>NW_016107480.1:310381-386741 GCF_001604975.1 Cebus imitator | reverse complement strand
AAAAAAAAAAAAAAAAAAAAAAAAAAAAAAAAAAAAAAAAAAAAGAAAAAGAAAAAAAGAAAGAAAAGAAAGAAAAAAAAATTCAGAAACACCTATAACAATATAGTCTTAATTAACACTGACTTATCTTCTGTTGATTATAGTGGTTATAAATGAGCATTTATACATATCAACCTAATGCTTTATTAGGAAAGCATTCTATTTGCTAATTCTTTATTAGGAAAGCATTCTATTTACTGTCATTTTATTATTAAATATCATTCTATTTATTTTCAGTGCATGAGGTAACAATAATGTTCTTGTTTCCTCAACTTCAGCATTGAGAGCACACTTCCTATTTTGTCATGTCTTTAATGTGAAGATACAATGATCTACAGTACATTATACTAGAAATGATTGCCATGCCAACACCCATCCCTCTACATCTGTTAATACTCCAACTCTCCTTCAGGTGTCACTTCCCATTCATGAAGTAGCATATATGCTTCAAAGAAACCATATATACCCTCAGCCTCAAAATTGTAAAATTGTATCCTGGTTGACCCACATAAATGTGGGCAACCTAGTATCCCTGACTACCACAGTAGATTCAAGTTGGTAGCATCAATGTAGCCATTAGGACTTTTGTTTTATACTGCTAAAAAGTGAAAACTTTTTTCAAGATTCTTAGCTTCCTTGCATTGGATTAGAACATGCTCCTTTAGCTCAGAAAAGTTTGTTATTACCCACCTTCTGAAGCCTGCTTCTATCAATTAGTCAAACTCATTCTCCATCCAGTCTTGTTCCCTTGCTGGCAAAGAGCTGTGATCCCTTGGAGGAGAAGAGGCATTCTGGTTTTTGGAATTTAAGCCTTTTTGTGCTGGTTTCTTCCCACCTTCGTGCGTTTATCTATCTTTGGTCTTTGAAGTTGGTGACCTTTGGATGAGGTCTCTGAGTGGACATCCTTTGTGTTGATGTTGAACTATTTCTTTCTGTTAGTTTTCCTTCTAACAGTCAGGCCACTCTGCTGCAGGTCTGAGGTTAGTCAAAATGCCACCAAGAATAACCAGTGTAGAGAAGAACATAAACAATCTGATGGAGCTGAAAAACATAGCATGAGAACTTCATGTAGCACATACCAGTTTCAATAGCCAAATCAATCAAGCAGAAGAAAGGATATCAGAGATTGAACATTAAATCAATGAAATAAAGCAAGAAGGCAAGAATAGAGAAAAAAGAGGAAAAAGAAGTGAAAACAAAGCCTCCAAGACATATAGAATTGTGTGAAAAGAGCAAATCTACGTTTGATTGGTGTACCTGAATGTGACAGGAAGAATGAAACCAAGCTGGGAAACACTCTTCAGGTTATTATCCAGGAGAATTTCCCAAACCTAGCAAGGCAGGCCAACATTCAAATTCAGGAAATACAGAAAACAGCACAAAGATACACCTTTAGAAGAGCAACCCCAAGACACATAATTGTCAGATTCACCAGGGTTGACATGAAGGAAAAAATGCTAAGAGCAGCCAGAGAGAAAGATGGGGTCACTCACAAAGGGAAGCCCATCACACTCACAGTGGATCTCTTGGCAGAAAACCTACAAACCATAAGAGCGTGGGGGCCAACTTTCAACATCCTTAAAGAAAAAATTGTCAACTCAGAATTTTATATCCAGCCAAATTAAGTTTCATAAATCAAGGAGAAATAAAATCCGTTACAGACAAGCAACTGCGGAGAGATTTTGTCACCACCAGGCTTGCCTTACAAGAGCTCCTGAAGGAAGCACTTAACATATAAAGGAACAACCAGTACCAGCCATTGCAAAAATATACCAAATTATAAAGACCATTGACACTAGGAAGAATCTGCATTCACTAACAGGCAAAACAACTAGCTAGCATAAAAATGGCAGGATCAAATTCACACATAACAGTATTAACCTTAAATGTAAATGGGCTAAATGCCCCAATCAAAAGACACAGACTGGCAAATTGGATAAAGAGTCAAGACCCATCAGTGTGATGTATTCAGGAAACCCATCTTACATGCAAAGACACACACAGTCTCAAAGTTAAGGGATGGAGGAAGATTTACTAAGCAAATGGAGAGCAAAAAAGAAAAGGAAGGGGTTGCAATCCTAGTTTCTGAAAAAACAGACTTTAAACCAACAAAGATCAAAAGAAACAAAGAACGGCATTATATAATGGTAAAGGGATCAATGCAACAAGAAGAACTAACTATCACATATATATTATATATATTTTTTATATATTAAAAAATGTAGGACATTAAGAACTTGCTTTATGTATCTGGATGCTCCTGTATTGGATACACGTGTTATATATATATATATATATATATATATATATATATGTGTGTGTGTGTGTGTGTGTGTGTGTGTGTGTGTGTGTGCGCGCGCGCGCGCGCATATATTTTATATCTTATATATGCATATATAATATATAAACATATATAATACATATTATACATAATTATATATTTATGTGTATATAGTATATATAATATATATTATACATATAACATATATTATATATATGCATATATAAGATATAAAATATAATATATATGCATATATAAGATAAAAAATATATGCATATATATATATATATATATATACACATATAATATGCATCCAATACAGGAGCATCCAGATACATAAAGCAAGTTCTTAATGTCCTACAAAGACACTTAGACTCCCACAAAATAATAGTGGAAGACTTTAACACCCCATTGTCAATATTAGACAGATCAATGACACAGAAAATTAACAAGGATATCCAGGACTTGAACTCAGATCTGGACCAAGCTGACCTGGTAGATATCTACAGAACTCTCCACCCCAAATCCACAGAATATACATTCTTCTCAGCACCACACACACTTACTCTAAAATTGACCACATAATTGGAAGTTAAATATTCCTCAGCAAATGCAAAAGAACGGAAATCATAACAAACAGTGTCTCAGACCACAGTGTAATCAAATTAGAACTCAAGATTAAGAAACTCACTTAAACTGCACAATTACATGGAAAGTGAACAACCTGCTCCTGATTGACTACTAGATAAATAATGAAGTGAAGGCAGAAATAAAGATGTTCTTTGAAACCAGTGAGTATGAAGACACAACGTACGAGAATCTCTGGGTCACATTTAAAGCAGAGTGTAGAGAGAAATTTATAGTACTAAATTCCCACAAAGGAAATGAGGAAAGATAAAAAAAAAAATAGACACCCTAACGTCATGATTAAAAGAACTAGAGGAACAAGATCAAACAAATTCAAAAGCTAGAGGAAGAGAAGAAATAACTACAAGTCGAAGAGAACTGAAGGAGATAGAGATACAAGAAAATCTTTCAAAAAAGTCAAATAATTCAGGAGCTGGTTTTTTGAAAACACCAACAAAATAGATAGACCGCTAGCCTGACTGATAAAGAATAAAAGAGAGAAGAATCAAGTAGATGCAATAAAAAATGATAAAGGAGATATCACCACCGGTCCCACAGAAATACAGACTACCATCAGAGAATACTACAAACACCTCTATGCAAATGTACCAGAAAATCTAGAAGAAATGGATAAATTCCTAGACAATTACACCCTCCAAAGACTAAACAAGGAAGAAGTTGAATTCCTGAATAGATCAATAACAAGGTCTGAAATTGAGGAAGCACTTAATAGAATACCAACCAAAAAAACTCCAGAACCAGATGAGTTCACAGCCAAATTCTACCAGATGTACAAAGAGGAGCTGATACCATTCCTTCTGAAACTATTTCCAACAAATATAAAAATAGGGAATCCTCCCTAACTCATTTTATGAGACCAACATCATCCAGATACCAAAACCTGGCAGAGACAATACTAAAAAAGAAAATTTCAGGCCAATATCCACGATGAACATTGATGTAAAAATCCTCAATAAACTACTGGCAAACTGAATCCAACAGCACATCAAAAAGCTTATCCATCATGATCAAGTTGGCTTCATCCCTAGGATGCAAGGCTGGTTCAACATATGAAAATCAATAAATGTAATCTATCACATAAACAGAACCAAAGACAAAAACCACGTGATTATCTCAATAGGTGCAGAGAAGGCCTTTGACAAAATTCAACAGCTCTTTATGCTAAAAACTCAATAAATTCAGTATCAATGGAACATATCTCAAAAATAATAAGAGCTATTTATGGCAAACCCATAGCCAATATCATACTGACTGTGCAAAAACTGCAAACATTTCCTTTGCAATTAATCATAAGACAAGGGTGTCCTCTCTCACCACTCCTATTCAATATAATATTAGAAGTTCTGGCCAGGGCAATCAGGCAAGAGAAAGACATAAAGGGTATTCAGTTAGGAAAAGAGGAAATCAAATTGTCTCTATTTGCAGATGACATGATTATATATTTAGAAAACCCCATCGTCTCAGCCCAAAATCTCCTTAAGCTGATAAGCAACTTCAGCAAAGTCTCAGGATACAAAATCAATGTGCAAAATCACAATCATTCCTGTACACCAGTAACAGACAAACAGAGAGCCAAATCATGAGTGAATTCCCATTCACAAATGCTACAAAGAGAATAAAATACCTAGGAATACATCAAACAAGGGATGTGAAGAACCTCTACAAGGAGAACTATAAACCACTGCACAAGGAAATAAGAGAAGACACAAACAGATGGAAAAACATTTCATGCCCATGGATAGGAAAAATCAATATTGTGAAAATGGCCATACTGCCCAAAGGAATTCATAGATTCAATGCTATCCCCACCAAGAGGTACCATTGACTTTCTTCACAGAATTGGAAAAAAACACCTTACATTTCATATGGAACCAAAGAAGAATGAGCATAGTGAAGACAATTCTAAGCAAAAACAAGACAAAACAATCTGGAGACACCAAGCTACCTGACTTCAAACTATACTATAAGGCTACAGTAATCAAAACAGTATGATACCGGTACCAAAACAGAGATGCAGACCAACGGAACAGAGCAGAGGCCTCAGAAATAATGCCACACATCTACAACCATCTGATTTTTGACAAACCTGACAAAAACAAGTAATGGGGGAAAGAATTCCCTATTTAATAAATCGTATTGGGAAAACTGGCTAGCCATAAGCAGAAAGCTTAAACTGGATCCCTTCCTTACACCTTATACAAAAATTAACTCCAGATGGATTACATATTTAAACATAAGACCTAACACCATAAAAACCCTAGAAGAAAACCTAGGCAGTACCATTGAGGACATAGGCACAGGCAAGGATTTCATGACTAAGACACCAAAGCAATGGCAACAAAAGCCAAAATAGACAAATAGTATCTAATTAAAGAGCTTCTGCACAGCAAAAGAAACTATCATTAGAGTGAACCAGCAACCAACAGAATGGGAAAAAATTTTGCAATCTACCCATCTGCCAAAGGGCTAATTCATATCCACAATCTACAAAGAACTGAATCAAATTTACAAGAAAAACAAACAAACAAAAATACCATCAAAAAGTCGGTGAAGGACATGAACAGACATTTTTTCAAAAGAAGACATTTATGCAGCCAACAAACATATTAAAGAAAGCTCATCATCACTGGTCATTGGAGAAATGCAAATCAAAACCACACTGAGATACCACCTCATGCCAGTTAGAATGGTAACCATTAAAACATCCAGAGACAACATGCTGCAAAGGAGAAATAGGAATGGCTTTACACTGCTGATGGGAGTGTAAATTAGTTCAACCATTGTGGAAGACAGTGTGGCGACTCCTCAAAGATCTAGAAATGGAAATACCATTTGACCCAGGAATCCCATTACTGGGTATATTCCCAAATAATTATGAAGACACATGTACACATATGTTTATTGCAGCACTGTTCACAATAGCAAAGACGTGGAACCAACTCAAATGCCCATCAGTGATAGACTAGATAAAGAAAATGTGGTACATATACACTATGGAATACTATACAGCCATAGAAAAGGATGAGTTCCTATCCTTTGCAGGGACATGGATGAATCTGGAAACCATCATTCTCAGCAAACTGACATAAGAACAGAAAACAAAATGCTCCATGTTCTCACTCATAAGTGGGTGTTGAATGATGAGAACACATGGACACAGGGAGGGGAACATCACACAATGGAGCCTGTCAGGGTGGGTGACTAGCGGAGGGATAGCATTTGGAGAAATACCTAATGTAGATGATGGGGTGGCTGATGCAGCAAACCACCATGGCACCTGTATACCTACGTAACAAACCTGCACATTCTGCATATGTACCCCAGAACTTAAAGTATAATAATAATAATAATAATAATAATGGTGAAACCTTGGAGGTAGTTCAAGATGTCATATACATTGTTTTTTTTCTCCTAAGTACTTACAAATAAAACATCAATTTAAATATCACAGGACATCAGGAAAATGAATGAATAGCAGTACCTAATACTCATTCCCAACCCTCAACCTTCAAAGAAAAGTCCAAAAGAACAAATAAATAACTACATTTCTACAAGAGCATTTGAAGTAAAGCACTGAAGGAAAGCACTGAAAGTAAGCCAGTGCTTAATACCTTGTGAATTGTGGAGACTCAGGATGGCCTTATACAGAAAAAAGCTAAAAACTCAACCACTGCTGCCCATTTCCTCTGTCAGGACCAGCACAGAATAGGAGGCACTTTAAACTCTTAGAAAAACGGTAAGCAGGCAGCATGCAGCAGCCCCCAGTAATGCTGTGGACATCTTCAGTCTTTACTGCTTTAGAATCTGGTAGTCCTCATGGCCTTGAGCCCAGTTTGGGGAGCTTCCAGGAGCTTGCATGGCTGCATTGCTCAGGAGGAGCCCATGTTTTGCCCCCTCCCCTTTGTGACCCAAGCTGCTGCTGCACATGCCATCTTGTAAGTGAAGCCAAGTAATCTGTCTACTGCTGAAAGTAAAGTATTGACAACAGCAGATATATGAATAACTCAACTCAATAGCAAAAACCACATAATCTATTTTTAAAATGGGCAAAAGATTTGAATAGATACTTCTCAAATGAAGACATACAAATGACCAATAGGTAGTTAAAAAATGCTCAACATCATCAATATGGTTTTGCTATGTCCCCACCCAAATCTCATCTTGAATTGTAGTTCCCATAATCCCCAGGTGTCATGGGAGGGATCTAGTGGGAATTAATTGAATCATGGGGGTGATTTTTCCCATGCTGCTCTCATGATAGTGAATAAGTCTCACAAGATCTGCTGGTTTTATAAAAGGCAGTTCCCTGCACACTCTTTCTTGCCTGATACCATGTAAGATGTGCCTTTGCTTATCCTTTTGCCTTCTGCCATGATTGTCAGACCTCCCCAGCATGAGAATGGACTAATACAATCACTAATCATCAGAGAAATGCAAATCAAAACTACAATGATGTATTATGTCACACCAATTAGAATGACTGCCATCAAAAAGACAAAAGATAACAAATGGTGCCATGGACGTGGAAAAATGGAAACTTTTATACACTGTTGGTGGGAATGTACATTAATACAACTATAAGGGAAAATAGTATGGAGGTTCCAAAAAACTTAAAAGTAGAATGGCCATATGACCCATTGATCCCATTATTAGGTATACATCAAAAGGAAATGAAGTCAGTGCATCAAAACCAGGCACAGCAAGGCAAATACCACATGATCTCACTTATATATGGAATATAAAAGAGTGGATCTTAAAAAAAGTAGAGTTTAATAGTGGTTACTAGAGACTGGGGAAAGAAGCCGAGAGGGGGAAATGGGGAAAGACCAGTCAATGAATACAAAGTTATATTTAGGTTGGTGCAAAAGTAATTGTAATTTTTGCCATTGAAAGTAATGGCAAATAACTTTTGCACAAACCTAATAGGAATAAGTTCTGGTCTCTACTGCACAGTGAGGTGATTATGCTTAATACTAGTGTATTGTGTATGTCAAAATACCTGAAAGTGAGAATTTTCAATCTTCTAACCATGAAGAAATAATAAATATGAGATGATTAACATATGAGATGAAATAATCTGATTTATTATACAATGTGTGTATATATTAAAACATCACACCAAGTCCCATAAATATATAAAATTATCATGTATAAAAACTAAACCAAAAAATTAGATATCTGATATATATATATGAGATAAATAAATATGGTTGTATACCTATACAAATATATATTTGTGTATTTGTTAGAACCCAATTTCTATTTGGGCTTTATTTTCCTGTGTCATGATCTGGAACATTCCCAAAGTACAAAGTCCCATATTAGCTAACTGACTTTTGGGAGCAAGGCTGTATAGTTATAGCAGCTGATACAAGACATAAAACTCTCTGAAAGTATTTTGGGCGTAGGTATATTTGTATATATGTGTGCATATATATATATATATATATATAGAGAGAGAGAGAGAGAGAGAGAGAAATATCTATATAAATATATATGTATGTATATGTGTATATATGTGTACATATACATATATAAGAGAGAGAGAGAGAGAGAAAGAAAGAAGGAGAGAGACAAATATCTCTACAAATATATCTAAGCCGAGACCAAAGTACTTTCAGAGAGTTTGGGATCTATGTTGTACAGAGATCTATACATCATATATCCTAGAGATATTTGTACATGTATAGAGATCTATCTATCTGTCTGTCTGTTTGTGTAAAATAGCTATATATCCACCGCCTCATGAGTAAACAGGATTTCTCTCTAAAACCTACTGATTAAGGATACATGACCCAGAGTACTTTAAGAGAGTTTTATAAATCTTGTGGCACCTACTATATGTATACAGCCTTGCTCCCAAAAGTCAATTAACTAACACATGACTTTCTGCTTTTGGGAATGTTCTAGATCATGGCACAGGAAGATGGGTCCCAAGCAGAAATGAGGGTGTCTAAGTAAGTTAAGAAGGCAGAAATTAAGGTTTAAAACTATGGAGGTCCATGGAATTTGTGGGATAGGTCACTGGAGGAGACAGAGCTGTGGAGAGGGGCAATATATCCTTGGATGTTTGGCTGAGGCCCACATTAGTTGCAAAATTTAACAGAGATAAGATACTGTAAGACTAGAAATCCAAATGAACTGCTGGAAGTGCTAGAATATACTGGACTGTTTATCTGAGTCGGAGTGCAAATGTCACACTAAGCACATTGGGCTTTGAATCGAGGCCCCAGAAAGGCAAACTTTATGAGTAAGGATTACTGCCTAAACTAGGATATACACCCTAATACTAAGGAACATGTAGCTAAACATGGCCACCAAAATAATAAAACCCATTCTGACTAGATCAAGAATATTCATTAGTTATGTAACTGTTGGTCAAAGTAAAAACCAACCCTTAGCAAAGAAAACAGCACAATGCAGACTCCCTCTAATTCATGCATACAATATTCAGAATTAAATTTTAAAAATTACTTGACTTGTAAAGAAGTTCAGAAATATTACTACTAATCAAGGCAAAAAATGACTTAATAAAAACAGATTATCCAGACTTCTGAAATAATGAACAAACATTACAAAACAGCTCTTATAAATCAAACATTTAAAGGAAAAAGTGAACATGTATAAATAAATGATGACTACCAGCAGAGAAAAGGAAACTCTAAACAAAATTAAAAATAAACATTCTAGAGCTGAAAAATATATAACATCTGAAAAGAAAAATGCACTGAGTGGCTTTAATGTAAAATTAGAAATGGTGGAAAAAATGGCATTGATTTGAGAAAAATAAAAATTATTCAACCTGGACAAAAATGGAAAAGAAAATTATAAAAAAAGTCTCATTGCCATAAAGGATTTCACATGTATAGAATAACATATGTGTATTTGATGTTAACCCCCAAAAAGAAAAGAGAAACATACAGAAATATATATATATTCTAGTTATAATAATTAGCCTCTTATAGAAAACTATGAAATCTAGAAAACAATGTAAAAACATCTCCAAAGTACTTAACTAGAAAAAAAATCTATTGCCAATGAGAATTACATATCAAGATATTTCGTGATAAACAAAACCTAAAAATATTTGTCACCCATAAGACTGTACTAACAGAAATACTAAACAAGTGTCAAGGTGAAGTAAATTATATCACATGGACGCTGAAATTTTTATTCAAACAAAAAGTAAAAATTGCAAACATGCTGGTAAATACAGAAATATATATTGTTTCTCTTAATTTTTAAAACTAACTGATGATTTAAATAAAAAATTACATTGTATTACCAAATTGATAGTATACATGGGTTAGAAATAATACATCAATGGCAAAAAGAAAGGATAGTGAAAAATAGAATTATGCTGTCAACAGACTCTTAACCTTTTTTTTTTTTTTTTTTTAAGTGGTACAATACTTAATCTAAGTTGACTCTATGGAGTAAAGGCAATGACATATAATCCCTAGAGAAAATGTCTAATATAATAAAAGACGTATAACTCAAAGGAAATTAGAAGATAAAAACTGGTACACTAAAAATAGTAAATTGATGCTAATAAAGAGGGAATGGAGGAATATAAGAACAAAAAAATTGTGCTGAGACAAAAAAAAAAGTAAACACCAATTTGGTAGATATATCACTAATTACATTAGAAGTAAACGGACTAAAAATTTCAATTAAAAGAGTAATATTATCATACTGAATAACCAGACCAATGAAGCACTTTTTAAAGTACTTAAACACTGTAAATATACAGGCACAGATAGAGTGACAATAAGAGGAAAAAAGAAATGTAATGTACACACGAAGCATAAAGAAGATGAGATGGTTATATGACTTTCAGACCAAGTAGGCATCAAGAGAAGGTGCGTTAGGACTGGTGATAAAGTGGAACAGTTCATAACGATTAAAAGACTGATTAATTAAAAAGCTATAATAACCATAAATGTTCATGCAACTAAAAACTGCATTTTAAATATATGAAAAATGAAAGAAGAAAAGGGTAAGATAGACAAATCTATAATCATAAGTGGAGATTTCAAAATTCTCTGTTAGCAATATCAAGAAAACGTAATCTATAGACAAAAACATAAGTAAGTGTATAAATGATAGTAAAAGTCAAACAATGCAGTCAACTAACTTGACGTAACTGACATGTATAGAAGATGGTAACATGTATTTCTTTGTGAAATGTTTACCATGACAAATGATATGTTGGACCATAAAATAAGTCTTAATAACTTTCAAATATGATAATCTTACAGAGCATGTTCTCTGACTTCTACAGGATTTAAATAGAAATCAACAAAAATAAGATTTCTAGAAAGCTACCAATGCAATACAATGTTAGAACAAACAATTTTAAATAGCTCATGGGTAAAAGGAGAAATCACAGCTTTATTAATTTCACACTGAATAATAAAGAAGAGGCAACATCAAAGTCTGTGAGATACAGTTAGACTAATGCTTAGAGGGAGAACTATCTGTTTAAATATTTGTATTAAAAAAAAGAACTTTGCACATATGATAAGTTGGTGCATAAATAATTGCAGTTTTTGCCATTAAAAGTAATGCCAAACTCTCTCTCCCTGTAAATTACCAATGGAAAATGTTAAATTTACTCTCCTTATATTTAACTTGATAAATCGTCACATTAGCAAGCTAAATAAAGGAGAGCAAAGTTAACCTAAAACACGTAGGAAAAAATCAAAGAACAGAAATCAGTGCAAAAAAAACAACAGAGAAAAATAAAGCCCAAACTTCTCAATCCAGAATTCTATGTGAAAATATATTCTGCTACCCAAAAATTTAAGGAATGTGTCACCTACAAGACAGCACGAAAAGAAAATACTAACGGAAACCTTTCAAAAGACTATTAAAATGAATAATCCCAAGAAACAGTGCTTAGAAAGGAGGCTATAAAAATGTAAATTACCAATCTCAATATTAAAAGAGAAAATATCACTTCTGATTTTACAACTGTTACAAAATGACATTACAAATGACAGATTATCAGGAACAACCTTATAAAAATAATTATGACTATCTACATAAAATGGACTAATCCCTTGAAAAACACATGTACTGAAATGTACTGAAACTGACACTATAAGAAATAGATCTGAATAGTGCCATATTTTTTCAAAACATACAACTGAAATTAATAAAACATTTCTCAGAAAGGACATTTCAAACCCAGTTGTGCAGAAATGTACTGAAACTGACACTATAAGAAATAGATCTGAATAGTGCCATATTTTTTCAAAACATACAATTGAAATTAATAAAACATTTCTCAGAAAGGACATTTCAAACCCAGTTGTGCAGATGAATTTCAGCACATATTTAAGAAAAAAATAAGACCAATATCACCCAAATATTTGCACAAAATAGAGAAGAAAAGAACAATTTCCAACTCATTTTGTAAAGTCAGCATCACACCATTTCCAAAAGCTGACAAGGACATTATAAGAAAAGGAAAGTTACAGGAAAATATTTCTAGTTAATATACTTCTATATTCTAAGAAGTTATCTTAGAAAATTGATCTTGTATGCTTAAAGGCTTAAGTCAATTAATATACTTATGACCTTTTCAAGGGACTTAAGACTTTCAATTTTAGATTATCCTACAAAAGTTCTGGTTTGGTGCTTATTAAATAGTAACACTGTGATGAATAAATTTTATAGAAGTTAATGTTTATTATGACAAGCTCAAAGTAGGACCCTAACAGAAGAAATCAGGTTGGGAATCTTCCATGAACAAGACCTTGTTAATAGTCTCAGTTCCTTGTGGGGGATACTGTTGGGAAGGTGGCAATGGTGTTTGTCTGTTGAGGGGTACCATGCCAGATAGCATTCACACTCTAGTTACATGGTTAAACTATATCTAAGAAACCACTTTAACCATATATGTATGTAACTAGTTTAACCATATGTGTGTGTGTATATATATGCACACATACCTATATATACCCTTAATGAATTTTTGTCTATGTATAACATATATATGTATATGGTTAATATATTTAACCATACATTATATAGTCACTAGTCACTGGTAGTCATTAGTCCATTGGAATATCTTATTGAAGGGGAAGATGTGGGTGATCTTAGTTTTATGGCCCTGAAGTAAGATTCCAGGTATAGTTTCAGTATAGTCACCCCTAAGTATCATGGGCCCAGAGTGAGGAGGGTGGCACTCCTGAGCTACCCTCTAATATATACCCTCCCGCTAATATAATATATATATGATATAAATATATTATATATATAAATGTTATACATAGACAAAAATTCAATAAGGGTATAAATGATAGTAAAGGTTAAACAATGCAGTCAATCAATTTGACCAAACTGCACTTCATAGAACATTATGCCCAATTATAGCTGAATATACATTTGTTTCTTTGTGGAATGTTTACTCTGACAAATAATATTTTGGGCCATAAAATAAGTCAATAATTTTCAAATATTATAATCTTGATAACATATATTTTATGTGTGTATATAGTGCTTTAGTGATACACAGAACTATATATATGCACACACACACACACACATCTATATATCACTCTATCATTCTAAAACTAGACTAATTTATATTCTGCAGAACGTATCAATACTAGAAGATATTTACATATTTTTTGTTTTTGTTTTTCTTCCTATTGCAATGTAAGTTCCTTAAGGGAGAGATTCTGTTTTCTTTTTTTTTTAATTTAATATATATTCAGTGCATTTATCAGTGATTAGCACATTGAAAATGCAAAATTAATACCACCTGGATGAATGAATAAATGTATAAATGAATGTGAGCTATATTTTCAAGTGCTAAGAATATAAAGTTGAGAGAAAAAATTAGAAGGTTGACATAGAAGTATAATATTGAAAGTCTGCAAACAAAAATATGTTTTATTAGTTGTCATAGTCCTGAAAATGTACCTAAAGTTTTCATATTTTAAAAACCTCTGTGAAGATGGAAGTACTAGGATTGGTAATATATTCACTAGAAAACAACTTGTATTAGTCTGTTTTCACACTGCTATACAGAACAGCCCTGTTAGTAAAACACCCTCTGTTAGTAAAACAGACTGGGTAATTCATAAAGAAAAATGGTTTAATTGACACACAGTTCAGGATGGCTGGGGAGGCCTCAAGAAACTTACAGTCACGGTGAGAGGGGAAGCAAGCAAGTCTTACGTGGAGGCAGGCAAGAGAACAAGGGCGACAGCGTGACAGAGAGGGCAGGAAGTGAAAAGGACAGAGCCCCTTATAAAACCATGAGATCTGGTGAGAACTCACTCACTGTTAGGAGAACACATGGGCAAACTGCCCCCATGATCCAGTCACCTCCCACCAGATCCTTCCCTTGACACATGGGATTGTAGAGATTACAATTCAAGATGAGATTTGGTGGAGACACAGAGCCAAACCAGGTCATAACTCAATGTATGTTAATCTACACAAGCAGAAAACTTTGGCCAGCATCTAAAAACGGTTATGTATGGTCCCACCCAAAGGTGGAGAAAATAGCCAAAATAGGAACATAGGAAAATACCCAAGATATAAGCTTCATAATTTTTCTCAGGAAAAATTGTAGATGAGAATACGATTAAATCTAATGTCATTAGGATTTTATTGAGACAACTAGACCCCTTTTCCCTCGGCCCTTAAGACTGCTGTATTATGCAATGACAGTTTCTTAAAATGAAAAAAGATCAATCCCACAAATTTAAAAAAAAATCAATTATCCAATGGGAAAGAGATGGATTACCATTGATTGCATCCTGCCTGCGTTAGGGATGATGGATGGCTGCAGTCATGGCATTGATCTTCGGGAACAGGCTTACACTGTCTTGCATGGCTTATTATGGGGCCACCCACTCAGAGGATGCATACATACACAACAAATTTTACCTTTCACATTCTATCAGGGTCTTTTTTGCTATTCTTTCACGCATATGACTCTGACTGTGTCACAAAAATTAAGGATTGTTACTTGCTTTTAACAATTTGTTCAGGTAAGATGAAGATAAAGAACTTCTGGACGGGCAGTACAGTAACAGGATGAGAGAAGAGCCATGTAAATGATCTTCTGGCAGTGACTGTAGTTTGTTTCTATGTGAAGTGCCTGAAAGGTCATCTTGTAACTCAAACAAATCCTTCACGTTTTCAAATAACTGGGGGACGTGTGAGATATTACAGGTTTATTCCAACCTGCACCATTTGAAGATGATAAATATTAGCAGTTCAGCTGCAATTTATACACTCTATGAAATAATACATATATAATTTTTTGACCAGTGATGACTTACTTGTTTAGTGCAATGTATTGTGACTTCAAGAAGACAATTTTCAATTAACTTTATTTCAACTGTATGTCCTTCCTTGAAAAAATGTATTTCAGCCTCATCTACTATTTCAGCAATCACAGAACTCAGGATTGGTAACAAAAGCCATTACAGGTTCTACGATGTGTCTAGTTACACTGACGTGTTTACTGAATTCAGAGGCTGGGTTACACGCCATCTCTTTTGCTCACTGATCTACTTGCTAATGAGCAAAACTGCCAAATGTACATTTAAGGGGTGCTTGCTGGAACTATTTTAAGCATTGTGATGCCAAGTAAACAAAGCAAATGTTAACTTTTCTTCATAAGCATAGTGGTTGTGGTGCTGTTTACACAGTGTAAGGAGGATACAAATTTGATGAGTACTCATAAATAGGAAATATATATCTTTTTAAGAAATTAACCCAAGTCAATGTGGCCATTCAGCTGATATGAAGGTTTCTTTGTTGTTCATTACTATTATTATTTTTGTTTTGCAAATGTTAGCAAAACAAACCTTTTAACTTTAACCTACTAACTTTTTAACTAATGGTTGAAGGAAGGTTAATTTAACTAATGGTTAAAGTAAGGAGTAGAGTACTTTATAAAGAAAAGAGCTCTCATTGCGAAGTTTACCAAAAGTAGTAACAGTTCTTGGTAAATATGTATGGAAGAGTCATACAAGCTGTTCTGTATTTTGAAATAGTCTTTGACCTAGACTATGATCACATGAAACTGCCCCTTGAATGAATGATCTTTCCTTAGACACAACGATAACTAAAAATAACAAATAATTGACCGTTCGGTGTAGACAGGTTTTAACTAGCACATCTTTTTTATACATCTATTTAATATATTTCGAAAGTAACATATTTAATGCTCAATTATCTTAAGCTAGATTACCGAATAGACATCATAGTTCTAAACTGAAAATTTCCGTTTGGGGGCACAGATAAACAATATAGCCAGGAGTTACTATCTATCCTGTAAAAAAGTATATGAAAATGAAAGTAAATAGAAACAAACTTCCCCGAGACTCTGTGACAGTCTTCATATTTTCTCTGTGTGACGCTGGGAAGATAACCTTCTATTGCTTGCTGAGTCTTAACAAAATTAACCCTAAATTACTACCTGAGAAAACAGAATGAAGCATAGGACAGTGTCAGCCGTATTTGGAAATGGGTATGAAATTAGGTGATAGCCAAAAGGTACAAAATAGTGAATCTCCAACTCTTGACAGTCAATTTTGAGCCCACTTTGAATATAGTCTCATGAAATGGAAATGGAAATCTGAAGAAGAGGAAACATGCACAGAAGAGGGGAGAGGGGCTACAGAGAAAAGAAAGTGTGTGAGCACAAATGCATTGCTGGGAAGCATTCAGGCTGGTTCAAGAGACATTGGAAAAGCCAGTTTTTTGTTTGTTTCTTTTAACTAAAAGTTTCTGATGCAAATCGTGAGGATATCATAGTAAACAAAGGATCTGATGGATTCATCAGATAATAAAGATTATTAGCTAAAGTATATAAAGCACTCCAGTGGAGGCTGGCTATTCATAAATGTTGGATGTTATAATTAAAACGTGTTTTTTCATGGCTAGTCCCAAAATTATATAGAAAGGTCCAGGAAATTGAGGAAATATACGCTGTATTACATTATTAGTAAAAGTTGACCTGCTGACAATTTGGCAATCAGAAAACATATTAATAGATAATTTATGTTCACTATTTTTATTTAAAAAATTGTTATGATAAACTAAAAGAGAAAAAACAAACCCTTCATTGGATGGGTATGTTTCAGAGATCACCTGTACTATCTGCTTTGTTACTTATACTGTAATATCTCTGTGAAGTAGAAAATATCACTACCATGTTTATGGTGATAAAACACTATGACTCAAGTTAAACAGAGCCACTTACACAGTATCAAGCAATTATACTTTAAAATTCAATTTTAAATCCTTTGACGGTGTGAAACATCTCAATTTCTCACTGAACACAGGAGTTTGTATTGACTTTGTGTCATATAAATGCAGTTGTACCCTAATTCTGAAATGTAATATGACTAAATCGGTACCTCTTTTCTAGGGGATTACACTATATATTTTTTCCCTTCTGGGCACTATGGAGACATTTTGCCATATTTACATTACTTTTGTATCCTCGAAGAATATACTAACAGCATTTTTCTCTTTTTTGACTGAGATCACTGAGTGTAATGTTGTTATCATCCCTCCATGTAACGCTCTTGTTCTTCAGGCACTGAAAGCTCGATGGAACCAGTAAGAAGTACAGCCCCTACCTTCAAGGAGCTTATTTTTGTCTGGACATGAAACCAAGCTATTTCCTGGTGAGCAACTCTTCTAAGTCTTCTAGCATTGAAATGGATCAGTCACATCTTAAAAGGATTCTTTTACTCATAAGGCCATCTGGAAACTGAGAGACTTACATTTAAGTCACATTCTAAAGAGCAGAGACAGCTCACCACCAGAAACTTGCTGATAGAGTGAAGGCTGTCAAGTGCTGATGTTTACCAACAAACAATATCCGTTGTAATGGGCTTATGGGGGGGAATAAAGATGGGCCACTTGGATGCACTACCCTGCCCCTCCCTTTTAAAATATTGATACTTGTCCTGTAGGCACTAATCATCCTCTGTTGTGGTTAATTGGAGGCACTTAGACCCACTGTTAGCTTTTTGCTGTGATAAATATTTAATCACAGAGGGGAATGCTCCTTTTTGAGAACACACATCAGTCTGTGGCTCTTGAAAACAGAACAAAGGGCACTGCTACCTGGAAGGAGCCTTCACCGCCTAGTCCAGGGCTGAGAAAGGCCCACCTAATTACCTCTGCTGAGAAGCACCAGTCTCCTCACTGACTGTCTGACATTTAGACATTTCTCCCCTCACCTCTTCTTGCTGGTGTGAAAAGGAACTGAATACAAAATGAAAGTCCACTTTGCTAGTGAATTTCCTACCCATCACAAAGTTAGGCCATGGATGTGTGGTATGTCACTCTAACCGTGGCAGTTTTCTCTCCAATTAAAAATAATGGATGATATTGGCCTGTCAGCCTGCATGGTATTCCTGTAGGGAGAAAATTAGTTGGTATCTCTACAGAGCTATTGTCCACTAATTTGAAGTTCAAGGCCTGACTGCGATCCATCTCTGTGTCTCCCCGCGTTTCAGTGTGTCATTGAGAATCTGCGTTTCCCATTGGAAGACTCTGACAGGCACCGTTACAGGTGAACCCATCTTTCTTGGAACAATTTTCATGCAAACTGGGAGTGAAGAAAGATGATCACATCTTTCAATTATTCAACTGTATTTCCTGGAACAGTCTTCTGAATTTGTCAGGAGCTGCTTCATCACTGGGATGTTAATGTATTATACTGGCCAATTTTACATGACAATTACATTTTAAGAATAACAACAAAAAAAGAATTTCTTAATATATGAGATATTAGAAGAAAAGATAGAATATTCAGCCACCATTTGGTCAAAGGAAACAAACTGTTCTACTTATGTGTGTATGTTGCCTCTTTATATAGTGATTCCTCAGTTTGGAGAAGCATATACACATTTTTGGCTTGTCCTCTATTCTTGGTAGAAAAAAATGCTGACAATTTTAAAATTGGATACAAATAGCTGAAGAGGTGCAAACTATATTTAATTAAATCCTGTAAGCCAAAGGTGATTTTTAATAGTTAAAAACATTTCATCCCTCTTCAATTACTCCTCCTTAGCCTTCAGGCTCTTCTCTTTCAAAGGGAGTGGTATTGCTGAGGCAGACAACTTTCTTTGAAGAGAATTATGTCTTGGGTTATACATGGAGTCAATTTTAACTACTGTTTGAAAATCACCATTATATCCTCATCTCTAAAGACAGCAAAACAAATCTAAAAGCAATATAAAAGGAAAAATAATAAAATATTAAAAGGATAAAACAGATTATTTCAAGACTTAACCAATAACCCCAAACTCAGCAGAACACAGCTAAGATAGAGCACTGGGAAAGGGGAGTCTACATAGAGATTTTTAACTTTATATTATGTAACATCTTTGAATTACACTTCTTTAAAAATGCACTGAATTACCTTCAAGCTACGAGCTACAATTTCAAACATACAGCATGAGCAAAGATAAATTTGCAATAAAAATGTCTTTAATTCATTAGTTATGTTTTCTTATAGTCAAGAAATATGTTTAATATGTTTATACAGTTGCAGCTAAAATACTTAGATAGTTATGTTGCTTTAATTCATTTAAAAATTGTATCATAAACATTTCTTTCATATTCTTAAGGGTCCTAACATTTATTTTAAGGTTTACTTAAAATTTCACTTCATCTGATAGTAAGTTAATTTTCATTTTTTCATAAGTATAGATAATTTTGCAATGAACATTTGTTCATAAGTATTATATATCTTCCTCTACTTATGGATGTTCAGGTAGATAGCCTCAGATAAGATCTCACAAACTTAAAATCTATCTGAAAGTTGCAAGAATAATAATAATTAGAGACTTGCTACCTTAACAAATACCCGAGAAAATATGGAAAAACAACTGTGATATTGAGAGAGGAGTAAGGAAAAAACTGGTCGGGCAGGCAGTTAGGATGGGTCTTCAGTTGAATTCTTTCAAAGCAAAGAACAGCCCCCAGGCACAGATAAGGTATCTTGCACCATGGGCCTTGCCTGAGACGTGCCCACAGCCTCATAGATAAGAAAGGCTACACAGGAGATTGCCCCGACATGCCCACAATGCAAAACTTTGTCCCCTCAGGCATGCACAGTAAGGGGAACAAAGCAATATGGAGTAACTCAAGCTAAGGATCCACATGCAAACTAGGAGGATGGGGTGGAGCAACCATAAATTATGCAAATGAGATGCCTAAACTGGCTGGTTTCTTATAAAAGCCTCTGTATTCATCTGTGATACTGAAACCCTTTTTTAGGACCTCTCTCTGTGGCAGACAGCTTTTTCTTTTTGGCTTATTTAACTTCTGCTCTAACCTCACCGGAGTGTCCGCATCCTTGATTTCCTTGGTGTGAGAAAAAAAAACATTTGCTGGCACTCCAGACAATGAGGCTGTTGCAAAGTATTTAGAAGGTGATAGTTATAGACCAATTGCTTTGTGGATTTTTCCACTAGCTTCCCTAGTTTTAACAGACTAGTGAAATATCCTGTGTGAGACAAAATCAAGTAGCACTTCACAGCAAGCAGTGAAATATTTATGTTCATGAGTTCCGCATTTAGTAAATATACATTCATTACCCTAAACACATCCCAAGGGTACGAAGTTAGGAGAGTAAATCTACCTACTTCAGTTGTCTAATTTTACAGAAGAAACTGAGGCCCAGCTAAGAGAAGGGTCTTGTGAATGCTTTGCTTCCTGCTTCCCAGTTCATTAGTCTTTGGCCTGTAATTGTATTTCCCCTCCGAGGGGGCAAAAAACCTAATTTCTGTATGAAAATGTGGTTTAATTTTCATTGCGTTTAGAAAAATCAGGCTATGGGGTCTGTGGATTAGATGTGAGTCTTTAATGTGGTAATATTGTAAGAACTATGACAATGATATACTTAACAGCAACTGAGACATCTTAGTATCATTTGATTTATAATGATCACAACTGAATTAGGATATAGTACCTTGTTTGGATTCCACAATTGATCTATAGGGTACATCCATGAGAAAAAATTAAAAGTGATTGTTGAATTTCCCTTACAACTTGAAAAAAACACATTAGCCTCTATTAAGCTTGGAAATAACAACCTGACTGTTTGAGGGAGATAACTTATGAAGACTTCAAATATAAAAAGGAAGATGACTGAGAAGATACAGAGCTGTTACATATTACTGGGAATACCAAAATAGGAAGTGTATTTGAAATAGATCAGAAGGGACTTAAATTAGACAGAACAAAACACAGTGTAATGGATTTGAAATACAACTTCACATTATTTTTATGCGCTAAGAAAATATATTCCCAGGAGAACTGGAAAAGCCAAAAGAAAAAAGAAAAGGACAATACCTGCCTAGAACATTAATGTAGATGTCTACAAAAAGAGAGGTTAGAGAATGCTCAGTTCCTTTCCAATCCTCTAATTCAGATTTCAGTGACTAAAAATGCAAAATCTCCAGGCTAAGTATATCTCTCTAAGATATAAGTCTTCACATATTTAAGCTTAGAGCAATAAATCACATGCAGAATTCATACAGTCATTTAACTCAAAAATAGAAATAGTCTCTTTCAGAGATTGTTTAGAACAAAAATGGAAAGGAATGTAATGTATAAAGTGAGAGATAGTTGCAAGGAAAATGACTTATGGCATATAAATGCAGATTTTTATGACACACACGCACATTCAGTAGATGGATTTATAACACAGAAAGAGTTTCAGATGGCATTTAATCTTATTTAGTTAAATAGGATACTGAAACACACTTTTTTATTTACAAAAGGAAAAGCTTATTAAAAATAATACTTTTGAAATCAGACTTTTTTTTTCTAGATTAAAGTTAGATAATATTTTATGTGACACCAAATCTGTTGTCATAGCGAACATTGCAAAAGGGAAATGAAATGGAAAGTTTTCAAGAAGACAGTTCTTTGGTGACACAATGTTCTTCGAAGCTAGGATTGTATTTCATTTCAAAACCCTGTCTCCACTCCTACAACTGCACCATTTCCACAATCTGTTTGACACCCCCTGTGCCAATAGTGTAGGACACAATTACGTAACATTATAGGATGGAAGTAGAGAAAATCTTTATTAGTTTCCTGTTTCTGCCATAAGAAACTTATCACCATCTTAGTGGCTTAAAATAACATGAATTTATTATTTTACAGTTCTGGAAGTCAGAAGTCTGAAATAGTCACATGGGGTTAAAATAAAAATGCTTTCCTTTCTGGAGGCTCTACAAAAGAATCCATTTTCTTGCTTTTTCCCCCTTCTAGAGTCTGCCTACATTCCTTGATGGTGGCTCATTTAAAGCTCAGCAATGGTGTGGGCTAGGCCCTCTCACAACATGTTACTCTGACCTCTTCTCATTCATGCCTCTCCTGTTAAGTACCTTTGCGATTATATTAGGCCCACCTGGATAATTAAGGATAATCACCCATCTGAAAGTCAGTGATTAGAAATTTTAATTTCATTTGCAATATTAAATGCCCTTTGCAATGTAAGCTAACATATTCTCAGGTCCTGGAGTATAGCACATGAGTATCTTTGGGAAGGAGAGGCGTTTTTCTGCTTCAGAGTCAAAATGGCATGCCCACTTGTGTGTGCCCAGGTGCGCAGGCACACATGCGTACACACGCACACACACATGCACACACACATACAGAAAACTGAATCTACAAATAAACTTGGGGACCTTTCTCTGCCACAACTTTAGATAAAAAAGGAGTTTCCTTTTGCAAAACTGTGTGTCAAAACTAGGGCTGCTGACTCACATTTTAGCCAGATCCCTGTCTCATAGTCATTCTCAAAATGACATAGCCAAAGTGAAAAAGAGAGGAAATTGATACGAATCCTGAAGACCCTTTCATGAACACTGAATTTTCCTTTTCTTTACTCACTTTGAAATTCACTAGAAAGCTAATGTTATAGACATGGAAGGTACAGAAGAAATTTGCAATGATAATATTGTTGTAAAAGTGAAAGGATTCTACTATTCAATATAGTATAAAAATTGTTACAGATAAAGTTAAAGGGCAAGAATCTCACTGAAATAATGCATCAATTCAACCATTTTATGGAACATGCTCAGGAATACAAAGAAACCTCGAAGAAGGACATCTGGGTTGAATTAAAGTGGTAAGCAGCCTCACTTAGGGAGGTAGTCTTTGTGTGAGCACATGGCCAAGTGTTTGATTAATGGGAAGAGAGCTATAAAGAAATACATATTTTTAATGAAGATAAAAATAGCTGAACTACTTTCATATTGTGGTTTTCCTGTTTGTTTCGCCGGCGATTGTTCAGGAATCTGATCCACACTACCCTGTGGACTAAAAGGAAAGCTCTTTAAATATCTTTGAAAAGGCTTCCATGCCTTTCTAGTTGCATTTTAGTTGACCAACCATGTCATGTCACATTGGATGATGTGCAATTTGGATCTTTTATGACCTAGAGCAATTAACTTAATCTAATTCCAGAGGAGCTAGCAAAGGCAAAATTTACATTCCTGATTCACTAGATGGAGAAAGTTTGACCAATATTAAGATACTAATGGTGCTATCAGTAATTTACCAAAACTGGCTTTTATGGGTAAAATGGAATGTCATGTTGAGTGATATGTGCTCTCTATAGTCCTTGTCAGGATATCCTAGAGAGCAATTATTTTTTAGGCTATCTAGGCATTCTTAAACCCAGATTCAGACCCATTTTCAGTGTTTTTTAAAAACTCTACATCAATCAAGACATTTAAAAATGTTCTATACAATCAAATACATTAATGATCAGTGCTTTATTTCTATATACCCAATGATAATGTTCATCTCCTTTACATCCCACAGAACAGGTGACATTTCAAAAATTATCCACAGTTATTACAAAGTATACATTCTTCTCATTTGCTTATGTTTGTATATTAGACTCAGCATGTTCATAAGATGCAGATTATGTTTTTAAATGTGTGATGCTTTTTGAAGGACATCAATAAAACCTGATGTCTGAAGTGATTCTGATAGGCAATCTAAACACTAGTGAAGATTACAGAGTCAAGACAAGAATCACATATAAGCACTGAGAATAGTAATTTTTGTTTTTGTAGAAAAAAATCAGATATATGCACTGAGAATAGTAATTTTTGTTTTTGTACAAAAAAATCAGATATATGCACTGAGAATAGTAATTTTTGTTTTTGTACAAAAAAATCAAATATATGCACTGAGAATAGTAGTTTCTGTACATTTTCTATGGGTAAAGTTTAAATCTTTAAAGAAATATTAAGATCTGATCAACAGTCTACTTTCATGAATCCCACAAATTCATCCCATACATGCTCTCAAGTGAAGGATGAATGTCAGTGCTTTTTTTCCCATGTGAAAAATATTTGGGCTACATGGACTATCAGAACATAGCAAAACATGGCAAATATGTGTTCACAACATTTTTGGTTTTCTTTAACATAAAATGAAATATCTTGGCATTTAAATTCAAGACAAATTGATCAATTATTAAGAGTACCTTGAAGTTTTTATTTAAGATTTACCACCTGCTAAAGTTCCTGAGTGAAGTCTGTACTTGGAAGCTTCCTGCATTTCCTGAGCAGGGCCCTTGCATTTCCTTAATGCATTCCACCATGTAAACAAAAAATTCACTTCATGTTTGGAAAATATATATTGAACAGTATTGAAAATCAGTGAAGGGCCAACATTAATTCTGTGTGTCCTTTTGTTTTCGTTGCAAATTACTCATTACTTTCTTATCTTTACAGAATATTCAGGATACAATTATAGGGACTGAGAGTGAGCTTTTGTCTTGTCCACCTCATTCACCATTTTGTGTTGAGAAAAACACGTTAGCTATTAGGTATTTATTACCCAGGTGAGTTCTGTCTATTAGACTAAACCAGTGCAAACTAAAAGGGGCAAATCCTTGAAGTTATTATGCCCTTGACTGGAAAAAAGCAAATATCCCCCAAACTCTTGCTCAGGAGACATTTGTGGTATTGTGTGTGGCAGTAAGGATCATTGTCCACGGCTCAAAGGTTAACTGGATTGGTAACTTTGGGTTCAAGTTACCATCACTCAACTGTGTTTATTGGATATTCCTTGGAGAAGGTGTAAGGGCCAGCATTGCTATATTTTGGTTTTGAGATACTGGAGAGCAAGGGAGGTGAAAAAAATAGAGGAAAGTGAGACAGAGCAAGAGAACACTGATGCAAATGTCACTTTTTAATGTGTTCTAAAATGTAAACGATGAATATCGATACCTTGGCTGTTTACACAGCCTCAATAGGTTGCCACATAAATTACTGACATTCAGCCAGTGCCTATCAGCATAAAAGTACAAGGAAAACAACGTTTTGAGAAGATAAAGCGCACAAATGTCTGCACATGCTAAGCTATGCTTTGTACTGGGCAGCTTTGCTCATTAAATTTCAGGCCTTTTAACAGAGTTAGGACTAGATAAAGATTATTTTTTTCATTGAAATATATGAATGGTTGCCTTTAACACATCGTATTTTTCCAGAAATGTAGGTGTGCTTTTCTGGAGGGACATCTAATATATGCAAACTTGGGTTTAAAATATATCATTTGAGATGGAAAACTATGTGCATTCATAAAATAATGCCCTTCAGTAGGGCGTTTAAGCTGTAGTTGAATTTCCAAATTGAATGAACTATTTTAAATTTCAGTAAAAGCATGCTATAGCCACTGGAGTCTGTCTGTCTGTCTATCTATCTATCTATCTATCTATCTATCTATCTAATCTATTATCTATCATCATCATCATCTTGTTTTCTGTAACTATTTTAGCTCTCTGAAGCTTATTTGCTATTAAGGTTCTAGGAATTCTGTAACTAGAATATATTCATTTATAAATAATAGGTTAATTTATAAAATAATACTTTGTCATGTCCAAGCTTTACAACAATATTGTAAAATCTTAATTTATAAGAAAACTGACTCTCAAAAAAGATAAGCAATTTGCTGAAAGCCACACAGATAATGAACACCGTGATTCAAATACTCTGGCCAAGACATGTTGAAAGCAGTCTGCCTTCCACAAGGGACAGCTTCATCTAAGCCAAAAGAACAGAAAGGAAAGGTAACTCTCTTCAAAAATTTATCTATACTTCAATTCTCTTAGGGCAAATACACTTTTTATCTCGATTTAGTCAGATCAGCTTTTTGTGGAAACAAAATTTAAAGGACAGCTGCTAACTAATTCCTATTTGTGTTGTACTGGGGCCATATGGCTTAAGATACTTATGATATAAAATACAACATTGTTAAAATACACTTACTCAATGTATTTTTTCCTCCTCCTCCTCCAAGTGGAGAAAAATGATGTGTCATCAGTATTGACATGCTTTTACTATACTATTATTCCTGAACCACCTTGAAGGGAGGATACAATGAACGTTCATTTGTTATATGCCTACAACAATAGATAGATTTAAATGGCTTCTCTCCATTATTGTATTCACAGAAGATTTCCTATTGTGTATACAAGCAAGGAGAAAAATTCCCAATCTGATTTATCTTTTTTTTTGGAGGGGCGGGGGAGAATGTTAAGCGGTAGGTTTTACTATCTGTCTTGATTTCTTATTGTTTTGATATACTTTATTGTAAATGGTGTGCTATTGTTCATTTCCAGCTTGTTTTTAATCTTAATACAAAGAAAAAAAGTCGTAGTGGTCATTTGTATAATTTATCAGAAACATTCAGTCAACTCAAATGGATTTATAAGACAGTTGTGTATTTTTTGTTTTTCTGAATCTTTATTTTATATAACTTTAACTCTAAAAAAAATGCCCTAGAAAGAAATCATTTCCCAAATAATTAATTAGGAAATCTTTATAAATATTTCATTGAAATTATTACTATTCTTAAGACCAAGACATAGATGATCAAATTTTAAGATTTATTCCATAATTCAATCATTTTCCCATGCAAACCTCCCACTGCTAATTTTTTTAGAACCTCTGATAATTGATAATTGTTAAAAGCACATTAGGAGAAATGAGAATAGCCAAGAAGAGCTTGAAAACCATTTAGATGAAGATGATCAATTATACAATATTCCATGCAACTTAAGTACAATCCTTTGTTTTTAGTGATGTATTAAAATTCAATTATTTAAAATTTCTACTATTTTTGATTGTGTAGATACAGCAGGAGTAACTATGTTAACAAAATAGTAGACTGTGCATATTGCTGCAATCTTCGGACAATGGGTTTGCTTATATAAATAAGTACAGACACGCTAGGCTCAGGGGGATCGCCACCGGTAAGTGATCAGTCTTCAACTGGAAAAAGCTGACAAAAAATGCCCAGCTCTCTCCCCCTTTGTTAAATCAATATTCTTGAGTACAAAGTTAAAACTCCAACACTCTGCCTAGGAAAAACCTCTGCAGCAAAAGCTTAATGGTTGAAAATGATGAAGTATGGTTTTGCCACATTCATACACCCATGCATTTTTCATTTTCAAAGGATCATAAAATGCAGTTTGTGATTTTTAGCAAATGGCATTAGGAACTTATTCAAGTATACTGCACACACTGATAATTAAGACGTAAAAAACAGTTTGCATTAAAATAAATAAGAGTATAATTGGATTATTTATAACATAAGGGATAAATGCTTGAGGTGATGGACACCCCACTTAGCCAGGTGTGTTTATTATGCATTGCATGCCTGTATCAAAATATCTCACGTACCCCATAAATATATATGCCTAGTAAGCATGTACAAGAAATAAACATTTAAAAAAATGGTTTGAAGAACATGGACCAAAATATATTGTCATATTTCTTGGAACTCAAACTAGAAGTCTTCAAAAATCGCATTAACCATCAGCTTCAGAGAGATAATATTAAAGTTATTCCCATTGGCAGAAAAATCAGCATATATTTATGTAACTGGTGTCTGTCTGGTCAAACAGGTTATTCAGCCTAGTTTCCCAGGCACCCCAATGAGAGGACTGATTAAAAGTCAGTGTTTTGGATCGGTTACTGGGGGTTGGCAAGGCAGGTAATAATTTTATCATTTGAGGAAAAGGGATCAAAAGTGAATTAAAGATCGAATTAACAGGAAGCCAGGACAGCAACTATAAAGGAGTCACAACAAAAAGAGATGCAGTCTAAGAAGTAGACAATGAAAGCTGAGGTAAGAGGTTAAGTCCAGGACTCAAGAAATCCGTGTTCTGAGTGTCTACTGCACAGAGGGAAACTTACACCGTAGGCACGGGGTGGTTCTTACCGCAATGGACACAGGACATGGAGGTTCCAAGACACCCAACCAAGTTCTGGAATGGAAGGGGAGAAAGCTCCTCTTCCATAAATCTACATGAACACGCCTGGCCGTGCAAACACATTCACTGATGACTACATGAACTTGGCTGTGCTCTGAGCTGTCATACTCCCTTAGCGTCCCCAGTTGTTATCTGACTGCTACTACCCTAGGCCCAATCCCCAAGGGAAAGTGGGGCTGGCAGCATCGTGTTGCCCGTGGCTTCTGTGCCCTGCTGTCTAATGATGAGCAGGCAAGATCATTTGCAAAAAGCTAGGGTGACTGTCCTCAGTACTGGAAATGACCCCAGCACAGAGCTGTTGAGCGTAATTCATAATACAGTAAGTAAAAAATGTATTATTTGAGGAATGGACATCTTATGACCATATGAGCTAGCAGAGACCTTGGGTCAATTTCATGGTCTCAATATCTAAGAATAGGTCACAGATCCAGGTACCATTAGAAAGGAGATGGTTAATAGAGTAATAGGCATTATTTCCAGGAGCAACTCACAGAGGTGGAAATCATTTGCTTAACAGCCTTCTCTATCTTCTCTGCATACTGCACAACTGTTTATTTTTGTTTTGCTTTCTCTTCCTTAAGTATGTCCTCTCTTACCCCCAGAACGGAGGCATAGTCTTCCTGCTACCTGGAGACTTCTTTCCCTATGCCCTGTCTTCTGCTTCCCCACATGAATCCTTTCCTTCTACTGATGCTTAAACATACTTTAGCTTCAGGCTCAACAACCATGTTCTTAAGGTAAACCTGCCTGATATGTCCAGTGGAGGCCGACGTCTTTATTATCAGAACACAGCAGCCTGTTCCTTTCTTTCACATCAGTTTGCAGCCACACTTGCACTGGGTGGTCTGTTGGCAACTGAGAATATGGAGGGGTTGCAAGTATTTATGACAAAGTCAAGGTAAGACTGTGAGAATGAATTCATAAGAAATGGTAGAGTATAAAGTCAAGGAATGAAAAGCCAACCTCTAGGAAGAGTCATCTCTGTGCATATTCAAACCACCAAGAGGGATGATGGCAATAGTTCTGGAGAGAGACGAAGTGAACCAGGAGCTCGATTCTCCAAAGAATGAAGTTCCGTGACTTGAAGAGGGGAAGTATGTATCTGCAAAACTAGGGGGATGGCTGATATTGTCTGATGCCAGGAAAGTCCACGGTGAGTGATTACATGAAAGAGAGAACAACGGTCTGAAAACGGTGATAAGCAGCAAGGATGACACCGCATGAACAGCCTCCAAGGCTACGAGAAGCCATGAGAAGGTGGTGGGGAAAGCAGCTGTTCAAGGAGAGAGTCAGATTTCAGTTACAGCAAGAAGATACAGTGAATGTTTAGAGAAGCAGAAATATAGGAGGGTTCACCAACGATTGATTTCGAGTTCCAGAAGCTTTGTGATTTAAGGTAACACAGGTGGGCAAGGTAGGAGAGAGAGTCAAAAAAAAGGCTAAGTTCTGGGTGGGATCAGGATTAGAGTTAAAGGCATGAGCAGGAGTTCTCAGCTTCCACTGGTGACCTCCACAAACAGGACAAAGTGTGTGATGAAATTAAACCCAAATAAAGTCCACACAGTTCTAAGACTGTACGTGTGGAGGGGAGGGAGGGCTGCAGGGTGTTCTTAAGACAGGAAGAGTTCTTGGATACCAACTTGGCTTCTGCTAGTAGAGGTGAGGCTTCTTGAAGAGACGTGCTCATACTTTGAATATCTGGACAATCATGCTGCTGCCTGCCAATGGCAGTCTGCAGAGGTTCTCCTCCAAATATGTGGGTGCCCTCTACAGTGGGCAGGAGGTGTTAGTTTGGGTCATAAACTCCCTCTTAACTGTTACTGATAGTAGCCCTCAGGGTGGTAATTGTCCAATAACTGGGAATTATGATACTACTCTGTTGTACGCTCTGGTAATGCAAAGGCTGACTTCATGGTTTCCAAGGCCCTTCATTGTGTCTTTGATGCTGAAGCCCTGAGATGAACTAGCCAAATTCAATTCCAGAGTAATAAACAGGCTTAATTTCTTTTTTATCAACAGTGTCTTAATGTGACAGCTTTCAACCTCCCTGTTTTATATTTGCTAGGCATCATCAAACCTGTCCTGCCATTGGAATTCTTACTCCATGAAAACCTTCCTTGTAAACTGCCCATCTGAATTCAGCCTTTTGCTTATTATTTCGAATCTTTTGATTTACTTTTCAATCAGACAATCCTGACAGCAATACTGGGCTCCACCCCTCCCCGCCCCCCGCTTCCCCATCACCCCACAATTAATTATGGCTGGATTTTATTCTTTAGTACATTCTACCCTGTGAAAGTAAAGCATAACAGGGCTATGTTTTCTGTCTCACTGCAGTTCACCTGGCTCAGCCTATCTGTTATGCAAAATATAAGCCTTTCCCTAAGCAGTCACAGAACTCTTCTCTAAATATAGAAGATGTGACTCTGGTGCAATACAATTCATTTGCTTCCATGACTGAAGTCTACTCAAAGCAACTACAAAACAACAACAAAAAAACCTGCAAAAATCCTGTAGGGTTATTTTTATCTGGGTATTTATTTTTAATAAAGATTTTTGTCATTTTAGTAACGGTCTTTCCATGGAGAGTTTGCTAACTCAACAAAAATATGTTAAATTTAGATAAAGAAATAAAATCTTTCTAATCTCTAATCTTTGTTTCTGAAAACATTTGAACTGTTCACAATGCTTGCTGGTGTCAATGACCTAATTACTTTTGCTGTGAGAGGGGATTTAACCCAAAACAGCTACTGAAAACTTGCTCTAAGCCATGTATCAAAATTTTGTATATCAATTTTTAGATAATCTTTACTAAATCTGGGATTAGAGGCAAATTTTGTTTAAGTATTCTTTTTAATTCTCAGCCATAACTCTCTAAGGTCATCAAGCCTATTGTAGATGGCTCACTAGAGAAATTAAAGAAAACTGCTTCCAAGCTTTCTTAACTTGCCCAATGGCCAAGTTGAGTATTCAATGCCAGAAACATTTAAGATGAAGGAAAAAAAAACCCCAAAAGAACGAAAGAAAGGAGGATTATATTGTGGATATTGCTGATAAAGAAAAGCAATATGAACCGCCTTGGTCCCCACTCTTCACTCAGGCCTGGCTCCAGGACTTTATTCTCCAGGGACCAGGCATGCTTTTACTCCAGGTATAAATGGCTAATAAAGAACATGATACTACTGGCTCTTTCTGAATTATGATTCTGGTTCTCGTAGAATTTTTCACTTGCGGTAGAGAGGAGAGATCACTCCATCTCAAGGTTTCACCTGAATGATGAAAGTAAGAAATTCAGCAATTTTACTTCTTTATCAGGACTTACGTGTTCATTTATTCAACAAATATTTACTGAGCATTTATCATTCATTCCTTTATTCAACAAATATTTACCAAGTGTCAACTAGGTACCAGGCCTTCTCCCATGTGTTAGGAACATAATGACGCATGAACTCAGACACAGTCCCTCTTCCTGAGTACCTTGAAGTCTAGTGGAGAACACAGTAAACATAAAAATAACTGAACAATTACAAAGACAAGGTAAAATTTTCTGCTACAGCATTTAGCAGCATAACTTTTCCTAGCCTGAGGAGCTGGGGGACGAGAGAATGCTTACTGAAGGAAATGATCTAAGCGATAAATAAGGATTAACTAGGAAAACGGGCATGCAAATGGCAGGTACGAAAGTCTTGAGGTGGGAAGTAGCATGGCATGATGAAAGAAGGAAATAAGAGAGGTCAGCAGCCAAGAGAAATAGTGGCAGTAGAAGCCTGCTAGAGACCTCAGTTGTATCTCCCAAAATTCACATGTTGAAGCCCTAATCTCCAAGATGGCTGGCTATATCTGGAGACAGGGCCTTTAGGAAGTAATTAAGGTTAAATGTGGTATTAAGGGTGGGATCTTAACCCACAAAGTTTGTGTATTAAGAGGAGAGAGATGCCTTCTCTCTCTCCGTGGTCCCTCTTCTCCCCACTTGCCATCATTCTACCTGCATGCGCCTAGGAAAGGCCCAGTGAGGACACAGCCAGAAATCGAAGTCTTCACCAGATCCTAAACATTCTGGCACCCTGTCCAGGACTTCTGGTCTCCAGAAATGTGAGGAAACAAATTTCTTGTTTAAGCCAATGATATTTTGTTACAGTGGCCCAAGCAGATTAAGACAGGGCCAGATCCTACAATGCCTTACAGGCTGTTGATCCTACAAGCAGGGAGAAACCATGCAGGTTTTTGGCCATGGTGGGCACAGGGGCTAGGCAGGAGTCGGTGAGAGATGAGTGACAGGATGAGACTCAACTTTGAAAAGATGACTTTGATGACAGAGGAGAAATGATTGAAAGGAGAAGAAGGAAGGCAAGGAGATCAGTTAGGATGTCATTGCCTAATTTAGAAAAAGGATGATGCTTGTCTGAAGCAGGAGTTAAACGTTCATGTACGAATTAGGTAAACAGTAAACAACAGATAGACAAGCTTGGATTTGAGTGGGATTCTGAGTGTGAGAAAGGCGGTGGAAAGATGCTTCCACTCCACTCAACAAATGGTGCTGCCATTTACTACTGTGAGGGGCACTGGAGGATGGGCAGCCTGGGCGGGTGCCAAGGACAGACTATTGATTTAGTTTAGGCATGCTGATTTGACTTTATACAGAGACACAGAGTATATCATCCTACTGCTTACTTTTCATAAGGAAACATAAGTAATTCTCCTACATTTTATAAAGGAGATCTGGACTGATGGTAAAAATCTGAGAGTTACTATCAGATAGATGCTAATTGAATCCACGGATTTAAATCAAATTGTCTAGGGGCTATAAAATGAGAAGTGAGGGGCGTATAGGATGGAACCTTGAGTAACTCCCACACGTGAAAGAATTTCAATTATTTATGCCACTGCCCCCACTCTCATCCTTTTGCCTCTCTTTACACACGTACACAAACACACACACACTTCTAACTTTCAAAAGAAGGGCTCAATCCCAACGTTTTCATTATTTATAAAGTTGTCCCATTTGAAGCGGGGGCTACTCATTGTCAATATATTTTGAAGGCCAAATCACTCTAACTGAAGCAAAGTTACCTCTTACCTGATATGCATTTGTTATAATGCTCAGTGTTTCCTCTCTCCAAGGTGACATAATAATGTTTGGAGGTAAATTTTCCGTAACAAAGTAATAAGATTTGTGATCTATTTTCTTGTGATGGTGAAGGACTGTTTCAGGAGGCAACAAACGGGGCAGGCACATCCCTTCTCTGAAGTGGTGCTTCCTCTTGTAGAAAAAAATCTACTTTTTCGCCAAATATGTGGTGTTTATGTATTTATATCTCAGTTAATTTTAGGTACCTCCCAAGACAGTCTGATCCTAAAATGACTCTGAGAAAATGTTAAACGTTTTGGAATTCTCTAAAGGATGAAAGTCATCCTGTGGCTTTTAGCTCATAACAGAAAACAATAATTAAATAATAAGGCCTATTTTAAAGCTCTTTACACCCTTGCATCAATGGCAAAGTAGAGTCTTAATAATTCTCATCATGAATTAAGTCTAAGCTCCTCTTCCGGGCAAGCCCTTTCATGTTCTCACCAGGCTCTCTAGTTTCCTTCCCCTCCGCTCCTGCATGGCAATGTAAAACTTCACCAACAGCCAGTGGATTCTAACAGCTTGACTTTGTTGAGTCTCTCTCTGGGCCAGGCTCACACCTGTCCTTCTGCCTCGAATAGCCTTTCCTTGCTGGTTCACCTGACGTAGTACTCATGCGACCCGCCCTCAGGTCTCAGTGTGAGTGCAGTTCTTTCTCTGAAAACCCCCTATACTCCTCGAGTTGGCTCTGAGACATCCTTTCCTCTGTATGTCAATCATATCTTTTAAGTTCACCATTCTACTCCTCTTCGTAATGTAGTTATTTTTTTTTCTTCTCTACCTCTGTATGAAACAGAAGCAACATGAGGGCAGGAAGCAGGTCTTCTTTATTCTTTGAATCCCCAACACCCAGCATTTATTATTATTTTTTGCTGACTCTATGGCTCTGTACCCTACTGTATTAGTCTGTTCTCACTTCTGTAAAGTGAGAACTATATGTAAAGGACTGCCTAGGGCTGAGTAGTGTATAAATGAGAGGTTTAATTGACTCGCAGTTATACATGGCCAGGGAAGCCTCAGGAACCTTACAATTATAGTAAATGGGAAACAAACACGTTCTTCCCATAATGGCAGGACAGAGAAATGCCAAGTAAAAGGGGGAAAAGCCCCTCATAAAACCATCAGATCTCATGAAAACTATCACTAGAACAGCAGCATGGGTGTGACTGCTCCTATGATTCAATTACCTCCCATAGTGTCCCTCCCACAACACAGGGGATTATGGGAACTACAATTCAAGATGAGAAGTGGGTGAGGACACAGCCAAACCATATCACCTACCTAAAACAGTAAAACAACAAACCATAGAACTGAATAGACCATCTGGTCATGCTCTGCCTTTGAATTGACAGATATCTGCTGTTGCCTGTGCTAAAATTATTGTTTCCCTAAGAAAGCANCATATTTCAGTGGGAGGAGTGTTAGAGAATTTGCTTACCACATTTAAACCCTGTTCCATTGGGATCAATGCTGCTTTGTGTTGTTTGTTTGTTTGTTTTTTTTAGATGGAGTTTTGCTCTGTTGTCCAGGGTGGAGTGCAATGGAGCTATCTTGGCTGACAGCAACCCTGGCCTTTCATGTTCAAGCGATTCTCCTGCCTCAGCCTCCTGTGTATATCACATCCAGCTAATTTTGTATTTTTAGTAGAGATGGGGTTTCACTATGTTGGATAGGCTGGTCTCAAACTCCTGACCTCATAATCCGCCTGCCTTGGCCTCCCAAAGTGCGGGATTACAGGTGTGAGCCACTGCACCTGGCCAAGAAAGGACCAATCTTGACTCATTTTCTAAAATATTTAAATATAAAAATGAAGATACCATTTGTTCGTCTAGTCAACAAATGTTTATCGAGTGTCTATTGTGTACCAGGCATTGTTTTGAGATCTGAAAAATAGAAAAGAAAATGAAAAGGAGAGAAACACAGGTTTTAACTCCGTGGAATTTAGTGAGACACACATAAATGTATGAAAGAATTCTACAAATAAATGTGAAATGATAGCCGTGGTAAGGGCTTTGGGGGATACTTTATGGACAATTACTGGGTGCTACGGAAGTGAATAACAGAAGCTGTAGATCTATTCAAGGATGGCAGGGAGGCATCCATGAGGAAGTGATGCTTCAGCAAGTTTTAAAGAGAGGGTAGGTGGTAACCAGGCTGAGAAAGGAGGGGGATGGGCACAGGGAGAATGAAGACCGGAATGAAGGGCACCCATCAGGCAGGCCTTTGCAGCAGCGGTGAGAATTTGGCTGTTCATTTTCAGAGCAATGACAAGCTGTTATGGCCACATCTTTTTTTTTTTTTTTTTTAAGGCAGTGTCTGTTGCCCAGGCTAGAGTGTAGTGGTGCGAACTTGACACACTGCAACCTCCATCTCGTGGATTCAAATGATTCTCCTGCCTCAGCCTCCCAAGTAGCTGGGATTACAGGCGTGTGCCACCATGCCTGCTAATTTTTGTATTTTTAGTAGAGACGGGGTTTCATCATGTTAGCCAGGATGGTCTCGATCTCCTGACCTTGTGATCTGCCTGCCTCGGCCTCCCAAAGTGCTGGGATTACAGGCGTAAGCCTCTGCACCCAGCCAGCGACATCTTAACGATGTGACTGTGAGAGTTAACATTTATCTGCATAGAACTCTATTTAATACATTAGGATGGTAAAATACATTGAGTTTTTCTTGAACCAGGTACTATGCTGTGTACTAGAGATGAAAATGTGAACTAACATGGTTCCTGACTTCCAGAAGTTCACACTCATGTGGAAGAAAAGGCATAAAAAAATCTGTGAGTATTTATAATAATAGAATAATATATAAATTAAGAATGTAAAACAAAGCTGAAATTTGAGGTCTACGAGGCTCAGGAAAGGCTACTGTCAGGAGTTGTTCTCTAGAGCAGATTTGAAGAATGAACACTTGTGTTTGCAGGGGGCACTGATCAGGCAGAGCAGAGGGAACATGAGCAAAGGAATGAGGTGCAGAGTACCACAGTGTCCATGTGTGTGGAGCTCAAGAGTGCATGGCAAGTGAGCACTTCAAGAGCATAAAGTCCACAAAGAGCATGAACGAGGCAGGAAATGTAGATCTGGGCAGGAGGTAGTAAGTAGTATTTGCTATAACATGAAGCTTTTCTTAAAAAAACAAAAACAAAACTCTGTTATAAACAGTTGGAAGGGAAGTGGGTCAAGCAAGGTGATAAGAACAAAACAGGAAACAAAGTTGATAGTAGGATTTTTTTCTCCCATAGGCAAAGTTGCTGTGCATAAACACACCTTACTTTTGTGTTCTGGGAGTTTCAGAGCCTTTATCTGTTCTGTCTTCTCTAGCTTCCTCTCTCTGATTTTCTACTCTCTGCTCTCTCAATTTCATTGACTTTTATTCTTTTTTAAAACCTAGGACTCCCTGGTGCTTTGGAGAAGACGTATTCAGTTAGAGAAGATTGGGGGCCTCTGTTGTTGCATTTCTTTATCCTTTTTGAATGCTAATTTCACATCCCTACTTTGTTCACAGAGCACCTGGCATTCTTCCATCAAATTTCCAAATTTCTCTGTAAATAAGAACCTATGGGAATTTTATTGTCTACAGGACACACAAACAAAGGCTTTCTTGACGGTCTACCAAATGGGCATGAGGTATGTCTATGATCAGACCATCTCCAAGGAGTAGGTGGCCTGCCTCCACGAGGGAACAATGAGTCGAGCTCTATGGGGAATGTTGCAATTTTAAAAGGCATGTAAATCACATTTTCAAAAAATTAAATACAAGCTTTTCTTCTTGATATGTATAACTTTCCGAACTCTCAGTTAGCTTCATACCTTCAGGCAGGAAGGAAGAAATGCAACATTGGCAAAAAAAAATTCACTAGAATTGGCTGGGAATGATGTGTTTCTGGCACTCTGAGATACTTAACACCTTTCAGAATAGAGGAAAAAGTTGCTTTGAAAACGTTTCAGCAAGGCACACATGGAGAATATTCCTGATGAAGACGGGCTGTTAGCACTGTATTTACCACTGCCGTTCCTCCACCCAGTTCCATCATTAAATATGCTGTTATTCTCCCATTTGGGGTAAAAAGTCTAGAAACCAGCCAGGGTTTCTGCTCTGTTTCAAATAAACTTATTTGTAAATGGCATAGAAAAAGAGTTTCTTTCAAAACAAATATACATTTACAGATACACATGGACTGATATCAGTATTCAATTAGGCAGATGAGGATAGTACTGTATTGGCAACAGGCCAGAACATACACATGGATTAAAAAAAACAAAAACAGCTCATATACAATGACCTAAATGGAGCTCACAATACTTCTCTCTTTTAAAGAACTGTTCTATAACATTTTGCTACAGTGATATTTGATCTCTTGGTTGTATTATGATTTATTTTTAACAAGTGTACACTTTGACACAAAGAATCAGAGCTGAAATTGAGAGTGCTGGATGCCATTAATTGAATTGGACCATATTTGCAAAAAATATTTGTCCAGAAAGTGGTAGGCAGCACTTCAGATTTGATCTGATAGATTCAGTCCAAATTTTTAATGCCACACTTTGTGGAAAGTGATAAACAGCTGGGAGTAATCAAATAAGACTGAACACAACTCCAATCTTTTTTGACGAGCAGTTGTGATATAAAGTGAAAAAAATGTTGGGCACGGAGTCAGCAGATTTGGTTGTGAATCTGAAGTCTGTTTCACATATTAGATGCTTTATTTTTGAGCAACTTCCTTAAACTCTCTGAGCTCCAATATTCTCAAGTGTAAAATGATGTAATAATGCCTATCTCAGAGTTGTTTTGAAGGCCTTAAACTGTTTTTGCATGTTACAGTACCTAGCAAAGACCTGGGTACAGAAAGCGTTTGATAATTGACTATTGGATAAAACTATGAATGAGTTTTATTTGACTGTTGAGAAACACGCTTTTCCCAGATGAAACAGACATCGGCTTGCAAACCATGCCACGCAATGGCTGAGATGAAGGCAGAGGAGCATGGGCAGCCTGGTGCAGACGGTGTGCTGAAGTCCTTATAGAGTGTTTACAGAATGCCTGCCTTGTCTCGAGGTAAGAAAATCCTTCTGAAATCTCACCTTGGATTCTCAGTGTCATACTGGGCCACTCAGAGCCCAAGAAAACTCCCCAGACTTGAAATTATTTGTTTCAATAACCATGAGATGAGATCCTACAAAACAGGGAAAGTGTCAACTACTTCTCCACAGATTAATCAAATACAATCCAATCTCACTAACAATGACCAAAAGCCTGCTTTGCACCAAGATTCTACTAAAAATAAATATATGTCAATAAGTGCATAATGTAACACTATAAAGCAATAAATACAGTATACGATAAAACAGATATGAGCTAATGAAGAGGAAGATGGTATTTTTTTTTGGATGACATTATATTTGAAGGGCAGAGGTTCCCATAAATGGACATGTTTGAAAGCATTGGAATTTAAGGTCCAGAGTGAGTGAGCAGAGGCAAGAAATCACTAAAAAAATAAATAGATCCTGTCGTAAGCAGACATTCTCAAGGCAGCTTTGATACTTTCAGCCTCTTCTTTTCTCCCTTTTATCCATTTTCTCTTTAATGTTTTTCCCCTAGAATTCCAATATAACCAACACCTGCATTTGCATCCTCTCCTGGTCTCTCCAGTCAGAAGGAAATCCCATAAGGTCAGTTAGATTAGAGTTGGCCCCAGGGAGGATTTGCACTGTACAAGTGGAACCCCTGGAATAGAAAATGAAATCAAACCATGTTCTGTAGTTTTCCCAAATCCAATGCTTCTGGGTGAAGGCCATTTTGGAGGCAGGGCAGTGGAGCCTTGGGGATGGGACAGAATGCTTTCCACATGGCCCACTGGGAGCTGGCTGCATCTCCAGAGGTAACTCAGCCCTGTGCTCTTCCCAAATAAAGGCTGCTGGAAAGGGGTGGCTTCCTCAGAAGTGGGCTCAGAGTCAAGGGGCTAAATGAAGCCACTGAATGCTCAACAAAAATGGGTTCTAACATTTTTATAAATTTCTTTCTTATTAGAGACAGAGTCTCACTATGTTGCCCAGGCTGGTCTCAAACTCCTAGCTCCAAGCTATCCTCCTGCCTCAGCCTCCAAGGTAGCTGAGACTATAGGCATTGGCCATCACCCCCAGGGTAGCTGAGACTATAGGCATTGGCCATCACCCCCAGGGTAGCTGAGACTACAGGCATTGGCCATCACTTCCAGCTTTCTGTCATTTTTAAGCAGCAAGATTCTAGGTTGATTTGGCAGCCCTCATTGTGAAGAGGGTGTCCTGAAGCGGGCCAGGAAGAGGGGTGGTGTCTGGGGCCCATCAAGGGTCATGAAAGGCTGTGTTTCAGGAGCTGAGGGGGACAGCGGGGTGCTGTTACCAAGTCTTCTCTGAATGTTAATTCTACATTCCAAATTGGTTCACAGAACACCTGACAGAAAAACCATTCTTACATTTCTATGATAGCAGGTTGAGATTCACACAAGTCTTCACTTCCTGCCCTTCATTGCGGTACCCATGTACTTCATTAAACTACTGTCATATTTTCTCCAGAGATGACTGCTTTTCAGTTCTGGGTGAAGTGACAGCTAAATATAATGGCGCATAAATCAATCTGCAAACATCTGCTCCTGGGGCCTTTGGAAAGAAAGGTGAGGGAAGTGTACATACATATGTAAGCTCTCTGTAGCAAGGCTGAGTGTACCACGATGCTCTCATATCCTTTGGAGATCCCAGGACATGAAAAAGCCATTGTAACAGGACACAGGAAACCCTGCTTCTTCAGTGTCAGCCTTCAAACCATCGCATCAGGAAGCATTTCATTAAAGTTTTCTAGTAGAGGAGGTAACCTTGTGTTTTAAGTAAAATAACGTAAAACATATGTAGGAACTAATACCTAACAGAAGAATACATTATTGAATATCTATTCAAAACAGCCTTGGTTCTATCAAGAAAAAAATACTATGGGACACTGTATAACTGTAGCCCAAGCATAGAACTCCAATCTCCGTGTTCATGACTTTTTTTTTTGTTTGCCTCTGTCCTTGTCTTTTTTTCTCTCTCTGAAAATAAGGCACTTTAGGTGGTTTTAAAGCTACAGTTCTCACAAAAGACTTACACTCTTTTCACTGAAGCACCTACAAGTGTTGTGCATTTAGTTTCTGTTCCATTCTGTCAGTGTATCAACACAAATCAATCTATAAGCATTACAGGCTTTCTGAGTTATTGAAAATAAATGCTAATTCATTGGAAAATTGCAAACCTGATACAAGGTACAGGTAATATATTTTAAGCCATGTTGTGGAAGTATGCTGAACCATGTGAGCTGGGCTCATGGTTTTATATACTGCAGGTATAAAAGCCCTCAGTATGTTTGCTAGGAAATATGGAGGCAATTCAGGAGGGTGCTTTGCTACAGAGCATGCATTTTATGCTTGTCTTCCTAAATCTTGCCAGTAGTTACTGGTTATAAGCCTCAGGATAAATTTGCAATAGAATTTTCTGTCTTACTAGAAAATCAAATTGGCAAAGCACTAGGCTAGTACATAGGGTTTGGGGATTGCCCAGTCTAAAGGTTGAAAATGAGTTTGGAGTACATACCTATTATGATCTGTTTCAAAACCAGGGATATACAAACTTAATAAAGGAGAGAATATAAAAATCCTGCAGGACACATGTCACAAGCCAAGAGCAAAGATGTTTTTCTCATTCTCGAACTGACCGAAGCAAGCCTAGTCTACAGTGACAGCTGCCTCCACTCTCACAATGCTGCTATAACCTCTCTGAGAGGAGCTCAGATTTGGGGGACAGATCTAGGTTTAAACTCAATGCTGTCAAATCCTGAACAAGCCACTTTTTCTCTGATTCCTCAGCTATAAAACCTACCCACATGCTTTTTATGGTTACTAAATGTGACACAGTAAATGACATCCTGACCCAACGTGAGCACCATTTACTTTTCACTCTTGCCTCTTGATTAGAAATTAGCCATACGTGCTCTCAAGGGACAAAAAGGAAGCAGTTCAACTAGTAATTGTTGAGCATTTGCTATGAACTAGAAAATGCTCTAAGGATAGGGATATAATTGTGAAGACTATAACACTAAGAAGAAGTAAAATTTATCTAAGAGTGTCTGACACTCATCAAGGTACTCGTATAGTATTAGGTCTGCCTTCCATGATCTCACAATTTAATAGGCACACAGGTGAGCAAATGGGCAGAGGCTGTACAGTATGAGGAGGGCTAAGAGAGAGTTTGTTCAAGGGCCTACGGGATCCTATTTCTGTGCTCGGTTAATCAGAACTTGAGAGGAAAAGGAAGATTTCTTAGAGAAGACGGCATCACTATGACCTGCTTATGGGAAAGAGACGGCCTTACTTTAGGAATTTTTGAGTGGTGAGATTAAAAAAACTCAGCAGATTACATACTGTGCCCAGAAAAATGATATTTAGATCATTATGGTAAGACTGTGCGTGTGTGTGTGCGTGCATGTATGTGTGTGTGTCTGTGTGCGTGCATGTATGTGTGTGTGTCTGTGTGCGTGCATGTATGTGTGTCTGGCTGTGTCTGTGTTGGTACAGGGAAAAGGGTGAATATGCAGACATAGAATACCCAAGACGCAGTCAATGGTAAAGCTTCATACGGAGACAATGTTTTTTCTATAAATCAAATAAATAACCAAAATGTAAGGAAAGCCCTAGAAAACAAAGAAACTATGAGAATTAAAGTGTATAAGATAATGGGTAACATATGCCATCAGAAGAAAGGCTGGCTGCTCTAGAGGAAAGCCCCATAAAGCCACTTAAACATGAACAAGCTGATGAATTGGCGCTTGTGGTGGATGGTATTACTTGCCCACAACTCTTTGTTCACTCCTTACCCTTGCCGTGACTTCCCTGCCCCACTGGCTCTGATCTTGAACATGGCTTGCTTTGGCCAATGGAATGTAAGCCAGTTTGCTATGAACACAGGCTGAAATATGCCGGTGCAGTTTGGTGTGGCTGTTATGCTTCTAGCAACTCCCATGAGAAGAGCATACCCTAGATATCTCTTTATCAGAGTGATTCACATGTGGAAGATCCCAGAACTTTATCGGAAGCAGAGACATGTCAGTCAGCCCACAGTCCTGTCCACAGGTAAAAAGCTATAGATATGTTGATCATTAAAAACCACTGGGATTTGGGGAGCTTTTTATTATGTAGTATTATTGGAGAAAAGAAATACAACTAATGAAATACACTTTTGAGCAAATATTCTTGTTTCATTGTATTCCTTTAGAAAAGAGGATGAGTGTTATGGCACGGTAAAGCAAAGAGGGCGTTCCACTGGTGGCAGTGCCTAACTTAGATATTTCACATAGCAATTCAGAAAAGTTCAGAACTGCCTGCACCAACATTCCTCAGTAGCCACTGAGTCTGATTTTTTGAGTACCATTTTTAAAGTTCAATCTTTGGAATCAGCTTTCCTCGGTTGCAACCTTTATTCTGCCACTTTCCCACTAAGATAACCTTGGGAAAATTACCTGACTTTTCTTGATGTGCCTTTTCCTTCTCATTTGCATATAAAATAGTATTTCCTTTATGACACATGCTGTGTCTTTTTGTGTCATCATGACTTTTTAGTAGTCCTGGGATAATGACACCCTGAAGAAGTGCCTGGATTTCCACTCTTGGGTTGGGATTTTTTTTTTTTTTTAGATGGAGTCTCGCTCTGTCACCAGGCTGGAGTGCAGTGGTGCCGTCCTCTGCCTCCCAGGTTCAAGCGATTCTCCTGCCTCAGCCTCCCAAGTAGCTGGGATTATAGGCGCATGCCAAAACACCCAGCTAATTTTTGTAGTGACAGGGTTTCACCATGTTGGCCAGGATGGTCTCAATCTCCTGACCTCGTGATTTGCCCCCCTTAGCCTCCCAAAGTGCTGGGATTAATGGCGTGAGCCACAGCGCCCAGCCGATTGGGTTGGGGTTTTAAAGGGCCTAAGAAATGGTTTTCAGTATCTTCTTTGATTATTTATTTATATCTTTATTTTTAAATAGACAGCGTCTCATTATGTTGCTTATGCTGGTCTTGAACTCCTGGGCTCAGGCAATCCTCCCACCTCTGCCTCCTGAAGTGCTAGGATTACAGGCATGAGCCACCACGCCCAGCCAATTATTTACACTTACTGAATAAACAATGCTAAAATCAAGTGACGTCTAGTTGACCACTTAAGAAGACTAGTCTCTGAGATTAATTTTGGACTGTTGCAGATTTGGAAACTCTGCAAAGAAGAAAACGTGGCTGTAGCTTTTTATAATGGAATTTCCTCTGGCAAATATTCTCTTGAATTGCAGAGCAGTATTTAATTCACAAAATGTCAGAAAGAAATAGTGTTAGCTCACTTGGCCCTCCAGAAAAAACTGTTTTGTCTAAGATCAGGTATCTTAATGACAGAGGCTTTTTATTAATGTATATTCCTGGGCAGTGCAGCCACATGGAGCCACTATATAGGAAGGTTATGTTTCAGAAATATGAGTGTCTTATAATAAAGATATTTTTTCTTGAGGCACTATTCCTAAAATATTTGCTGGGTAATCCATGATCCGCTAAACCCATGAGGTAATGGGTCTGAGACAGATGCCATAAACCACAGCAATTCCCCGATGAGAAAACTCGATGTGGATTTTTATATTTCTCTGCATGTCAAGGGTGGCTGGGATGACTAAAGTTGACTTTTTTCCACTTTCCCCCTTTTTTCCACAAAATAGACAAAGCAAACTATACCCATATTTCAGAAGACAAAGTTACTTACTAAAAAATCCTTCTGCATAAAAAAGAAGCAACAACAATTTCATAGTTTGAAATGTGGCAAAATATGTTGTGATAATCCCCACAACACACACACACATTTAGACCATTCGCTTAAGTTCTCGTCTACTACTTCAATTACAGAAATGACAAAATTTGTTCACTCTGATGGAAAAAGGCAATGATATAAAATCAAGACCAATTAATTTCAACATAAATTATATTTTCCTTAAAAAGAGTCATGCCTTTGCCAATTTCTTCTGGAGGCACAAGTGAAGTTACTTAAGAAGCAAATACATAAACATGCACATGTATACTCCAAGAACCTTAATAGCCAAGTGGCTGAAGCTTTTCATTCTGTAGCTGATTAGACAGAGAGCTAAAGTATTTAAGTGCCATCTATGGTAGATCTAAATAAGTTCTAAACAGTTCTGAAATAAGTCCACAGGTTTTTATAAGCTCCACTCAAACAGTGGAGCCCAATTTCCCATCCTTGAAGGTACAGCAGATTTAGTAACTTAATAATATTTTCAAAAAACAGAACGTGGCAGAATGTGCAGTACAGGGCTTGTGAGACTAGGTCATAAATAGCACGGCAGCTTCTCCCTGCTGTCTCTGGGATAGCTTGTTCTGGGAGTAGCCAGCTGCCATGTCCCTGTCAACAGAGAATTCTAACAGGACCCCAAGCTTCAGACTCATTACCACGTGGATTTACTGGATCATGGATTACCCGGTATATATTTTAGGAACATTGCCTCATGAAGAAAACATCTTTATTATAAGAAACTCATATTTCTGAAACATAACCTTCCTATTGGCTACATGTAGCTGCTTCTAACAGGGCCCCAAGCTTCCTACCCCTTGGTGTGCATGCCCTGCCCCATGAGTGTGTGCAGGACATATAAATATGATCTGACATGCACAAACAAATAACCTTATATGGAAAAGGTAAAGAAACAGTTACCCCCATGATTACATTATGTTATGTAACACTGCCATAGCAGACTAGAAAGAGATTCTCTTGCAGCCTTTGGAGAAGTAAGTTGCCATGCTGTGAGAGGTCCTCATGCTAGAACCTGAGGACAGCCTCTAGGCTCTGAGAGAGATGCCTGGCCAACAAGCAGCTAGGAAACAGGGACCTCATTTCTACAATCATAAGGAACTAAATTTGACAGACGACCAGAGTGAACTTGGAGAGGGACCCTGAGCCTCAGTGAGAACACAGCCCAGCCAATGTCTTGATTTCGGCGTCAGAAGAAACTCTGAGCAGAGGCCCGCATCTAACCTATGCCCTGAGTCCTGATTCATGGAAACTGTGAGATAATAAATGTGTGTTCATTTGGGTCATTACATTTGTAGTAGTTTGTTATAGAGTAATACAAAACTAATACTGAAAGGCATTGAGGCCTTCTGCCAATAACCAGGATCGTATGAATGAACCATCTTGCAAAGGGTCCTCCAACCCCCATCAAGCTCTCAAGGACTGCAGTGCTGGCTGATGTCTTAACTGGAATCTCATGAGAGACTCTAAGTCAGAACTGCACAACTAGGCTGCTGCATACCTCCTATTTGGTTAAAAATATATTTTATAATGTTTTAACATCATCAGGGACCTAGCAGGCAGGATAAAGTCCTCCTCCTATGGCTAGCAAATTCAGAGACAATAAACAGCTCACCTATGATCACAAATGCATATTTCCTATGTGAATTAGCCAATCTCAATCTCAAGTCCACACTGCCAACCACCTGCTTTATGTGACTCACAGACCAAGCCAGTATTTTCCTGCCTAAATCAACACAAAGCCAGGATGGTGGCACACAACTAGAGACCACCTCTACAGCACAGAACCTGCCGTTATTCAAATCAGTCAGTGCTATACTCTATCCCTGACCAGCTTTGCCTTTTCCGCAGAAAACCCAATAAAGACTCTGAGCCATGTTTCTCTTCCCTTCTTTCCTCTGCCTCCTGACCAACTCTGGTGCTTCCCCATATGACCCTGTGTAGAGTGGCCTACCTGCCTTCTCTGGGGAAATGCATTCTTCCTTCAATTAATAAACTGCCCTGTGCCATCATTCAATAAATTAAAATACTATGGATGCATTTTAACAAAGCTACTCCCTAATTTCCGATCCACAGAAATTATATAAAGTAAATATTTACTTCTATGTTAAGCTATAATTATTGGAATAATTTGTTACACAGCAGTAAATGACCAATGCACCATCTTTGTCACTATCCATTGACAGGGCCACAAAAGTGAACCTAGGTTACTGATCCTCCTGCATGTAGGATGAAGCATCAAAAAGAGCACAGCTTCTGACCTCAGGCAGAGCTCAGTTTCAATTAAAACACTGCTTTCTACTTTCTCTTAGGCTTGGTCAAGCTCCTTTTTCCTCAATAAACCTCAATTTCCTCATCTTTAAAATTGAAATAATACCAAAATCATTAGCATTCTATGAAATTTTTGAGAATTAAGCGAGAGAAAAGTTAAAAAGGGCTTTTCATGGAATTGGACTTCAGCAAATATTAGATCTTTATTTCTAATCATGTGGTCTCCTTACTGTCAGTGTGACAACCAAGTTAATAATCAGTTGCTAACACAAATTTTGTGAGTCCTAAGATCTCTGACAGCCTTTCCTTGTATCAGCAACTAACATTTGAAGACAAGGTAAAGGAATCAGAAGAAGGAAAATCACAACAGACTGATATGCATAGGAACAAAGAAGCCACCATCACTCTCACCATCTTGAAGGGTTTCAGTGTCCTTTTAGGTCTATTTTGTAATTCTTGGTTGCTGGAGTGAAGGGAGCCAGGTGTTTCAAACAGAGCCTGAGCGCTGTGCCAGAACACCACTGTCAGAAAAAGAGGAAAACACAGTGTTCTTTTTCTGTCTTATACTTCTTATCTTTGCTAAGACCCATATCTCTCCCGTGCTATCTTTTCCTCTCACTTTTACGAGAGATATGTAATAAAAACATGTACAAATGCCAGTTGGCCCACTAATATATCCCTTCAGCTAATAAATCATGTCAACAAATATACAGCAAGGATGATTCTCAAGGTTTATATCTACTTGAGAAAAAAATTATGACATATTTAAAAGTTTAAAATCATAAGATGAAGATACAGACAACTAGACCTCAACAAGGATAATGAAATCTCAAATAAGTGCTTTAGATAGGCTATTTTGAGATGGACTATACTCCAGAATCTTCATGAAATAAAAATTCTGAAAAAAATCTTAAATTATAATGGAAATTTTGATATTCACATTTTTTAAATGCTGGGAATATGGAAATAGTAAAACTCTACTCCATTCTATACCATATACAAAATCGGTTTTTCTCTTACGCTTTGTGCCATAAAAAAATGTTTGACTAAGCAAATGCTAAAAATGTTTTCTTTCGTGTACTTTAGAAGCTTCATAGTTTTAAATTTAATGTTTAGGCCTATGCTTCATTTTGACTTTTGTATATGGTGTAAATTAAGTACAAATATTCTATTGTTTCAGTACCATTTATTGAAAAGCTACTCTTTCTCCATTGATTTACTTGGGAAACACTGTCAAAAACCAAATAATTATAGCATATATATGTGTCTATTTTTGAACTGACTACTCTGTTTCATTTACCTATATGTCTGTTCTTATGTCAATTCCCTAGCATCTTCCTTACAGTAACTTGATCAAGCTTTAAAATCGGGTAGTGTGAGTAGTCCGTTTTGCCCTTCTTGTTAAAAATCACCTTTGCTCCCTATTGCTTTTGTCTTGCCATGTAAATTTGAGAATCAAATTGCCTATTAATTGTTATAAAAATTACATGTAAATGTTGATTGACATGTTTTGAATGTATATTTCACTGTGGGGTGAATAAACAACCTAATAACATATAGACTCCCAGTCCATAAACACAGTGTATGTCTTTACTGGTTTAGGTCTCCTTTAATTTCTCTCAGCAATATTTCATAACTGTAAGGTAAATGTATCACACACATTCTATTAAAGTCATCCCTAAACTATCATATTATGATGCTATCATAGCTGTTTTTAATTTCATTTTCCAACTTTTCATTGTTAGTATACAGAAGTAAAATTTACTTTTATATATAGACCTTGTATCCTGTGATATTACTAAACATCCTTATTCATTCTAGTAGCATGTTTGTGCAACTCAGAAATGGTAGGAAAATAATTCATTAACCATAGCTCTTCAAGTCATCCACCTATTTGTACCTACCTCTTCTTTCTACATTAAAATCATTAGAAGTGTTCATAAAAACCAGAAAAAGCCTGTTAAAAGAGAAGTTGCTGTCTGCTATCTACCAGAGGAATATGTGTTTGTTTGCTGGGAGATGCCTGGGTTTGGGAAATCTGTTCTTGCTGTCAAATGCTGTTCTGGCTATATGCAAACAGAAATGTGAACCTATTGCTCACTGCCTCCTGTGGCTCTGTGTGTCCCAGGAATGCCACTCTGACTGCCAGCCTCCATCTGGCTTCTCAATTAGAGCTCAATAGGAAAACTGATTTTCTGTTGTTCTAATGAGAAGGCAATCAGTTATGTGTTTCTTTCCATCAAAACTTGATTTGGTTATAGAACAGTGTGATTTTTATTATTTCTATTTTAATGTTCCCAGGCAATTTGGTATTTGTACTCTTTATTCTTCACGCCTATCTCTTATCCCCTAACACATTTATAGCCAATTTTCTGAATTATCAAAGTCAATACAAGGAACAGTTATTGTTATATTGGGATTGTGAAAGAAAACCAGATAGTTTAAGAAATACAGTGTTAAAACTCCATTACCAGGACATAATAATATAGTTGAACTCCTACAGTTGAACACCATGGTTAACTAGAGACAACGTGCTAAAAAAATTGTTAACTGGTTGCCTGTATTACACTGTTGTCCTGCTGCATAAGGACGTACATGAGACTGGGTAATTTATAAAAGAAAGAGGTTTAAGTGACTCACAGTTCTGCAGGGCTGGGGAGACCTCAGGAAACTTACAATTATGGTGGAAGGAGAAGCAAACACGTCCTTCTTCACATGGCAGCAGGAAGAAGAATGAGTGCCCAGCAAAAGAGGAAGTCCCTTATAAAACCATCAGATCTAATGAAAACTAACTCACTATCACAACAACAGCATGAGGGAAACTGCCCCATGATTTAATTATCTCCACCTGGTCTCTCCTACAACACGTGGGGATTATGGGAACTACAATTAAAGATAAAATTTGGGTGAGGACACAGCTGAACCATATCATTGCCAATGATCTTTCTTTTGTAAGCTTGTTCCAACAAGGCATAAAAGAAATTAACGTTTGAGAACTACTTGCACAATCCAAATCAATCATAATTAAATTAATGAAGATTCTGTGTTTCATTTTCTACTATGTTCTTTAGAATAGCTGCTAGACCTAAATAGTAAAATAGTTATAACAGGATTTTCCTTTTTTTCTACCCAGTGCCTATTGGGAAGATGAGGGCCTCAAGGACATTATTGTGAGGTGGGAACAGGGAGAGGAAAAGAATTTATTGACAAAAATGATTAATTCATTTTAAACTAATTCATAGCAATAAGATAATGTATGTTTTACTATGTCTTTCCCTCTGAAGGAAACCTTATACCATAGCCTCTGAGACTGACAGACTTACGTTAGTAACCTGGAGCCTGGATCCAACAGGTAAAAATGAGATGAGGACATTCACTCAGTAGAACAGAAATGTACTGCCCGTGTTACTATAAGTCCATATCTTTTCCTCAGACATAAGTGATCTCCATATCTAGTTAGCTATATACCTAGATCTAGACCTGATGATATAGTATTTACATATGGATAGACAGATAGATAAAATAAGCACACACACATACACATGCTTTTTCTTCTAGAATAAATTGTCTTACATATGACCTGTGCCTAGACTAGGGGTATTTATACATGCATGCGTGTCTAATGAAACAAAAAAAATTCTATCAGGTTAATGTGTATTTTTGACTAATAAAATGAATTAGATACCTCAATGACAGAACGTCAAGCCACTCACTCATTATGGCTTCTCAATGGAATTTAATGGGAATTAATCAAACAGAAAAGCTTGTCATAATTTCAATATCTAGCTAGTGTTTCTGCAGTTGAAAAAATAGCATCATAATTCAGGAGTCCAACAGCACTGGTCTTTGTAAAATGGTTTTGAAAGATGGGTCACAATACCTAACACAGAAGCATACCTAAAGACAACTCCATGTAGCTTTGAATCAGTAAGAAACAAGGACAAAATATAAGCAATAAATTGGTGTAGATGAACAGCTGAAAGCCATCTCCAGAGGGCAATCGAAACAAACGAGCAGAAAAGTTTCCTGAACATTATGACAGAATCAGAACCAAAGACAGTTTTTTTTTTTAATTTGATGAAATAATTTGGTAAGAATTTAGTAAAATGTACAAACCCAGGTACAGTGTGACTATAAAGCAATGAGACCTATTTAACCAATCTCATATACAAGTGTGTTTCCATTCAGATGCTATAAATTGAAAGGTGTCAACTTTCTTAGGAATCTTTATGGCATCTATGTATAAGCAGGCACTTTAACGGGATGTTGATTTGCTGTATTTCTGGTTTCAAACGGAACTATTATGTATTTTTCAGTCAAGCTTAAAATAGGTCACACTGAAACTTTAATGAGAAGGAACTTCTCTCTAATGACTTCAAGTCCACTCTTCTAATCAAAGAACAGGAACAATTCTTTACACCCAAACATTCAGATTCTTTTAGTTAATAAATCGATTACCCAGATGTTCTTCTCCATATGAGGCCAAATCTTTGAATGGTACTAATTATTTTCTCATGCTTCACATCACACAGGCAAAACAGTTTCATGTGGTAGTGCATGGATACAGATTGTGAGCCTTATATGATTTTAACTTTGGGATTTTCTTCACTCAAATGAAGTTTTAACATTTCTGAAATTCAGTTCTTTTGAATTCTATGATGATCTTTGACACCTGACTTTTACCTGAAGAAAATGGCAGAAGCCTATATTTTGGTCATCTGCTGCTAGGTAAATAACAAGGGATGTTCTTGGCAAGTCTAGCTCAGAAAGTCATGTCCAATCACATCTGATTATATTCAGGAAGTCTGGAATTTAAATGGTTTGGAAATTAATGTTGGCAATTAAATAATCAAATAAGTTGGCAAATTAACAATATCCTCTAAATTACCTCCTCAAGTAATTGTAACATTTATAATCAAATAAATTTGCAGAAAAGATTTTTGCATCTTTGCCTTTTGAGGCATATCTTAAAGTGATGGCTCACGTGCTTTGATGAGTGAGAACAGCTCATAGTCTATCAATTCTTTTGAATTTTTTGGTTCTAGGGCAAGTACTAAACCTTGCAGATTTCAGTTTTTGTATTTGATTTTATCTTTATTGATCTTTCCCTGCAAGCATTTCTACGTATTTCTTAGTGAAAAGCAGGGATATTATATGTTTAAAAAAAAAAAACAAAAACGGATATAGGAATCATGAGGATTTACTTCAATAAGTAGTCTTCACTAAAAACCACTGATTATGCCTGTGGTCCCTGCTTTTCTTTAGTTTGATCACTTTTTCTATTTGCTTATAAAAAATACTGTATCTGCCAGAAACAGTATGGGGTTATTATGAGGGCATTATTAAGATGTCAACTTTGCTGGTAGCAGTAACCTAACAAGGGTTCTACCTCTTCCATGATACAGGAATCCTTGCGTAAGAGAACAAAGCAATCTGCAGGTACATCTATGAAGAGAGACAGAGAACCCTTTCTTCTTTCTGTAGAAAACTGGTTGATGAACTATTAAAAGCATCAGCAATTTTAGTGAAAGTTTATATCAGTCATTTATTGCCCGGAAATCAGTTCGTGTGGTAACTCCAAAAGTCTACAGACTGTTCCCTGACACACACAACACTCCATTGGTAACCCTGAGCCTCAGTGCAATTAAAGCAGAATTGACACTGCTATAGGGCTTTGGGAATACACATTATTGCTTACTTTACAGTGTAAGTCTTACATCTGTCATTTGCTAGTTAGGTAACTTTGCTCAGGTGGTTGCCCCTTTCTGTTTCCTCATCTATAAAATAGATAATAATACCTATTTTGCTAAAAGGATTTAACAAGGTAACTCGGATTTCTCAGTGCCTTAGTGGCCAAAACTTACCACAATCTTCCTACAAACCATTCTCAATGTGGCAAACACATAGCTCTTGTAAATACTGAAATCATCTCATGTCACCCTTCTGCTCAAAATTCTTTAATAGGTGTCTCTGCAATACTCTCAGAGTGAAAGCTGAAGTCCTGACAATGGCCCAGAAGACCCTGCACTGTCTGTCCTCATTGCTGGCCTGTTACCTCCTCATCTTCATTTCCTGCACCCGTCCTCCTGGACCAGGCTGCGCTGATGGCCTGTTGTCCTGGGTGCTTCACAAACGTTATAGTCACGTTCCTGTCTCAGAACCTTTGCACTGTTTCCCTGCAGGGAACACCTTCCTCCAAACAGCCATGTAGCTCGCCTCCTCTCATCCTTCAACATTCCCCTCAGTTGCGACCTTCTGGGTGTGGCTCTATTTAAAATGACAGTCCCTCTCCTAGCCCGCCCGATTCCTTCCATCCTGTTCCATTTGTTTCTGTCACATCCAATCCTCTCTAATACACTGTATCACTGACTTGGTATGTTTTTAATTTGTTTTTTTTTCCTCGCTGGAATGTTGCATCATAAAAACAGATTGTTATTGTCATTGTTGGTTTTCTTCAATCATTTATCCCTGGCACCTGCAACGGTGCCTGGCATAAAGTACTCAAAAAATATCTGATCAATGAATAATTAGTAAACAGTAGACAGTTTCTACATTAGTATTCGGCCTGATTTACTTCTGTATGACTTAGTTCATAGCCACCTCTTCCGTCATTCTTCTCCACATGGCCGCACATGGCAGGGTAATCATTCTTCCCAAGGAAGTGCAGCCTGGTTGTGAGCCCAGACAGCCTCCAGCTACCTCAGAACATGATCATTTCCCATTTCTCTGCTTTTACAAAATAGCTGCACAGCAGTTTGCCTTTGAGTGAGCATTCGAGAGTCTCCAAAGAACACTGCTTTTTTTGTAGTCTTGCTGTGGGGTGGGGGTGGGGTCTCCACAAAACTCAGTCTTGCCAAGGGCCACAATTTCTCTCTTTTTTATGCCCTGAAACATACAGTCAGCTCAGGATCTACTTTTCAGTCATAGCTGACAGTTCCCCGGTCCCTCTGTCTCCACCAGACACTGGGACCGTTGGCTATGAGTTAAGTCTCGGACACACTCTGCCCAGCTTAACTGCTGCTATGAGAAAGGATGAGAAAGGAAAGTTCAGGTCCAACCAGGAGCACATTGTTTGACTGTGGTGTCAAACAATGTGCTCCTGGATGGACCTGAACGTGCAAAGGATGCTGGAGGTAAGGTAAATAGTGAAGTGTTTAAAGATTACTTTCTCTTAAATCATAGTCTGCAAATTACTTCTCCTCTTCCCTTTTCCTATAAATACAAGGAGCATAAATTAAGTTGAGGAAGATGACAGATGGCTTCAGAGAGAAAACGTGAGCAGTTGCTTTGTTTTTATTTGGGCAGACACGATGAGAGAGGCTCACGCCACAGCATGGGAGGGACAGGTATGGCTGCTGAGCAATGATTTACAGTATCCTAACGAGCTTCCCTTGGATGAAAAGTAGATGGCTGCACATGGAAACTACACTGCGCAACTCTTAAGGAGAAGTGAGAATAAACAAAATCACCTCACCCAGCATCTGACTTGAAGAGGATACTTCCCTGAGTTACCACTTCAGCAAGTTTAAAATTGCAAAAGAGCACAGGGCTGTGTATGAATACCGATGCAAGAAATGACAGTAGTTTGTGCTCAAAGGGCGTAAGTTCCAAACCTGCCCCCCAATGAACGGCTGAAACCATCATCAACTGGAACACACTTCTATTCTTGTCTTCTCCCCACAAATTTAATGCCTTTCCATCTTAACTAAGCACTTATCATGCACTGAGACCGTAATTTTGTGGTTTGAGGTGTGGCAGCAAAAGGAGCCTGAATTTCAACTCTTCCTTCGCAATTTCACGTAGAGAAGATTCATTCTTACCGTAGATCTCAGCACCCTCAGCATTGGATGTTTCTTTTTTCTTTCCTTATTAAATTCTTGCACTTAGGGCCCATTATCAAGTAACACAAGAGCTACTTGAAAACAAGCCCTGTGATATCACAACTGCCGATCTGCTCACAGAGACGGCTGCTGAGTGACCCATGGGTGGAGAGCGTCCACAGCCTGAATTCACTGGACAGAGGGATGATTCCCGTCTCAGGCAGAGTGGAGCAGGAGGGCATAAGTTTTCATCATACTGCACAGAACAGTGTGCAATTTAAACCTTGTCAACTGTTTATTTCTGAAATTTTTCATTTAATATTTTTGGACTGCTATTGACAGTGGGTAACGGAAGCTGCAGAAAGTGAAACTGTTACCCAGGTAACTACTATATGCCAACAGCACAATTCCTGTAAGCATGGGAAAACGTAAGTCGGCATAATATTGCTACAACATATCGATTTGCTTGCCTACCTTGTGAGTTAGCAATGTACTAAACTCATTTATAACTGCAAACTATTAAACTTCCTCTAAGGGTAGCATTGCACTATACTTTGGGGGAAAGATGCAGGAAACTGTCAAGGTAAGTTTCTGAATGCTAAGGGAATATAACGAGACATGGGGGCCGGGCACAGTGGCTCACGCCTGTAATCCCAGCACTTTGGGAGGCTGAGGTGGGCAGATCACTAGGTCAAGAGATCGAGAGCATCCTGGCCAACATGGTAAAACCCCGTATCTCCTAAAAATACAAAAATTAATTAGCCAGGTGGGGTGGCACACACCTGTAGTCCCAGCTACTTGGAAGGCTGATGCAGGAGAATTGTTTGAACCCGGCAGCCAGATGGTGCAGTGAGCAAAGATCATGCCACTGCACTCCAGCCTGGGACAGAGCGAGACTCCATCTCAAAAAAAAAAAAGAGAGAGAGACATTGGGGATGCCGATCTCAAGTAGAAAGGCAAAGAATGCTTCATATTTCCAAGACATTACCTTGGCACCTGGAAGAACGCCTAAGTTGGAGTTAGCTAAATGAAGATGTGGTTGAGTGAGAGCGGACATGATTAACAAAAGGAAGAGCTTCAGCAAAGGGGTGAAGGCAAGAAAATGTATCATGAAGGACACACAAGGGACAGGAGACAGGAAGGCTTTCTCTGCTATTTGGGTTTAACCCTGCATGGAGAGCTGCCAGGGGAATGTGAGTAAGGCAAAGACACAACTATTACATTTTAGAAAAAATGATACCACTGGTAATACAGAAAATGTATCAGAGTTCAAGCGACTGGGTATATGATGCTTCAAGTCCCTGAGAATGAGAATGGACAGAGGCCTTCTAAGGGGGTGGCAGGTAGAGGGGAATTCATGATGAACTCCGTTTGGAATATGTTGAGATCACATATTCACAGAAATGTTTAGGGGAGTGGAAAAGGCATGATTTGGGCATAAGAGAGGAAAAGCATTCGAGAGCACTGACGTCATGCAGTGGTTTATCACAGCATGCATGGTCTCTTGACACAGTCTTTACTTCATGTGTTCCCTAACTAGAAATAAACTCCATGAGGGTGAGAACTTTGCTTTATTTCTTTGTTTCCACCATCGAGAACTGGCCTGAACCACAGTGAGCACTCAGCAAAAATTTACCGAAAAGATGAATTCTTTAGCATTGTAGTTGAAACGATGTCTTCAGATGTGTTTACTCTTTACATGCAGTGGAAATGAAATAGGGCTAGAGTGAAACTGTAGGTAAAACACTGGGTGGATAACGTCATTTGATGCTGAAAAAGCAGCATGGAGGAATTAGGAAAACAAGAGATAATGAAGTCCTGGAAGACAATGGAAGCAATTACCGAAAACTGCTTTAAACGTCATAGAGCACTAGGTCGGAATTCATCAATGCCCTCATAAAGAAGTCCACTGTGGTTTCCTTGCAGAGGTGGGAGCGGAATCAGAGTGGTAAGTATTGGGGAATTAAGAGGAAGTGATGCCATCATTCCTCCTTTCAGACAATTGAGAGTGAGAAGAAAACAGCAGTGGCTCCTAACGGAAATTGAGTGAGGAATAATTTTGTCTGTTTTTACGTTTTTATTGAGAACTGTTATGATTAAGTAAGAAATCAGCAGTGAGGTTGAGGCTGAAGACGGGACAGAGTGGTAACAGGAGGAAGAAGATGTGCAGACAGCGTAAGACCAGATCTGATTAGCTTCCAGCTATAACCTGAGTTCCATGCAAGCATTGGCTACATAGAACACATTCAGTAAATGCTGATTAATCGAATGAATATATGTTTTAATTAGATAATGATAAAACATGTGAATATTCGTGGGCAGAATCAGGAAACAGGTAGAAGAGTAGCTTTGACTGGTGTGGGAGGAGGCCTTGTCTGTCTCTGTGTCTTACTTCTTCCAGGCAAACACAGCTTGACTCCCATGAGTTTTTGTTCTTTTCTGGATATTAAGGGGCTAACGACTTTCTGCGCCCTAAATCCAAACTTTTGGTGTTCTTCTCTCTGTACTTACATACAATTAGAGGTGATGTGATCACACGTCTACCCTCACTTTCCTTGTCCTCCAGCCTAGGTTTTCTGGTTCCACTTAACTCCACCATGCCTTGAATAACTCATTTTATTTTACCTACATGTACACATCCTCATCTCACCCTCTTCACCAACTCACCCACATTCTACCTGGTCTCCCTATTCCACCTCCGAGCAATTGCAAACATTATCTGAGATTTCAAGGCAAATTTTCTGTCTGTTTTGCAACCAAACCTGTCTCCTGTTAAACGCATGAGAAAAACCTCACCTCCTTTATGAAGTTGTCAGAGACTCCTTATAAAATACTAACTCAACGTTATAACTCATCTGCTATTTTTATGAGTGGATTAGCTTCAGATTGTTTTTCCATGGAGACACACGGGATGTATAGTGTTTAGTAGCATAGCACGTTCCTCATGAGGACAGCTTGGAATGCTGATCTTTTCCCTGAGCACTTGCAGTAAATTCTCCTTTTTTCCTCCTATTCTTAATGAATATGAATTATGTTATAGGAATAACATTAAATCACCTCTAAGTTAGTACTTCTATAAATTCTCACATAGCTATCAGTAACAAATATTTTTCAAAAAATCACGCCAGTACTCCAGACTCTTTGAATAGGTTAGAGCACAATTAATGCAGACTTAAATATTCGAATGGACAGAAAACTTTTCCCTGTATGGCTTCAGGCTGTGCCTCTCTGACCAGCCATCTTATCAGTTTGAATTTCTGCTGATGAGGGGATTTAGAAAAGGTGTGCCTTCACTGAATTTACCACGAATACTATGACAGCAATTCAAAGATTATGCCTTATTCTTGACTTAAGTATAATGTGGAAAATGTTGATTTATAATACAGAAGTTGTATTTGTTATCTATTAATCACTGTATAATAAATTACCCAATGACATAGAGGCTTAATGTATTTACTAAAACTGTCTCATACAGTTTCTATGAATCAGAAATCCAGGAAGAGCTTACCTGGGTGATTCTGGTTCTGGCTCTCTCATGAAGTTTCAGTCAAGATGTCAGCAGGGCCTGCAGTCATCTAAAGGGTCCACAGGGGCTGAAGATGTGCATTTAGGCGGCCCACTTTCATGCCTGTCAAGTTAGTGCTGGCTTTTGGTAGGAGGCCTCAGTTCCTCACCATGTGGTCTCTCTTTCCTCCACCTCCATGAGGCTGCTGGAGTGTCTTCATGTTACATAGCAGGTGGGTTTTCCTGGAGAGTGCTACAAGAGGGCAAGGCAGAAGTCTCAAAATCTTTTACGTTCAGCCTGAGCTCACACGCCATCATCCCTGCAATGTCTTATAAGTTACACAGGTCAGCCTAATTCAGTGTGGCAGGAAATTGCACAGAAGCATGAATACCAGCACTTGGTGACTGATGGGTCCTCTTGACCTGGGTTTTGCAGAACTGATGTAAGAAAGAACTACATGTATGCCTATAGAGGTATTCCCGTACATGTACATATTTCTAGATTATGTGTTTATGATGCTTACTTTTATCTGTCAACTTGACTGTACCAAAAGGTGTCCAGATTTAACATTATTTCTGGGTATGTCTGTGAGGGTGTTTTCAGAAGAGATTAGCTTCATGAATCAATTGATCCAATAAAGTAGACTGCCCCTCCAATGTAGGTGAACGTCATCAAACATAGGTGGCAAAAGGAGGAATCTGCCTGTTTTCCTTTCTGCCTGCCTACTTGAGTTGCAACACTGGTCTGCTCTTGGACTGGAAATTACACCAGCTGGGATTACCCAGGCTCCTATTGATTCTATTATTATTACTATTATTTTTGCTTGTTTTTTTGAGATGGAGTCTCACTCTGTCCCCCAGGATGGAGTGTAGTGGCACAATGTACGCTTACTGGAACCTCTGCCTCCTGGGTTCAAGAGATTCTCCTGCCTCAGCCTCCTGAGTAGCTGGGATCACAGGCATGTGCCACCACGCCTGGCTAATTTTTAAGTTTTTTTTAGCAAAGACGGGTTTTCCCCATGTTAGCCAGGGTGATCTCGCTCTCCTGACCTCATGAACTGCCCACTTCAGCCTCCCAAATTCCTGGGATTACAGGCCTGAGCCACCGCACCCAGCCAATTCTGTTTTATGTGTCTGTTTTCCTATTAGGATTTCTCTTACATTAAAATGCTTTGTTTAGCTCAGGTTCTTCACATTTTCATTACTTACCTTAGGGCCTTCACTGCAATTAGTGCTAAATAAAGATTCACTGAAAATAAAGAGACACCAATATATGAATTTTGGCATACTATATTTTTTACATTTATTTTCAAACATTTCGGGGACAGTGAAGAGTCCAGATCGGTTTTCATTCAGCTAAGTCAGCTGGCTATATTTACTGCAAATGCCCATGCATGATTTCAAGGGCATAATGGATATTGCAGGGACTCTGAGTCCTCTTCCAAGAGAACTGGAGCCCCTGCCGGGATGTGGATAACAGATGTGTAGTCCTGACAACAGGGACTGTGTTGTGTTGCTGGATTAGATGTTCATTAAGGGAAAGTGGTGTATATGAGCTTTCTACTCAAGATTTACCACTAATGCTTTCCAGACCCACAGGAATCTTCTGCATTTGTTTTTCTCCACTAATTTTAAGAGAATTAAAATTAGCCATGAGAAGTCAGAGACCAGTCCCATGTCTCAAAGATGTGGAGATTTTTGGCATCTAACCTTCTAACCGACTTGCAGTAGAAGAAAGGCCTGACAAAACCTTGTTCATGTTACACGTGCTCATTTGCCCTGAACACAGATGTGTAATCCAGAAAAATGAATGCAAGCACAACGGAACAAGGTTCAGCAACCTCCACCTCGAGCCGACTGCAGTGACACTGTGCGTAACAGGCTGGCAAAGACTTGGAGCCCAGGGGCAAATTGTTTAATGTATCCATGTCTCTTTTGCCTCCCTGCCTTATAAAAATAGAGTGATGAAGGCTGGCACAACTTACAGGACTCTTGTGACAAATGGCTAATAAAAGTACAAGCAAAAGCACTGTGCAAAAAAGGGGACTGTAGGACACACCGTGTAACATGATGACACAGCCTAAGAGCCCCAAGTGCTCTGGGGTAATCAGCAGATTTGGGCAATATCTTCAATGTCACTAAGGTCTGAGCAACCACATCTTCAAGGAGTTCATTCTATGGTTGAATCAGGTACAGACTCCCTCACTTTATCAGGATCTACTTCATCACTTTTTTTGATAGCAAGGCCAGTGCTGTTCAGTGGGGTCAGGTCAGATGGTGGTAGGGCCAACGAAATGTAAGGAGTCAGGCCAACCAAAAGGATGAATTCATGCCTGTCTGGTCACACTGATGGACTTTAGCCCAGAAATCTTTTTACTCTGATTTATGAATAAAGACACTTTAAAATTTTTCTAGTAGAGAAGAGTACTGTCTCTCAACTAGGATGTTTTTCAGGCTCTTCTGTACACAAGATAACTCATGGGGCCGGGTGTAGTGGCTCACCCCTGTAATTCCAACACTGGAAAGCTGAGGCAGGAAGATCACTTGAAGCCAGGAGTTCAAGAACAGCCTGGAAAACACGGCAAAACTTTGTATCTGCTAAAAATACAAAAATTATCTGGGCATGTTGGCATGCACCTGTAGTCCCAGCTACTTGGGTGGCTGAGGCAGGAGAGTCGATTGACCTGGGAGGCAGAGGCTGCAGTGAGCCAAGATTGTACCACTGTACTCCAGTCTAGGCAACAGAGCAACACTCCTACAAAAAAAAAAAAATAGATAACTTGGGAGACTGGCACCTTTATCCCCCATAGGCAAGGCAGATTTATTAGGTGAAGATATCAAAATACTTTCAAATGAGGAAGCAGGCTGGAGGTGGGAGGCTGCATCCAGGTTTGATTTTGTATCAACCTCGCCTTTGCTTGTAAGTACAGTTTTTGACACACATTTTATTAAACGGAAATGTATTTTGTTCTGAAGGTTGAAGAAAGGTTAAAGGAGTGGGAAGGAATTTGTGTTAAAACTTATACAATAAAGGCAAAATTTTCAGCAACATGGAAAGACATCAGAATTGAAATCCACGTAAATTATTAACTATGTGAAATGGATAAGTGGCTTATTATTCAAATGTTACAGATTAGAAAAATGAGACATAAATGTTAACATCTATATGTGTATGATGATGTGGGATAAATTTGTGTCTGTATTTTGAGTGTTTTGAGGGCACCAATGGATTAGGGCTTTCTAAAATAGTAAATGGGCCAATCTAAATATGTGATTAAATTTTTTCAGAGATATTTTGTGTGGTATTTACAGCAAGATGATAATGTATTTAAATTGATCTTTGATCATATTTTTATTCTTTTAAACATGTTCTGTCTCATTTTCTCCATAATAATAACTGTAATTACATCCATTCCTCATTATAAAGCTTCTCTTTTTTTTTTTTCTGACATTCCTGCTTCATTGACTAATGATGGTGAAGCTACCCCTGATTTATGTATAAAATTCAGGAGACTGGAAAGGAATGTTACATGCAGCCCACATTGTATGTGAAACTGACAGGAGACAGGAGGGTAGAGTCCCTGGTGAGGGCTTCACCCTCAAGCCTGGACCCCATGGCCCTAAATGAAAACACTTATTGCTGTTTTCCTGCTCAAATATTGCTTTTTCCATAACCACCCTGGCCCACCATGCCCCCATCCTGTACCTATAAAACCCCAAACTCCACTGGCCAAGAAATAGAGTGGCATGGTACAGAAGGAAAGAAGAGAAATGTCTGAATGTCGAACAGGCAGCTGGACAGTCACAGAGGAGTTCAACTAGGGACAGCTGAGCTCCAGGGGAAGATCATCTTCCCACTCCATCCCCTTTCCAGCCCCCCCAACCCACAGAGAGCCACCTCCATTACACAATAAAACCTCTGCGTTCGTTCACCAACCATCCTTCAAATTCATGTGACCTGATTCTTCCAGAACACTGGACAAGAACCCAGATACTAAGAGGGCAGAGCATATGTCACCCTGACTCTCCACTGAGCTGTTTAACACTTAGCCATCTGTGGATAGCAACTGTTGAAAGAGATTTAACTGTAACACATGCCTTCTGGGGCTCCACAAGTCATGAGCAACTAATAGACACTGCCGCTCGCTCCCCAAGGCACTCACCCTGGCTCCTGCACCCACTCACCTGCATGCTCCCCATCCTGCAAAAGGTTTGAGCTCTGCAACCAAGCAAAATAAGCTACCACCAATCCCGTGCACCTTCTCTGTGGCAAGTCTCACAAGAGGGTCAGGAAACTCTCACATCTCATATGTATTATTCCAGTTTAGTTACCTGCAAAATACATTTGCCAGAATTAGTGTTTACTACAGAAGCTAAACACCTATTTCAACATGTGTGAGCTTCTAAAAATCAAATCAATGTTGTTCTGTCCAATTTTGGCTAAGGCTTCATAATCTCTTTCCTTAAAACATCACCTTAAATTTTACCATTACTTTTCTCTCTTCCCTCCCCTTATCCTATTAAATTAATACTAGAGACATTAAAAAAAAAATCATTTCCTTTCCCTTTCCTTTCACATGCTTGGATTCCTCAATACAGATTTTATATAGAAAACATTTGACATTATAGTCTACCTTTTCATAGTTAAAATTATATATTTCATTAAAAAGAGAAGTCTATTTTTCAGACTTGTAGGACTCTGGGAAGTAGACTTGTGGGGAAAAATGACTTTGTATTTACTTACAGATAAATAATCACGTGTCTGTAATTGGTAAGAGACCCACTATATGTAATTTTTCTTTTTCTTATGTGTTGCCTGTTAAAGATGACCTTGTGTTTCCCAACATATTGTCAAGCGAAAGATGTTGTAAGAATGCTCCTGTATTCCTACATTATTTTATTACATTGTACATCAATTTTGCATTTTCTCTTTCTCTTATGATCCTAGCCTTTCCTTTATTTGAAGTAATTGTCCAGTTGATAGAAAACTGTTTAATTTGGTTATTTCAATTACTTCAAAGAGAAATTCTAATGTAGAATGATTTAATATATCTTTTACAGACTCTAAATCCATACCAGTATTATAAAAACTCCCCCACATAGCTCATATTACCCTCCACTCCTGTCCCATGATTCCCTAGCTTGTTGAATGTACTTATAGCATCCTTTTTAATCTGTATTGCTATCATGTGTTTTTCTAATCTGTTCCCCACAGTAACAGTGAATTACTTGAGGACACAGATCTTATCTTTTTCAACTCTATTTTCAGCACCTTGCATTGTGAGTGGTTGTAAGTAGTTCAATAAATAGCAGTTTATGTCAAAATAAATAAATGTCAGCTAATTTTTATTTATATTAAAAGATAAAATTTTATTTATTGTCATCATTACCTTTACCCAGTCTAATTTTTTTTATTTGTTTCAAATAACATCAATAAAAATGTGACAATAACCATGCTCGTCCTTAGACTAACACCAATGTTTGGAAGCAGTTTCATGATATAGTTCCATTTTTTAGAAATTTAAAATATTTGCTTCTATACCCTTTGAGTCTTCTCAAAGAAATCTTTGAACTAATTATTGATTTCTCATATTTCTATTTGGTTATCTTTAAGACACTCTTTAAATTTCATCAGTAATCTTCATGAAAATTACACTGTGCCCAAAACATCATAAAATCTTACCATTTATAAAGATACTTTAGAGTTCATCTGAACCAGTCTTCAAAAAATTGGAAATGAAATTCCTTGGACTTATTGATATTCATGTACCCAGAAAGATAGGTACAATATTAATTCATTTTATTATTTCCAAAGAGAAGATGTGAAAATAAACTAGAACACAATTGAGTTGACAGAACTGAGTCTGTGTTTACAAAACTGAAAAGGCTAGACCACAGTGTGGTTTAGTGGTGATACAGTAATTTAGATAACAATTAAATCTCAGCAACAGTCGAACAATGTGCTCCTGGATGGAACTGAACATGCAAAAGATGTTGGAGGCAAGATAAGTATTATTTTTGGTTCACACAAATCTGATACATTGGATAGGGGCTTTTCTCCATTCATTTACTTAGGGATCCAGGTTCCAGTCCCATATGCACCATTCAGCATGGTTGCAGCATGGCAAGCAACCCCAGAGGCAGCACGTCCGCTCTTAATTGCCGTGGAACAAAATTATATGTCACTGTTGGTGCCCTTTGCTTGGCTAAAACCAGTCATAAAGACCTGCTAGACCCTCCGCTGGCCAGTCTCTACATAGTCACCCCCCACCCCTGTCACCATGTATTAATTAAATTCACTCTCATTCCTGTATGCACAATAGACTGGCCTTTCTCCAAGTGACCCAACACAAAGGCATCCAGTCTCTGCCTGGAGTTTAAAGGTCAGGGTCACTGGTTGTGCTTGTTAAGGAGTATAGAACCAGACATGGGAATTCACTGGCAGTCTCTGCCACAGGATGTTTAGATCAAGTATGCGACACTGAATGCCTTTCACTATCAAAACATAGTCCTAGGTAGTTACATTTTTATATATCACAATTTAATTAGATGTAGAGACAAAGAACAGAAAACAAACAAAATATATAACCATAGCACTGCTTTTTAAATCAGTTTTCACAGAAAATATCAGGATTGTTAGTACAAATCTTTGGAAAGACCGGAATTGATCATGTCAGATTTAACATCAACTGAGTTAGGACTTTTGGCTTCTTCAACTGTTTTATTTTTCACAATTTTAAGTAAAAGCTAAATGAGTATTTTTATGTTCTGAGAAAAAACTGAGGTCATTTTACTAGCTATAGAATGATCGCATCTCACTAGTCGTGCAGTTCAAAATAAGAGAATAAAAGGACAATTACAATTCATAGTTTTTCAATGGAGACATTGAGCTAATAAAATTATAGGTAGCTTGAGGATAATTTGCTGTATGTTTTTTCTTTCCTTCACTTTAGTCAGATCCTCATAACATCTGTGCAAACCACAGGCTATAAACTGTGGCTAGAGATGGCCCCACCACAGTTCATGTGGTAAGGTTTATCTTCTCCAAGCTCTTTGAGGCTGAATAAACACGGTTACTAATGGAGTGTTTCTGAGATTATATTTGACTAAAACATAGGCTCGAATCAATTAGCAAAAATCAGCTATACAATAGGAGGCTTAGAGAAATGATTATTTCTAGGACCATCTGACACCTCCTTAGGAAACAGCAGCTGTTAGCCCAAGGCCACCACTTAGAACTTTTCTAACAACAACATGTAACACCGAATAACTTAGTCTGAATTTTCAGTCTAATAGTTTCTTGTGTAAAGCCTTAAGCATAGTTTATTTTTAAATTGGACTCCTGCATTGTGTTGAAAAGCTGCTTGTTTCTTTCAGGTAATAGCAGTGGCTTTTCGTACAACTGAAAAATAAATACTTTCTGTCTCTGCCTTTGTTGATCCATTTGTGAAAAGGAATTCTGTGAATTTTTACAGAATAATTGGGAAAAAACATTTAGAGCCCAATTTCCAATAACACAAAATTCTGAAAATCTTGAAAATAAAAATGAATTTATTTTTTTGTCTTACTCTGCAAAAAAATAAAAATAAAAATGAAGACGAGGGATCATATGAAGCAACTTTCAGACATTCAGAACCAAAAAGACAAAAAAAAAGAGAGAATTAAAGTAAAATATGATGTACCCAGGAGTTACATCAGTGAACCAAATACAGCCTAAAATTTTGATTTGTGCTTCACAGCAGTCAGCCAAAAGAAAAAAAAAACCATATTTCATTATTTCATATAAATAAATTAATTAAAATGAATGAATAAATAAATAAAGCGAACCAGTGTCTCAGTTCTGAAATATTTTCTGGAACTGAGAACTGAAAGGAATTTCTACCATGGACACACTAACAGGGAGATTGGATTAAGTCTTTAAAACCTCTGGTAATAGATGTGATATGAAGTTTCTTTTGACTTTTTATTATGTTTCATGATTATGACAGTAATGGCTAACAATTTCCCATGACCCATTTATTCAACAGTTTTTGGTGGTATATATAGTGAGTACTGGGTGTTAAGGAAGCAATGGTGAAGGCAAGACACCCTCCCTACCCTCATGGGGCTCACAGCCTAGTGGAGCTATGAAAATATAGGCAAATGAGTCCTATGAACGGAGAAGCCAATGAAAGAGGGCAAGGGGTAAAGAGGTAAAGAGAAGGGTCTTCTAAGCATTGGAGTAAAGACTGCAAACACCCTAAAGGGAGAAAATAATGGCCATTCTGAGAACTGAAAGTGTGCCCAATGCACAGGGGGCATGAAGAATGCAGGAAAGGTGAGATTATAGATGTGAGCTGGTAACTAGATTATAAAGGGCTTCATAAGCTGTGTTAAGGAATCTGGCCATCAACATGAGGACAATGAACCAAAGCAAAGTTGAATGAAAATGATTCCAGGGTTTATCAAAACAAAACAAAACACTCAAAGAACAACCAGAAAATTAAATGGACTTCAGCAATGCCATTGGATAAACTAACAAAATGAAATGCTTATAAAGTGTGAGATGAACAGGGAAATGTAATACTTACTCTGTGTGACCTGCTACTGGTCCCTAATATAGCAGCTGGTTTCTACTCTAAGAGACACAATACTGCAAGAGACACAGCTGTTTCCCTTGCAGTCCCGAGTCTCTTCCAACCGATACATACTCCATCAGCCTAGCAGAGGTCACACATCTGACATGATTGCTTGTATCAGCAACAGCAGCAAAGATGCCTCATGGGGCCAAGCAGAATCTAACTTGGTGGCTTGTGATGATACTCAAGGCCTCATGTTTTCTGCCTTCAAGTGAACACGGATAGTTTCTGCTATAAAACTTAAAACAAAAGCTTGACAGACTGTCAGGAAATTTTTTTGTTACAGTTATGTCTTCAGTGAACTGAGAACAGTGAGCTTTGCTTTCCTTAGAAGACAGGGGCTAAGAAGATTCTCTTCCCTGTGTGTTAGAAGAAAAATGTATGTCTTCTCAATGCAAGCCTCATCCTTTCCAACTATGTGCCCAGGTGTCCTGCACACAGCAACCCCTTCCCTGATCAGACACATACACCCCAGATATATCACTTTTTTAGAGCTGGAATTTAATTTCCGTACCCAGTGAAAAATTAAAATGCTCAAGTAATAACATTCAGCAACATTGTCTGCTCTCTGATAATGCACAGAAACAGGGCAATTATGCTTTGCCTCGGGTGGCTGATGAGGCCACTTTGAATTTCAGGCATTATTTAATAATATACATGCTCGCATCTAAGTGCATTGTTATAATTATTGGCCATAAAGATGGGGGTGTGTATACATGGGAGAAATAGTTTTAACTATTTAATTTGATGATGTCACAACACACTCTTGTCATTATGTTCCTGCAAATTCACATCTATCAACAACATGCAATGCCTTCATAACTCAGTATTTCTCTGCATGCATTTTAGTTTAAACTCTGAAAAACCATATAATTACCACTTCAAGTGAAGAGGGCTTTAGGGTGCAGCCACCATCAAGGATATATTAAAATAGAAATGAAAACACATTGAGGGACCAGAGAGAAGATTGTGACATGCTGGGCAGTGAAACTGCAGAAGGAATTTCAATGTCTGAATTATTCACAGATTATCTATTTTGGCACCTTTCTTTTCTAAGAAAATCCACTCATAGATGAGTCTTAATATTCTTTTTGGCTGATACAGTTTGGAGAAGGGGTCATCTTTAATACGGTGGTCATATGTGTTGAGGAGAATATGGAATAGTGTTAGGGCACTTGACTTGGAACCCAGTAAACAATGGTTCAAACCCCAATATAATCTCCTTCATAACCTCATAAGTCACGAGGCTTCACAGTACTTCTTCAGGAAACTGAATTTCCAAATACAATCTGTTCCACAGATATGTGAGGTTAAGCTATTTGGCTCATGAAAAAGAATTGGAAATAACAAAGTTGTGCTTGTTAATCTTAGAAAAAGCGAATTTAGAGGATATAATTGTCTTAGATTGTCTGCTAGGTTTGCCAAAAAGAAACTGGGATTTGATTTACTGATCTTCACTGCTCCAGTGGGTAAAATATCTCTAAGAGGTAAAAGACACAAAAAGCAAATTTTCACTGAATATAAGATATATTTTTAAATTTGAGTCTGTGATAATCATTTGTCATAATTATTTTGTATAGTTTTTTTTTTTTTTTTTTTTTGCCCCAGATGGCAAGTTGCTTAGAACCTAAGGCCCCTTCCAATTCTATACAATCCAAGATTGTATGAAATGGATTGGGAACAAAGAGAAGGACTGGCATTTAAAGTATTTTAGTAAGTTTAAATTTATTTCAGTGAAATGGGTCTCTGTAGGATAGGAACCAACTTTCCCCATCTGTATCTCCATCCTCTTCTCCCATGACACACCCTACTAATGGTTTCCAGTGGCAGAAGTCCAAGATACAGTAATCCTGTTTCTTTGATGACTAAACATCCTTTTATGCCTGGAGAATCAACTCTAACAGTCAAACAAACTGAATTAGTGCCTAATGCCGAAACCAGAGCACTCTCTGGACTTTAAAGAGTGGCCTGAATCACCAATATTTCTATTCTAATTAGTGTCTCCCTAGAGGAAAAATCACTTTGCTTTACTTCAGTTGATTATGAGAAACTTTTGGGAATATAATTGACCAAAAGAGCCTGAATTTAAAATGCATATTGAGGTTCTTGGGTAGCATGAATCCATACCAAGTATACATAGAAACCACGAATTGGCATATGTTTCTCACTTTCTCAAAGTAAATGTTTTTATTTGACTTGATTTGCATGTGGGGTAAGTAACATTGAAACTGAGATGAATGTACAAGCTGTTTAGAAAGAAGTGCCTCAGTCTGATCTGAATTTTACCTAATCCTTGAAGGAGAAAAAAACTTGCATTATTTATTTGTCCTACTCATATATAGCCTGGCTAGAGCTTATGGCTGCCAACATATTATTACTTCATGAACTCGCCCTCTTACTATGTGAAAATCTTTCACATGGTCAGATCATTCGTCCTCCTGCCCTGGAAGAGAAGATTTGCTTTTCAGGAAGGCGACATCTCAAAGAAGACCTGACACTGGGGGTTCTGTCATAGCTTTTTATTCTAGGAAGGAATGCCAAACTCCCTTTATCTTCTGTGGCATGGAAAGTAAACTGTGAACTAGAAGTAAAGAAGAGAGAGTGAGAGGGAACCTAAGACAGAGTATTTCTCCTTCACAATGTAGTTTCAGGCAGACTTTTATGGTTTAATCCTAACATAGAGATTTGTGATTTAGGAAGTGACATTATTCAATGACATCCTCTTTCCTACTCTTCCAAGATGCTTTCCAAGTTCCAGGAACTGCATTTTTAGATAAATAAGGCCATAGGGAAATGAATTATATCATCATGGCTATTCACATAGAAAAACAAAAAGAGAAAACTTTCATCTTATATGTCAGACTTTCGTTATTTTTCTTTTTAACATGAAACCACCAATATTTAGAAGAGTATTGGACAGTGAAGACTCAGTACTTCACTGTTATAAACCATGGTCTGACTCCAGTTGAACCTGTTCTGAATTAATCTGAAGTTCTTACTGAAATGGAAAAGAGTATTTAAGAGTGAACTCCTGGTTCTACTGACAGAATAAAGTATGCATAGAAAGTCCTGTCATCATCACAGGTAGCCCTGATAGTCACATTCTACCAGCACCACCTCCCGACTACTCACCCTGCTGTGAATCATCTTTATCACTTTCTGCTCTGAATAGCTGCTTTATTTTTTCAGAAAAAGGGAGGTAAAAAATTAAATTAGAACAATTTAAGCATCACATTTACTCAGAATATGTTGCTTTTTATTTTCCAGTTCAACATTTGTCTTTAATTAGGAAGGAAGAATACATATGTTATATTGTCATAGCTAGTTAATCTTATCATATTTTCCTTTGTCCCAATACATTTTGGAACAAATGTTATTCTCTGTTCATCCTGATACTAAATTGGTTAGCCAAACCGTAAGATCTACTGACAATCCTGCTTTAGCATGTGAGAGTGAGTGAGGTAAGGAGGCAGTAGAGGAGATGAACTGAAAAATGGAAGGAACAGAATTCTGGTTGATGTCCTTGTCTGTAAGCTGTGGCAGCAAGTATTCATCCTAAGAATGTAAGATTGTTAGATCATGATGAATGTCATTTGATTACGGCCTCTTTCAGTAGAAGCCAAACTCCAGACTGCATTAATCTCTTTCTCTATTTATGTGTTTCCTCTATTATCTTATAATATAGATTTGGTATATGTGGATGTATCTGGTTGAAAAGAAATATCCATCTATTCGGATTCAAGGATCAACCAAATCTAAAACCACTACTGTTTCCTTTATTTAAAAAGCAACATTTTTTTAAGGCTTGATGGCATGCATTTCTTTGTTCTCTTTCAAATTATACTTTGAGTTCTGGGGTACATGTGCAGAACGTGCAGGCTTGTTACATAGTTATACAGGTGCCGTGGTGGTTTGCTGCATCCATAAGAAGGCTTGTTTGAATACTTATTCAAATAATTACCAAGTTAATATGAACAAAGTGTTTTAGAAATTTCAGAAAACCTACAGCAAAGACATCATGCCCATGTCATAATCCATAATCTATTTTCAGAGATATAAAGATAAAATTATAATTCTTTCTTATCTAATATGACTGATATACGTGAGAACACAGATATGCAGGGCTGTTCATCAGATTGCAAAAAACTTTGACATATGTCCATGTTTCTGTGTTTTACTAGTGCCATGCTCTTTTGGTCACTGTAACCTTATAATATAGTTTGAAGTCAGGCAGTGTGCCGAATCCATCATCTTTGTTCATTTTGCTATATATTGCTTTGGCTATATAGGCTCTTTTTTGGCTCCAAGTGAATTTTAGAATTGTTTTTTCTAGTTCTGCGAAAAATGATGTTGCTAATTTGATGGTAATAGCACTGAATCTGTAGATTGCTCTGGACAGTATGGCCATTTTAATGAGACTGATTCTTCCAATCCATGAACGTGTAATGTTTTTCTGTTATTTTTGTGTGTTATCTATGATTTTTTTCATAGTAGTGTTTTGTAGTTCTCCTTTTTGAGATCTTTTACATCCTTGGTTAGATGTATTCTTTGGTATTTTATTTATTTTGTGGTTAATTGTAAATGGGATTGTGTTCTTGCTTTGGCACTCACCTGGGACTTTATTGATATATAGAAATCCTACTTTTTTTGTACACTGATTTTGTATCCTAAAACTTTACTAAAACTGTGTGTCAGTTCTAGGAACCTTTGGCAGAATCTTTAGGGTTTTCTATGTATAAAATCATGTTGCCAGCAAAGAGAGATGGTTTGACTACTTTTGGATGCCTTTTATTTCTTTCTCTTGCCTGATTACTCTGCCTGGGCTTTCTACTGTTAATATTTTAAAGAAAGATCCTGGTGTCTATGTTCTAATAAATTAATAGCCTGTTACATGACACACATTTTTTAATAGAATGCTTTGTGTATACATTATATAATTGATTTTCTTTCAACCTTTTATGTGTTTTTATTTATAAATACCTTGAACAATGCCTTGCACAAAATACAGTCAGTAATTCCATACTACTTTATATTGTAATCCTTCTTTATGTGAAAGCTTTAAAAAAATCAGCAGAGTATTCAGTCTTTTTCACTTCTATTAAAAGTACCAAAAGAATTTGAATTAGCCTTCTCCTATTATATAAAAGATAAAAGCCATTTCTTGTTTTTTTGTTGTTGCTGTTGTTTTTTTTTTGGTCTTCATCCAAGATTTTTGTTATTTTTGTTAAACCAAAAACAACTGAAGAGGGAGGAAAAAAATTCCTTTCATTTAACAAAGTGTGTATCTGTCTATCCAGTTCAAACTAAATTAACTAAATAAACAAACATCTATTGAGTATCTAATATGTGTGCAACAATATTCCAGATGCTGTTAGAGTTGTAGGCAATATGTGCTTTCAGAAAATATTGTATTTTTTGTTTTACAAAAACAGGCCATATAAAATGAGATGTTACAAGATTCTTTATATTTTACATATGATCCACCAATTGCATTTGTGGTTTGTTGCATGTGTCTCAACTATAAATTACTTAGAAATATAAATATGTGTATGTGTGTGTGTGTGTATCTGTTGTATAGATACATATATAATTTTAACATAATATTAAAAAATAACACTTAAAAACCCTTTGAATATAGTATTTGTGAGAATCAGTGCTAAAAAAACTATTAAGTTTGCTACATACCCATCCACATAAAATAAGATAAAGCAAGTATCTTCATCTGACATGTTTATTTTATTCAAGCAGTTCTAATAACTGAGCTGTGATAGCTTAGAACCACTTGGTCAACTTAATTTAACCTCTGTTCTTCATAGTTTCACACTGTTCTTCATCTGAGTGAGTGTTTTATTGAAATTATCTTCTTTTTTTTTTAATGTACCTTGGCATCTTAGCAGCATGTTCCACAAGAAAATTTTTGATTGCTGTACATTTTTAATACCAACAACTACATAAAAACTCTCAGTGATTAAAATGAATTAAGCCGTAATTGTCCTTGGCTTTCATGTTTTGGCAAAGCCACAGAACCGAACACCTTGGAGATTTTGTTAGACCTTAAATTTATTTCTCTCCATTTAACATTTCTGAAGTTAAAAGAATCAACCACAAAAAAAGTCAAGGGCAACTGCAGAAGTAAAGTCAAAAACAATAAAGAGTGAGTTTAAAGAGCATCTGGAATTGACGATAAAAGTGAACATATCAGCCACCTATATTTTTCCTTGTATAATGCAAAATATCAGTTGATAAGCCTGTCAAAACCTGGAATGACCATTAATTGAATTATTGAGCATTATGTAATGAATGAATTTTCCTAAATGTATGGATATTTAATATAGTATAAATATGCAATATACTTTCTACCTGGATGGCCTGGAGTTTAGCAATTTTTTTATTGTATTTCTACACTTTACATTAATTTGACAGCACTGAATATAAATGAGCTTGAGTCTGTAGTTCTAAGAGAGTGTGAGTTAAAAACTGTGCAATTACAAATTCACCTAAGAGGACTTTAAAAGTGACTTCAAAACTGATGAAGTACATGTCCACACCTGAGGCTCTTAGTCCCCATCATCACTACTCCCTGTCACCAGGATTAGCCTGTAATTCCTAATACCTATAGAAGTAAGCTTCTGACATGATGTCATTTGCCATTGCTCTTTTTTCTTTTTTTCAGTATTGCATGAACATATCAACAGGTATAAATGAATTCTGATTTTAAAAATCCATTTAATCTTGAGTTCTGTTGTTTGATGGTAAATAATGATTTAAAACAAATATCCTACTTTTTAATCCAAAATTTCTGCATTGGTTAATAATTTTCAGAAGAATAAAAATTATGTATGCACTACTAAGGTTAAATGATAAGTTTCATAACCATAAGAATTCTTGAAACTGTTGGGATATTGATTCAATTAGTCAAAAATAAATCACTCCTTTCATAAGCAGAGGAAACATCAAAGCTCCATATTCATAATATCCATGCAAGTGTTTCTAGATGTTGAGAGGGGAACGCAAGGGAGTAAGAGAGTCCAGGGCTGGAGAAAGAACTGAACCACTTAATGCTATTTAAGAGGAAGAGTTTACAGTTTTCATTGATCCACCAGTGTTCTGACACATATGGTTAAAAGTATGCATTCTTATTTTTTATATTTTACCTTTTATTACAGCAGATAAAAATTTAATTTCAGCCTTTAGTTTCCTGGAAAAATGTCTCTATCTTCTCCAGGCCACACAGAGTGCTCTTTAGGAAGAACTGTACCCATTACAAACTGAATTGTGTCCCTCTCCCACCAAAATCTTATATTTAAGTCCTAATCTCCAGAACCTCAGAATGTGACTGTATTGGGAGATAGGGTTTATACAGAAGTATTATTATTAAGATAAAGTAAGGACACTAGGGTGGCCCCTAATATAATATAATTGGTGTCCTTTGAAGAAGAGAAGATTAGGACACAGACGCACACAGGGAAGGCCATGTGAAGATAAAGGGAAGAGAAGATGGCCATCTTCAAGCCAAGGAGAGAGGCCTCAGAAGAACCCAGTATTGCTGACAATTTAATCTCAGACTTCCAGCCTCCAGAACTGTGAGAAAGCAGGTTTCTACTGCTGAAGCCACTGTCTGTGGTACCTTGTAACGGCAGCCCTAGCAAACCAATCTATTACCAATTTCAAATCTAAACCAAGACACGTCAACTTGTGCTGGGAAGAGAAGAGTCTTAATACTATGATTATGACCTAGGTTCTTCTGAGAGTTAAGGCAGGAATAATATTTCTTTTTCACTTGGTTTATACTATTCCTGCTCCACGATGCTGTGCTAAAATGGTAAACCTATCCAAGACACTCTAATTATTTCTCCTAAATTATTATGTATTTGGATATTAAGCTTTTGATATTTTCCGTAGCATTGGAAATGGCCTGATATTAGTTGATTACTTTTATCACTATAGCTTTCAAGCCTGGAATAATGTTTAATGTAATGATTTATTTTCTGGCTCTATAATGCTAAGAAATAGGAATACCTGCCATGAAATCAAAGGAAGACATTGATTTATGCTCTGGGAAGAATGAATTGAAAATTAAATAAAGACAAGAGAAAATAAAATTTCCTAGACCCAGAACAAATGGAAATTGATTTAATTTACTGAAAAGAAATCAACTCTTTGAGTAGTCAAGCAAAGCATTAGGATCTTGCTGACTACCAGGAAAGGACAAATTACAATGAGAAGAATCTATGAGTATGTGGACTCCAAATTACTATAGTACCTTTCTGGTAAATTTCTCCATTTTACACCAAACATTGTGTAAAATTTCAGGGAATCATGAATTTATTCCACCAGTAATGTATAACGATATTAAAATATGTTCTTTGCCTTTCCTTTAAAAAAAGATTAAATTATATTCTGTCTTGCAGGCACACACCACATGCATTTTTGATAGTGGTGTTTGAAATGTGGGCATTCCAGATGTCTACAGCTCTCCTAGTAACTTCTGACTCCTTTTAAATAATCTTCATTTGCAAAGCCATGGCTAAGAATCCTTGGACAGTGAGAGATGGGGAGACAGTCACATGTATCAGGATGCAGACTTTTTGCTAGTATAGGACTGATCCCAAGCAACACTTTTAGATTTATCACGAATGGGTCAGGGAAACTGCCTGCCAACTGTAAGAAAGTAAGAACAAGGAAAGTTAAAAAAAATTATGTTTAAATACTCTCTGTACTGAGAAACAATGTGAAAAGTATGGTACCTAAAAATCCCAATGATTTGAACTTCTTTTTGATCTCACCTTACAGGGAAATTTCAACAAAAAGCAGCACAGGACTTAGTGTAGCACAAACTATATTGAACTAGTGGCATGATGTGAATGACATAATTTAAGATACAATGGGGCAGACGCTTGGAAATATGCATTTCCAAATGTGTTTCTATCTGAAGATATCTCCACGGTTGGGAAGAGTGATTTTCCCTGAGTGGAGTGGCTAGTCTCAGAGCAGAAGGGAGATGGGCTTGAAGTGGTAAATGAGAGGATCACCTTTTCCCCAAGTCAGCCTAGAGGACAAGTCCTCGCATTGTAATTCCTCTTGGCATTTTACTTTTGTTATTTCCCAGTGACCTCTAAAGTTGCGATAGAGAGAGCTTAGTGTAAGGTGTGCTCTGGGGAATCGAGAGACTAGTTATATTGATGCTTGGGGCAGAGCAGTTCCCAGCAAAGCAACTGGCAGAAATAAGGAGAAGCCTGTTGTAAGAGTTTATCTACAAAGATCCGAGATGAAATGCTTTGGCAGGTTAAGAGGCTAAGTTAGTGACAACTGTCGACGAGCATGGATTTTGGGAGTTCATGATCATTTTTTCTCAAGGGGACTGAGTAGAAGAAAGGGCTTCTGAAATCTATGGTTTAGAAGCTTATATCATTAATCTTTGGGTATTATGGGAGTAACTTTCTAAAGTCCTTGGAGGGGGCCAAAGATTATTAGCTCAAACTATATCTGTGGACTTGAAGATCATCCTGTTTCCCAAGACATCAGAAGCTGGATAACAACTTATCCTCAGATAAAAAACAGCAAAACCCAATCAGTTAGAGTTGAATGTCCTGGATCAGTGAGACATCATAGTAACAGTAGTGTGAAGAAGGGGGTGCTTAATTAAAACAGGATGGTCAGGCAGTGGAAGCATGGAAAAAGGTCAAAATTAATTGTTAAAAGTATCCTCGGAGGAGTGTTTCAGATGTACAAAACCTAAATCAAAATTAATCTTACCCTGGTGTCATTGACAAGACTATCCCTATTCTATTACTAAATAATTATATTTGGCCATCTTATCCTGATACTATTAAATACTTAATTCACTCACTTCTCTCTGCTCCAAATATGTGTTCACCAAACAACATTTTGATTATGTTT
>NW_016107480.1:299982-309181 GCF_001604975.1 Cebus imitator | reverse complement strand
AAAAAAAAAAAAAAAAGAAGACAGATAGCTGACTGTAGAGATAGGCTTCCCTAGAAAAGAAATGCTAATTTACACTTTTGTGTTACTTTTCTTCTTTATATATACATATGAACATTTTTTATCCAATACTAGGTTTTCTTTATAGAAATTATTAATATCTTTAATATTATGCATATATTATATGTGCATACGTATATATAAAAGTGTGTGTGAATATACCCACACACGAATAGCTACAGTACCCTTGGGGGACTGGTTGTTGGACCCCCAGAGATAGCAAAATCCAGGGATGCTCAAGTCCCTTATATAAAATGATGTAGTATTTGTATTTAAGCTACACATAACCTCCCTTATGCTTTAAGTCATTTCTTGTAATACCTACCACAAAGTAAATATTATGTAAACAGTTGTTATATCATATTTTTAAATCTGTACTATTTTTATTGTGCTATTATTTATTTAATGTTTTCTACCTACGCTTAGTTGAATCTGGAGATGTGGAACTCATGCATGCAAAGGGCTGTTCTGTATATTAAATCATGACAATATCATTTGGTATTTTAGTTGTACTTTTCTTCAAAATCACTATAGAGGTTTCATTCAATGATATCATCATCTCTCATGGATTTAACTCTTTAATTACCATATATATGCTGATGAGTCTCAAAATTTATTTTTTGCCCAGGCTTCTGAATTTCAGACTCTTATAACCAACTGCCTTTTTAAGAACTCCAGCTGAAGTTCTCATTTGGGATTACAAATTCGACATTTCTAAAAGAGGAGAAGCTGATCTCAACCTAACCACACCCCAAACAAACTCCTCCCCATCTCAAGCTTCTAACACTATGGTGCCATCTTTGACTTTGTTTTTTCTCTCACAACTTACAGACAATCTCTCAGTCAACACAGTCAGCAATATCGTCAAAACGTGTCTGTAATGCAGCCATTTCTTCCCATCCTCACAGTCATCCTCCTGGTTCAGACCACCAGCATCAGCATGTGGATTTCTGAAGTCACCCTTTAATTGTTTCCTCAGCTGCTACCCTTCAATTCACTCCCAACCTTGTAGCCAGAGAGAACCTTACAATCTAAGACAGGTAACATTACTCCTCCATTTCAGCCCTCCGGTGGACTGCCATTTGGGGATAAAAGACAAAGTCCATACAGTGACTGCGCAGCCTTACTGGATCTGCTCAACTTCCTGTCATCTTTCCTCGGTCATCCCCAACTACGCTCCACTCTGTTCTTCCTGCCCTGGACACGCTGGCCTCGGACTTCTCCTTGAACAAGCCATGCACACTTCTACCTCAAAGTCTTCTGCACTTGAACTGTTTCTTTGGCTGGAACGGTCTTCTCTCAGCATTATTCTGGGTCATTCCCTCTTTCTTCAGTAATTTGCTAGGACAGTTACTTTCTTAGTGATGTCTCCTTTTGATGCCCACCTAAAATGTCAGCTCCTGTCCCCTGACACTGCACATCTCACTGTATGTTTTACCTTTTCCATGTGGTGCTTATCGCTCCTGGCATTTTACTTAATGGTCCTTTAATTGCTGATATCTTGTATTAAAACGTTGGCTCCATTAAGTGAGGGCTTTTTCTTTCTGTTTTGTTTGCTGATATTTCCCTAGTGACCAGAAAAATGCCATGGATATAGTAGGTATTCATAAATATTTGTTAAATTAACCCTTTGGTCATATACCTATTAACACCATGCCTTCTTTGATTTGGGGAGCCGCAGACCCGACATTCTATATTTTTGTGTTTCAGAATACTGAATCTCCTGTTGTGGGATGTACTACTGTACAGAATAACCTTGACACTTTTACTATCTACCTTTTAGCTGTTACTAAAAAAAAAAAAAAAAAAAAAAAAAAATAAAAAAAAAAAAAAAAAAAAAAAAAAAAAAAAAAAAACCTTTTTTTGCTTATATAGACATATGTTTAGGTTTATAAATCCAAATACCTTTAGGTTTATTGGTATAGTTTAATTTCTTAAGGCCAAAGTTCTTCCTACTTTCTGTTTTTTCCTTCTTCTTATTTTTACTTACTTGAGACTGAAGGCATTATTTTTCTAGATTATATATGGAGGGATTATATATTTGTCAGTTAAAATCTCTCTTTTCCCAGTAATTTTGAGGGAATGATGTTTCTGTTATGATTTTATAGCTATATCTTATTCCTTTTTGCCTTCCAAGTATATGAGATTTCTATTTGCTTAATCTTGTAGGAAGTTCTGAGAATTTGTACATCTCAATCATGATATCTAAGTGCTAATTTAGAGTTAAAAGCACAAGAAGTCTGCATGGAAATATAAACATAATTCCTACGTTTTCTTTAGCTCATACACTCTTTCCTCAATGAATTCAAGTAGATCAAAATTCTCATTTTCAGGTTAAAAGTTATATTAATTACAATAGGGTAATATTCAAGACAAAAAATTTTTGTTCATTTTAATAGTATTGTGCACCAACATAAAAAATTCTCCCTCTTTTTTTGTTGCCTGACCAATCCATTTTGAAAACTTCCGTCATGTATGTGGTTATGAGATTACAACTGAGGTTAATTTCAACAACAGCCTTGCCAATAAAGACGCAAGTGAGCAAGTAGCAAAGGGTTTTCTCCACTCTCTAGTGTCTAGCCTTTTCCATGACATGCCCTAACTCTGACTAGTGGCTTGAGCAGGTGGCACTTAGAAATGAGCATGTGGCATGTTTGTTAATGGCCAGCATATACCAGTACCATGATGTACTGATGAATATACTTCTGAAGAGGCATAGGCTGACTAATCAACTTCCTTTCAAAACCTGTTAATAGAAAATAAGCTTCCCTGGTATTCACCTATGCCACAAATTCATCCAAGGCAGGTAAGTGAGATTAATTAGTGATGTTTATCTAGAAATGAAGTCCAGGACTTGGGGCTTATTTTCATAAGAAATACACCGTGTTTAATAATGTGAACACAGCTTAGTTTAAAAGATACTGGGCATCAACTGAGCCCCAGAGGCCGCAGCCTCAACATATAAATGATCTGTCTTTGCTATTTTAGGAAGGCTCAATCACCATTATTTTTGGTAGCCACTTGTTATAGTTCCTTGTGATTAGAAATGCAATGATTATCACAGGAGTGGGGTCAGTGTACATGACCTCACTCCTGCCACCTATCCCAGGCCTCTTCTCAGATAACCCAAGGTCCAAAGCATGATTATAACAAGGAACAGAGAACTATGTGTTTAGAGGCTTTTCTTCCATTTATAACCTCACAGGTTGCAACACTGGCTAGCACTGAACAAGAAGAAAATGAATCAGAGGCATGTGAATAAATGTGAAGACTTACAATGTGGTACAAAGAGCACCACATTTAAAGTTAGAAGACCTGGGATGAAGCTTTTGCCCTAACATTTAACAGCTCTACTGTTAATGACTGCCTACCTACTTTCTAGGATTGCTGTGATGATTAGGTAAACTGTGTAAGCAAGAGTTATTTTGTATAAGTTATAAAGCACTTAACTCTCAGTAATACAAGTCGGCCTGGCATGGTGGCTCATGCCTGTAATCCCAGCACTTTGGGAGGCTGAGGCAGGCAGATCACCTGAGGTCAGGAGTTCAAGACCAGCCTGGCCAAAATGGCGAAACCCCGTCTCTACTAAAAATACAACAATTAGCCAGGCACAGTGGTGAGCTCCTGTAATCTCAGCTACTCAGGAGGCCGACACAGGAGAATTGCATGAACCCAGGAGGCGGAGGCTGCGGTGAGCTTAGCACACCACTGCACTCAAACCTGGGTGACAGAGCAAGTTTCTGTCTCAAATAATAACAATACATGCAATTATTGTTAATATTATTTATGATTAAGACTAAATCCTATAAAAGTCAGAAAACTTATTTTCAGTATCTAGAAGATCCTTAGGGGTATTAAAAAGATACCCTTCTTCTTCACCTCTCAACAGAGGCTTCAATTCATGCCATCACATCTTTGAAAACTGGCAATTCAGCCTTGCCTTGAGCATTTCCATGGACAGGAAACACATTATCTCGTAGGAGTCCATGCCACTGGCAGACATTGCTGAAGGATAGAATAGGTTCTCAATATTGGAACCAGCGCTGGCTCCTGGTTTGAATTTCTGAAGCCACTCCCGTCTGGTTCTTGTGCTTACTGTTCTTCCAATTGGCCACCTATGACTTTTATGACAATAAATCCAATGGACCCTTGCCAACCTTATTATTTCTCAGCAGCATTTGACCCAGTTGGCATTCTTGACTTCTTAAAGGCTCCTTCCAACCTTGACTGACTCTCCCTATGTCACTTTCTCCTGGACGCCTGCCTACGTCTCTAGGCATGGCTTCTGCATTTCCTTTGCCAGTGTATCTGCCTCAATTCCAAAGAAAATTATAACATCCGGAAATACTTTGTCCCACACAAAATATTTACCTAAATGTTCAAGTTTTCTTTAGGTTTTTAGTCAGTTTACCCAGAAAAGCATGCCATGTTGTGCATGGGAATAAAAGAAGTCGATAAATAGAAAATAATCACTTTTCTTTTTAAAGGACTAATGTTAATTTGGATGAATATTCTTTTTTTATGAAAAATGATGTTCATTTTTACTAAAAATGATATGCAAGCAAAAAAAATTGATGATCTCACTTCCTGTGTTTGTTACTAAATTATATCTGCCAAATTCTCAAGTACTTATTTTGACTGGTAATTCAAGAAAAATATTATTGAATATTAATGATTTAATTCAAGATACATATACGTAACACTTTCTTTTTCAGTTTTCAATTCTTACTCACTCTGAATTAACCTGTAATAATTAAAAAGAAAACAAGACCTTTCATAATGAAGAAAAACCAGTGCAGGGTATACAATCTACAAATACAGTAAAATTGCTTTAATGGGTTATGTGTCTTGAGGAGAGAGCCTAATGCAAAGTAGTCGGAAGATTTAAAGGTGAAGCAAACTCCCTTGCCCTTTTTGTTTAATAAACACCATCACCATTGACCTTTAAGCTGATAAAGTTATAAGGGAAGACAAGGACAGATGCAACATTCTGCAAAAAAGTGATTCTTTTTGCAAAGATATTTCAAATTGATTTTATTTCTGTGTGGGTATTTTGTCATATTAAGGTTTTTTGAATAAAATAAATTGAAATAGTAAGTTAACTGGAAGGGAAAATGAGCCTTTTCTTGCTCTGGTCTTAGAGAGAGTTTGAGATAATGGGAACGATGGCTTCCAGTGACATAAAGAGGTGAAATGTGTAAGCAAGCAACTGCGTTTGCTAATTCTGTGTCATGCTGAGCTATGGTCTCAGGACTATCCACAGAGGTGTGGGAATTAGGCTGCCTTTTGTTTGAGCTCAACATTTTTGATTTGTTATATTGTCATTTAGTCTGTGAAAATGTTCAACCTAATCTTTCCAGCCTCTTACAATCAACCAGAGTGATATTGATCTTCCTGTCATTCTCACATGCTCCTTGAAATATCATGTATGAGGATGTGCACACTATTATAGATGATCTGAAGCCATTCAAAATGTTCTTAATTATAAATAGCTCTTTCTAAATTTTCCACAGCTATAAACGTCATATACTGACATATACATATATATCCCCCCTCTTATCCACACCCGCACATTTATATTCATATTTTATAGTCACACATGCACAAATTTCACTCCCAGATGTCTCTCTATGAGATCTATTCTGTACTCACCCTCTTAACAATCTCAAGCCACTAACAGATACCTGACTATGAATGAGTTGCACACAGGGCTTGCAGAGAAACCCTGGAAGGAAACATGCTTCTTTGAGCTGCCTTCAGTTTTTTTGTTTTCAAATATTTTAGCTAAGAGTAGGAGAGATCATTCAGCATCTACTAAATACTTGCCTTCAGGAAATGGCAAACATAACAAGCAGTCACATTAACTATGTAAGAGGACACAGTTATAAGTTATAACTTATAAAATTCCTTTTGTGCCTTTTGAGACATCAGAGCAATATCTCTAAGTGCAAAACAGTAAACAGAAATGTAACTTCAGGACTCTGGGCAACTTTATTCATAATGGATAATTTTCTTGCTAAATTCAGTGTTCTTTTTTTCTTCAGTCCCTTATTTTATTTGTAAAGTTTTCAAATCTACAAAAAATTGACATACAGCACAACATGCATCTATTCATCACTATAAAAAAGTAACTCAACATTTAGTTATCATTGTTTTCTTTCTATCTATTCTAAATGTTAATATTTTGTTAATGCTGGTGGACAGCCATTTGGAGGTAAGCTGCAGACACTGTGACATTTCACCTCTAAATACTTTGTCATGTATTTCTTGAGAATAAAGGCATTTTTCCACATAACCAGAATACTCACAATCAAACACATGTGAGCAGTAAATCTAATTATACTAATATTTATTCCATATGCTGAATCAGGACTTTTTTTTTTTAAACATTCAGGCTGCAGTTTGTGTAGATTGTCTCACAGTCTGGGTCTTTTTGATTGTTTCCTCATAACTAATTGCATTTATGTTGACTTTTTGTTTTCAAAAATACCACCTGGGGGACCCTGTGTACTTCTTTTATTGCCTCAGAGCAAGTAGCATTTAACTTCAATTTTCTTTCACCATTCGTGGCTAACTTTGATCACTTGGCTAAGGCGGCACTGTGCAATCTGCTTGTTACAAAGTCACACGTTTCATTTATAGTAAGTGGTGAGTGATATTTTTAAACTTAGTAAATACGTATTATCTCAACATCTTGTAATCAATAATTCTAGCATCAATAGCTATCTTGTAGTTGTTTTTATCCAAAGAAACTTTATGCTGGGCATGGTAGCTTACCCCTGTAATCCCAGCACTTTGGGGCCAATGTGGGAGGATTGCTTGAGCCCAGCAGTTGGTGACCAGCCTGGGCAAAATAGGGAGACCTTGTCTCTTAAAAAGCAAGCAAACAAACAGACAAAACAAAACTAGCCAGGCATGGTGGCACATACCTGTAGTCCTAGCTACTTGAGAGGCTGAGGTAGGGGTATCACTTGAACCCAAGAGGTCAAGGTTGCAGTGAGCCGTGATCACAGCCTGGGTAAGAGTGAGACCCTGTCCCCACCACCAAGAAAAGAGAAAGAAAGAAGGAAAGAAAGAGAGAGAAACACAGAGAGAGACAGAGAGAGAGAGAAAGAAAGCAAAGTTCCATTTAGAAAATCAATTCATGCGCTTCCATTGAACAAATACATAGATATACGGGCAAGATGAAGAAAATGATTAAATAATATTTGAATATAATTAATCCCTTATAAAATATTTACTCCAGCATAACCTAAACACTGAGGCCAACAGAGACATTTAGTTGTTTGTTGGCATACAGACTACAACGGGAGTGGGTTCCCCGTAAAGCTCTGAGGACAACAGTTACCTTCTTTATGAACTAGAGCTAATTACAGATTAGCATATGCAAAATCCAAATAGAACCACAGGAAAATACTAATAACTTCTGAGATTGCTAAAAAAATTACTTGAATTATTTTACTGTGTTTCACATCCTTTCAAGCCCTGTCCAGACTTTTCATTTATTTATTTATATATTTGAAGAGAAAATAAAAGCACAGGGGGCACGTGGGAAGCAGAGCCGTGACGTCAAAGCCCTCCCTAAAGAGTCCCTTTTCGATTGAGGCATTATTAAAAGAGGCACTCAAAATAAATAACACCTAATGAATTATCTTAGCCAAGTTTGAAAATGCAAGAAAACACAATCCACAAACACTTCTTACACAGGTCAGGTCAGCATCCTGACAGAAAACTTTGAAATTGTTCTAAGAAAGACAAATTAAATTATGAAGAGATTTGAGCCATTTCCTGGTCAGAATACACTGAAATATGAAAACAAGATAGTTCATTAGGGAAAGTGAAAGACTAAGTGAAGAAGAAAGAAAGAGCGAGAGAGAGAGAAAGAAAGAGAGAGAAGGAAGGAAGGAAGGAAAGAGGGAAGGAAAGAAGGGAGGGAGGGAGGGAGTTGAAGGTGATGAAATCTACACTGCAAGCGAAAGAGTTTTAGATCAGAAAAACTTTATACAGTTGCAAGTAAACACCTGGAATGTGTTGCTATTAGAGACTCCTAGGCTAAAATAAATTTAAGAAGTTTGACTTAAATTAATAGGTGATCAATTCAAATATGAGGGTAAATAGAAGCTAATAATATTTGAGTAGAATTGTATTGAATAGCAACTACCAGTTTTCTCTTACATATTTTTTTCTATTTTCTATTTTCAAATACGATCTTTTAAAAAGTTACACCATACAGCAATATAAAAATCCCTATAGTTCTATGCTTTAGACTATATATAAATTTTTGGAAATGTATTTTACTTCTGCTTTCAAAAGCAATAAGGAAACACCACAGTAATCACCTCTTAAATGTTGATTTTCAAATTATTACTATTTTTCTCATTGTAAAAATAATACAACTTTGGGAGGCCGAGGAGGGCAGATCATGAGGTCAAGAGATCGAGACCATCCTGGCCAAGATGGTGAATCCCTGTCTCTACTGAATATACAAAAATTATCTGGGTGTGGTGGTGTGCACCTGTAGTCCCAGCTACTTGGGAGGCTGAGGCAGAAGAACTGCTTGAACCCGAGAGGTGGAGGTTGCAGTGAGCCGAGATTGTGCCACTGCACTCCAGTCTGGTGGCAGAGCAAGACCCCATCTCAAAAAAATAAAATAAAATAATATTAACAATAACACACATTTATTTCTAATATTAGTAATTAAGAGGAGTAATAGATTATCAAACAACTGAAAAGTGGCTGCTGTGAACACTTAATGGATGTCTTTCATTTTTAAAATTACTAACAGTTATATTTGGATTACACTGCACCTGTAGCTGTATGCCCTACCCCATATATTGATGTTTAAAACATGTAATTATGTTTGAAATTTATAAGAAGAGCTTTGGGCTGGGCGCAGTGGTTCAGGCCTGTAATCTCAGCACTTTGGGAGGCTGAGGTGAGTGGATCACCTGAGCCCATGACTTGGAGACCAGCCTGGCCAATATGGCAAAACTCCATTTCTATGAAAAATACAAATATTAGCCGGGTGTGAGAGCTGGTGCCTGTAATCCCAGCAACTCGGGAGGTTGAGGCATGAGGATCACTTGAAGAGAGATCATGGCACCACATTCCTGCTGGGACAAGAGAGCAAAATCCTGCCTCA
>NW_016107480.1:281648-299957 GCF_001604975.1 Cebus imitator | reverse complement strand
CCCAGCTAATTTTTTGTATTTTTAGTAGAGACGGGGTTTCACCATGTTGACCAGGATGGTCTCGATCTCTTGACCTTGTGATCCACCCGCCTCGGCCTCCCAAAGTGCTGGGATTACGGGCGTGAGCCACCGCACCCGGCCTAAGATCTTTTTCAAGTAATTTCAAATTTTATTTTATATTCATGGGTACATGTGCGGGCTTGTTATGTGGGCATACTGCCTGCTGAGGTTTGGGATATGAATGATCCTTCCAACCAAATAGTGAGCAAAGTTGCCATTAGTCTGTTTTTCAAACCTTGCCTTGCTGCCTTCGCTCCTCCTCTATTAGTCCCTAATGTCTATTATCGCCATAGTGTCTACTGTATCCAAAGTTTCACTTCCACTTATAAGTGAGAACATTTGGCATTTGGATTTATGTTTCTGCATTAATTCTCTCAGGAGAATGGCCTCCAGCTGCACCCATGTTGCTGCAAAGAATACAATTTCATTATTTTTTATGGCTGCATAGTATTCCATGTTGTTGATGTACCACATTTTCTTTTCTAATCCACCACCAGTGGGCACCTAGGTTAATTACCTGTCTTTGCTATTGTAAATAGTGCTGTGTTGGACATACAACTGTGTATGTCTTTTTGATAGAAACATTTATTTTCTTTGGGATATATCCCAGTGAAGGGATTGCTGGATCAGATGGTAGTTCTGTTTTAAGTTTTTTGAGAAATCTTTAAGCTGCTTTTGCAGTAGCTGAACTAATTTACATTCCCACCAACAGTGTTTAAGTGTTCCTTTTTCTCTGCAGCTTTGCCCTCATCTATTGTTTATTCATCCTTTATTAATAGTTATTCTGATTGGCATGAGATGGTATTTCATTAAGGGTTTGATTTGCATTCCTCTGATGACTAGTGATGTGGAACATTTTTTTCATATGTTTGCTGGCCACTTGTATGTCTTCCTTCGAGACGTGTCTGTTCATGTCTTTTGCCCCTTTATAAAATGGGACTGTTTGTTGTCTCCTTGTTCAATTGTTTGAGATCTCTATAGATTCTGGATATCAGGCATTTCTCAGATTCATAGTTTGGAAAAATCTTCTCCTATTCTGTAGCTTGCCTGTTTACTCTGTTGATAGTTTCTTCTGCTGTGTATATGAGCTTCTTAGTTTAATTAAGTTTCACTTTCACTTGTCAATTTTTGGTTTTGTTGCAATTGCTTTTTAGGACCTGTATAAATTATTTCTCAAGGTTAATGTCCAGAATGGTATTTCTTAGGTTTCCTTCTAGGATTCTTAGAGTTCTGAGGTCTTATATTTAAATATTTAATCCAGTTTAAGTTAATTTTTATATATGGTGAAAGGTAGGGATACAGTTTCATCCTTCTGCATATAGTTAGCTGTCTATCCCAGCACCATCTATTGAATAAGGGGTCCTTTCTCTACTGCTTATTGTTGTCAACTTTGTTGAGGATCATAAGGCTATAGGTGTGTGATGTTATTTTTGGGTTCTCGATTTTGTTACATTGGTCTATGTTTCTGTTTTTGTCTTAGAACCACGGTGTTTTCATTATTGTAATTTTATAATATACTTTCAAGTCAGGTAATGTGATTACCTTCAGCTTTGTTCTTTTTTGCTTAGGATGGCACTGATATTTGGGCTCTTTTTGGTTTCATATTAATTAAAAAAGTTTTTTTCTTAGTTCTCTGAAAAATTATGTTGATAGCTTAATAGGAGTATTGTTGAATATGTAGATTCTTAGGGAAGTATGGCCACTTTAATGGTATTGATTCTTTCAATCCATGAGCATGGAATGTTCTTCCATTTGTTTGTGTCATCTGTGATTTCTATCAGCAGTGTTTTGTAGTTCCACTTGTACAAACCCCTCACCTCCTTGGTTAGATGTACTCCTAGGTATTTTTTGTGTTGTTATTGTAAATGGGATTGTTTTCTTTATTCGGTTCTTATGTTGAACATTATGGGTGTATAGAAATGGAACCGATTTTTCTGTATTGATTTTGTAAACTGAAACTTTACTGAGGTTACTTATGGATGTCATATACTGGAGATCTTCACAAAGATAACAACATAATGAAACAAAACACAACTAAGCAATAAAGTAGGTCACTTGGTAAGATGAGCTTTAAACATCCTGCCAGGTTTCTCTGTTTAGCAACTTAGATAGAAGGTCGTCTGGGTAAAACACTTTTTTGCCTCCTTCTAAAGCTCTTAAATTATCATTTTTAGACATAAAAATGCAAATCTAGGAGGTGTCGTTTTCCCTTCTGCAACGTTTCTGTAGCTGAACCAATGTTACTATTTCTTACCTCTCTTCTTTGGCACATTCCTGGAAGGCCTAGGGTAAATTTTCCCTGGATTCAGGAGACCTTCTGGGTATAAGTTTCAAACCTGACCCTGTTTTGAGAGTAGCGGATGAATGGCAGTGGCTATGACTGAGATGTGGGAGCAGGAAGGGACAATACAGGCCCCAGAAAAGAACTCCCTGTAGGGAAAACAGAGCTTGGGTTTTTTGAAAAGATTGACAAAATAGATAGAGCGGTACTCAGACTAACAAAAAAGAAAAGAGAGAAGAATAAAATACATGCAATAAAAAATAATAAGGGGATAGCACCACCGATCCTACAGAAATACAAAATACCAAACACCTCTATGCAAATAAACCAGTAAATCAAGAAGAAATGGACGAATTCCTGGACACATACACTCTCCCAAGACTAAACCAGGAAGAAGTAGAATCCCTGAAAAGACCAATAGCAAGATCTGAAGTTGAGGCAGCAATTAATATAGCCTACCAACCAAAAAAAAAAGTCCAGGAACAGACGGGTTCACAGCTGAATTTTACCAGAGGCACAAAGACGAGCTGGTATAACTCCTTCCAAAACTGTTCCAAACAATACAAAAAGAGGGAATCCTCCCTAACTCATTTTATGAGACCAGCATCATCCTGATACCAAAACCTGTCAGAAAAACAACTGGAAAAGAAAATTTCAGGCCAAAATCCATGACGAACATTGATGCAAAAATCCTCAATAAAATGCTGGCATACCTAATCCAACAGCACATCGAAAAGCTTACCAAGTAGGCTTGATCCCTGGGATGCAAGATGGATTCAGTATATGCAAGACTATAAATGTAATCCATCACATAAACAGAACCAAAGACAAAAACCACGTGATTATCTCAATAGATGCAGAGAAGGAATTTGACAAAATTCAACAGCGCTTTATGCTAAAAACTCTCAATAAACTAGGTATCGATAGAATCTATCTCAAAATAATAAAAGCTATTTATGACAAACCCACAGCCGATATCATATTAAATAGGCAAAAACTGAAGCATTCCCTTTGAAAACTGACAGAAGACAAGGATGCCCTCTCTCATCACTTCTATTCAATATAGTATTGGAAGTGCTGGCCAGGGCAATCATGCAAGAAAAAGAAATAAAGGGTATTCAGTTAGGAAAAGAGGAAGCCAAGTTGTCTCTATTTGCAGATGACATGATTGTATATTTAGAAGACCCCATTATCTCAGGAAAAAGTCTCCTTAAGTTGATAAGCAACTTCAGTAAAGTCTCAGGATACAAAATCCATGTGCAAAAATCACAAGCATTCCTATACATCAATAACAGACAAAGAGAGAGTAAAATCAGATGTCAATTCCTATTCACAAGTGCTATAAAGAGAATAAAATATCTAGGAATATAACTAACAAGGAATGCGAAGGACCTCTTCAAGGAGAACTAGAAACTACTGCTCAAGGAAATAAGAGAAGATACAAACAGATGGAAAAACATTCCATGCTCATCATTAGGAAGAACCAATATTGTGAAAACGGCCATAATGACCAAAGTAATTTATAGATTCAATGCTATCCCCATCAAGCTACCATTGACTTTCTTCACAGAATTGGAAAAAGACCACCTTACACTTCATAGACAATCATAAGCAAAAAAAAAGATGGAGGTATCATACTATCTGACTTCAAATCATACTACAAGGCTACAATAATCAAAACAGCATGGAACTGGTACCAAAACAGAGATATAGACCAATGGAACAGAACAGAGACCTCAGACATAACACCACACATCTACAACCAACTGATCTTTGACAAACCTGACAAAAACAAGCAATTGGGAAGTGATTCCCTATTTAATAAATGGTATTGGGAAAACTGACTAGCCATATGCAGAAAGCTGAAACTGGATCCCTTCCTTACACCTTATACAAAAATTAACTCCAGATGGATTAAATATTTAAACATAAGACATAACACCATAAAAACCCTAGAAGAGGCTGGTTGGGGTGGCTCATGCCTGTAATATCAGCACTTTGGGAGGCCGAGGCAGACAGATCACTTGAGGTTGGGTGTTTCAGATCAGCCTGACCAAGATGGAGAAACCTCGTCTCTACTAAAAAGACAAAATTAGATTGGCAAGGCAATGCATGCCTGTAATCCTGGCTACTCAGGAGACTGAGGCGGGAGAATCACTTGAACCCAAAGGAGGAGGTTGCCGTGAGCTGAGACTGTACCATTGCACGCCAGCATGGACAACAAGAGCAAGACTCCATCTCAAAAAAACCTAGAAGAAAACCTAGGCAATACCATCAGGACATAGCCATGAGCAAAGACTTCATGACTAAACCACCAAAATGAATGGCAACAAAAGCCAAAATAGACAAATGAGATCTAATTAAACTGAAGAGCTTCTTCACAGCAAAAGAAACTATCAACAGAGTGAACCAGCAACCAACAGAATGGAAAAATTTTTTTTCGCAATCTACCCATCTCACAAATGGCCAATAGCTATACTCTACAAAGAACTGAAACAAATTTACAAGAAAAAAATCTATGACTCCATCAAAATGTGGGTGAAACATATGAACAGACACTTCTCAAAAGAAGACATTTATGCAGCCAACAAACATATGAAAAAAAGCTAATCATCACTGGTCATTGGAGAAATCCAAATCAAAACCACACTGAGATACCATCTTATGCCAGTTAGAATGGTAATCATTTACAAATCAGGAGACAACACATGCTGGAGAGGATGTGGAGAAATAGGAATGCTTTTACAGTGTTGATAGGAGTGTAAATTAGTGCAAGTGTGGTGGAAGACAGTGTGGCGATTCCTCAACCATCTAGAACTAGAAATACTATTTGACCCAGCAATCCCATTACTGGGTGTATACCGAAAGGATTCTAAGTCATTCTATTACAAAGACACATGCACATGTGTGTTTACTGTTCACAACAGCAAAGACTTGGAACCAACCCAAATGCCCATCAATGATACAGTGAATAAAGAAAATATGGCACATATACACTGTGGAATACTATGCAGCCATAAAAAGGATGAGTTAATGTCCTTTGCAGGGCCATGGATGAAGCTAGAAACCATCATTCTCAGCAAACTGACACAAGAACAGAAAACCAAACACCACATATTCTCACTCATAAGTGGGTGTTGAACAATGAGAACACATGGACACAGGGAGGGGAACATCACACACTGGGGCCTGTCGGGGGTGGGGCACTAGAGGAGAGATAACAGGGGATGGGGGGCCAGGGGAGGAATAGCATTAGGAGAAATACCTAATGTAGATGATGGGGTGGGTGATGGATGCAGCAAACCACCATGGCACATATACACCTATGTAACAAACCTACATGTTCTGCACATGTACCCCAGAACTTAAAGTACAATATAAATAAAAACAAAAAATAAATTAAAAAAAAAAAAAAAAACAAAAAAAAAAAAAAAAAAAAAAAAAAAAATTTTTTTTTTTTTTTTTTTAAATCTAATTCTGTGGCATCTACCAGGTTCTGTGTAGAGAGCTGGGCTGGTAAGGACAGTGTAGTAGACACAGCCGCACACACAGCACCAACAAAAGAGCGAGGCAAGAATATCATTTTCACTGATTTGACACTCATTTTCTCCTTCCCTCTGGCACTTGAAAATAGCCCTAATGCCTTTAAACTGAGTATGACTTCATGTATCTTTTGGGTTTTCAGAAGAGCAGTTTCAGAGGGAAATCTTGGATTGCCAAATTACAATGATCAATTATAAAATGTGGGAAAGCAAACAATATAAACAAAAAATATATATTTGACCTTCAAGGAGATGTTTACAGTGATATACAACATATATAATTCTTTCAGGTATGAGGGAGAGCCAGGGAGGTTAACAGACCTAAATGGTTGCCTTTATCCAAGTTTCTATTCTCTCAGGACAGAGGAAACTAACCAGACAGAACCATCTGACATATAAAACTATGCACCCATTCTCTAGCTGGTGTTAATGATTTTTTTCATCTTGACTTTTTAAAAACAGAATTCTAACCACTAAATGTGCAGAAAGTTAGACTGCCTCTAGTTTTGTTTCCTTTGCATGCTTAACTAATACCTTAATTCTACATGAGGAAGAATGCCCGGTCTCCCATTTTTTAAGGGCCTAAGAAATCATTGTCACTGTGCTCTTCCTGCCTACTCTAGCAAGGCCGTAATTTGACGAAATTTGTACCCTGTTCATTCCAAATCTTTACATGAATGATTCATAGAAAATCTGACTTAGCCTGGCTACTGATTCGTTTATGTTTTGCTTAAGTAAAAAATTACAGTCCTTCAAGTGGCTCACTGTTACCTTCGTTTACTGAAAAATTACCTTGGTAAATGCAACTCTTCCTTTTCAGACAATTAAACAAATATTTTCAGAAATATAGAATGTGCCCAATCTACTAGGCCTTGGACCTTAGCTAAATTTTAACAATAATTAGTAAAAGATTGACGTCTTCCTGGGCCCTTGCACTTCTTCCTCCTTCACCCCCAATCTATGTGGATAATTCTTTTTTAGAGAAAAAGGAAATAAACTACCTGTGCACTTAATCAGGCTAGACTAGGTTATTTGGTAGCTGTCACTTAAAATAGATGTGTTGTCACCTTTTTGTGAATGAATGAAAACATGCCCCTTAAATAAATGATAAACAGTAACCAGCAGCCATAGAAAAAGGAAGGTGAGGGGGTGAGGCAGGTATAAAAAATATAAATAAATAAGTGAACCAAAAGGATTTGACAAAGTACAATGATAAATCTCTCTGGGCTATAGTGGTTGCATTTATTTGAAAGACAGGAGGCACCATCTGGGTGCTCCTTGAACCATTTTATCTTTACCTGTACACAAATTGACAATTGCATTTTTACTTCAGGGAAAGAGTAAGGGACAGAAAAGAAAAATCAAAACAAAAAAAAGTGGCAATAAAAGAAGAGAAAGAGCTCACAAACTTGAGTTATTGTTAATGTCATAATAATATCCCTTTCAGCTCACCATTTCACCAGCATAGGATCCCGGAATGAGGAATCTTGTGGGAATTTTGTATCCATGGCTTCCTCGCTTTTAAAGATGAACAGTCAAGCTGAGTTACTGTCTAGGTAAGAAGAAAAATGAAATATTAAAAAAGCAGAAAATGGTAAAGCTGATAAATTATGTTGTAACCCTGTCAGCTGTTTTCTTACTGTAAACTCTGGGATAGGAGTAGATTGATTTACAGGATCAAAAAACAAAAGGGACTTGAAGGAGAGGAAAATGTTTATTGAGAAAATGATAGAATCACATTTAGGGAGAGATCTCTTATCACTTGAGAAAACAATGAAATTCAAAATATAATGTTCTTTTTTTTCAAAATAAAGATAATTTTACAGGATTAATTTCATTTCTCCTGTCTTTATTAAATACTATATCTCTGAACCAAAACTAGACAAATCAAGGCACAGAAGGATAGAAAATACAGTAAATTGGAAGTTAGTCCTAATGCTGTCAATAAGAAAGTTATTTCCCAGTAACCATGCCCAAAATCACATTTTTCTATTTCCCATCAAATCTGGAAGCACTTCAAGGCATCATCAAAACCACAGATACTTGTCCGTCCCTGTCGTTATTCTGGGCTGTGAGGGTACCACAGCTGGGTACACTCCTCAAGGTCCTTCAGACTGTGCTGCCACTTAGTCCCCAAGGTACTGCTACATTTTTAGGATTTGTAATGGCAGACCCCTAATAGTTCCAAGTACCAAAATCTCTTCCAGTTACTATGGTTGCATAACAAAGCATCGCAAAACTTAGTGACATAAAGCAACCATTTCTACGTTCATGGATTGAGCTGTTCAGGTATTTGGACAAAATACATCAGAGATAGCTCCCTCTGCTCCCTGATGTGTTCTGGGATCTCAGTGGGAAGATTGGAAGTCTGGAACTAGGGTCATCTGAAGGCACAGTCACTTAGTGTGTGGCTATTGATGCTATGTTCTAGGAGCCTTGCTTTCTCTCCCCGTGGGCCTTTTCATTTGACCTCTCTAAGTGAACTTCTTTGGGCTTCCCTTCAGCACGGTTGCATATTCCAAGGGCAGACATCCCAAGAGAAAGCCAAGAGGAAGCTGTGTGGCCTTCTCTAATCTAGCCATGGAAGTCATGTAGTATTATTTCTGCCCAGAAATAAAAGTCAGAAACCTGCCCAGGTCCAAGCAGAAGGGGAGGATGAGAGGAGGCTCTACCTCTTGATAGGAAGTTGGTAAGGTTCTGAAAGAACATGAGGGCTCGGAAATATTGCCATGATGATCTTTTGAAAATATAATCTGCTCCAGTGAGGAAACTACATTACAGAGTAGTTAAGAGATTTACTCAACAGATCCATAGCAGGTATGGTCTAGGGCAGAGTACAAATCCTTCTCACTCCTACTCCACAGTTCTTTCAGTTATGCAACAGTAAGGATATATTAACCCCAGCTGAATGGGAGTTGCCCTTTGCGATGGTTCATACTGAGTGTCAACTTGACTGGATTGAAGCATGCAAAGTATTAATCCCGGGTGTGTCTGTGAGGGTGTTGCCAAAGAAGATTAACATTTGAGTTCAGTGGGCTGGAGAAGGCAGACCCACCCTTAATCTGGGGGGCACCATCTAATCAGCTGCCAGCAAATATAAAGCAGGCAGAAAAACGTGAAAAGGCTAGACTGGCTTAGCCTCCCAGCCTACATCTTTCTCCTGTGCTGGATGCTTCCTCCCCTTGAACACAGAACTCCAAGTTCCTCAGCTTTGGGACTTGGAGTGGCTTCCTTGCTCCTCAGCTTGCAGACAGCCTATTGTGGGATCTTGTGATTGTGTGAGTTGATATTACTTAATACATTCCCCTTTACATATACATAGATATCCTATTAGTTCTGTCCCTCTAGAGAACCCTGACGAATACATCCTGATGGAGAGGTGAAATCTTCAGGGAAATAAAATTTCATAAACAGACAAAATGAAAGCAAGCTGGGCTACTTTATAAAATTGGCATCGCACCAGCCTGGCTCATGGGAATTAAATATTATTTGAATGACTTTTTGTAAAGGAGTTAGCCATAAAGAAGTTTCCAACTTTAAAACTCTGTGAGTTTTAAATTTGATCACCATTATGGCTAAGGTTTCCAAATATGTAAACTATAGTACTGATGTTAACATGTAAATGCGAAAGGAATACTCAGCACATGTATAATCACAAATTGGGACCTAAAATGTGAGATATATGCCCATATCAAAGGACTGCAAGTGGACTAAACACTTCTAACTAGCTAATATATAAAACATGCCAAAATAAATTTGACCTTTAAAAACCGGTGTAATTTCTGATTATGATTGTTTATATTATATAAATCTAAAAGAGATTCATAAATTTCAATCAAACTGTTATATGTAAGTATTATATTAGGAGGGCCTCTTCATTAAAAATACCATAGCTCCCAAAAGGTCAGTGATAAGAAAAATATGCATACTACTGAGGAGGAGGAGTCACAGTTAATAGGACACTTTAGCTTGTTTCCACCCCCTACCCCCCGCCCCCCCGGCCGCCGCCCAAGCAGAGATTGAGACAAATTCTTTTTACTCAGTGTATGTGATAATGTGTTCTTGGGAGTCTGGGATTCAGAGAATATAAAAGATCTAACACAGAAAAGCAACAACATGTGGGTGAGGTTTTGTGTTAGCCACTCTATCCCAAAAGAGGCCTCGGAGGACACTAAAGGAGTAGACCTCAGATCTCCTTCCCTAGAGAATGAAAGAGGAGAAGCTTTTATCTGCTGGCTCCTGTCCTTTGTGGGACGATGATGGTCAAGTGGGCATTCACACTCCTCTACTCATGGGTTACACATGCCTGAGACCAGAGCAAATTCTACCAGTTCCCCCATTTCATCCCTTCAGCAGAGAACGCAGGTATGCAGTGCAGGAGTGAGGCAATGTGCTGCCCACGTACACCTGTGCAAGGCTGGAGTAAATTATCCTTTTAATTGTTTTATTTTGGGGGGAAAACTTACGTAAAATAAAATGCACAGATCTTAAGTGTTCATTTAAAAGGGTGTTGACCATCTCACACTACAAGTGAAACCATCACCTCATATGACTATACCATCACTCTAGAAGGCCTCTAAATTCTCTTTTTCTTCTATTCTTCCCAACTGTTTTCTGACTTTTATCACTGAAAAGTGGGGATTTAATTTTATCTGTTCCATAACAATGTAATAAAAAGTATATGTTTCTCTGTACATGGCTTCTGTCACTCAACACAATGTCTTGGAAGTTCATCCATGTGGTGATTGGTAGCTGTAGCAGACTTTTAAAAAAATTGTTGGCTAGTATTTTTCTGGAGGAATAGATCATATTTGCTTATCCAGATCCTCACTGATGGCAATGTCGTTTCCTGCTTTGGGGTATTGATTTTCAGATCTTTAAATTTTAATTTTCATGAATTCCAACTTGTCATTTTTTTCTTTTTTGTCCTTTTCATTTTGGTGCTTTTTATACCCTGTAAAACAATTCTCCTACTCCAATGCTATGAACATATTATCCTTTTTTTCTAGAAGCTTTATTGTTCTAACTTTTATGTTTAGGTTTATAATTCTTCTTGGATTAACATTGTGCATTAAGCAACATCTAGGTCACAGTTCTTGTCTTTAGTAAAAATATGTATTTGTTCCAACACCATTTGTTGAAAGATAACCCCATTAAGTTTGGAATGGTGCTATGGCCATAAATTAGTAATACAGGGTCTGTCTGTGGTGTGTTAAATTTATCCATTTTTTATGCTTAGGACATCACTACACTCTCATGATTAACATGGCACTGTAGCAAATTTTGGAATCTGATAAAAAGATCTTTCAATTTTGTATTTCTTTTAAAAATTCTTTTACCTATTCTAGGTGGTTTACAATGGATGGAAATTTTTTAATTAGCCTGTCAGTTTTAGCAAAACCCTGATGAAATTGTGAAAATTTCGAATGAAAGACTATTTTGATAATACTGACTCTTCAGCTCCATGGAAGCCAGATTTCTCTTTATTATTTAGGTTTTTCTTATTGTCAAGTTTGGGGAAACTCTATCAATATTTGACTATTAATTATAATGTCAGATGTAGATTTTCCATAGATGTGTTTCATTATTTAAAGAAGTTTCTCTATTTTTCTAGTTTATTGAGAGGTTTTACTTTAAATGAATGTTGAATTTTGTCAAGGCCTCTTTCCAGCATCAGTTGGGATAATCATACGGGTTTTCTCTTTATTCTGTCATGTGGTAAATTACATCAATTGATTTTTCCTAATGTTAAATCAAGCTTACATTTCTGGGGTCATGTGTATTTCTTTCATGATGTTATGAAATATTAGTGACTTTTATTTGTTAACATTTATTATAGAATTTTTCATCTCTGTCATGAGAGTTTCTGATCTAAACTATTTTTGTTAGGTTGAGTTGTAATTTTCAGACTTTGTTTCACAGTACAGAAACCTCATAAAATGGATTAAGAGGTTTTTCTGACTGCCCCTAAAATTGATGAAATATTTCAGTTCTTAAGCTAGAAACTGAGATGACTGTATGTCATTAATTAATAATAAATAAACCTACAGCTATAAATTTCTTCAAAGCATTGTTTCATCATCATTCTATAATTTTTAACATTACATCCTCACATTTGTTCAGACGGAAAGTTGTGGATATGTCTTGTGATTTCTCCCTTCACCATAAACTATGTATAAGTAATTTTACTTATTTTCCAAATATCTGCAAATCTACATCAGTATTGTAGATTAATAGATTGCTAGCCACAGATATGTTTGAATTTTCAAATGCTCATATAAAAGCTTCAAATACTATAGATTGAAATAATTTTACTAATATATTTTGTACATAATACATATAATGTTTTAAAGCTTCAAATGCTATTGATTGAAATGACTTTACTAATATATTTTGTATATAATATGTTTTATCTATAATAAATATTTAATAATTTAACCCAATATATCTAACATAGTTTAAATAAATATCATTATTAAGATATTTTACTTTTTTAAAACTAAGTCTTTGAAATGTTATATGTATTTTACCCTTACAACACATCTCAATTTGGTTTAACCACATTTCAAGTTCTCAGCTTTATGCGGATACAGACTACCATATTTGTGGCAACAAAGGCCGGAGTAAAGAAATGAGGTAGAGAGGATTTTGAAAGAGAAAAGAGTCCAGAACAATGGCATTTGTGCAAATAGAGTCCTCTCTATTTTGCCTGAATTTGGTTTTATAAGAGTATTCTGGATACTTTACAACATTATCTATTGAAGGTTTTATTGAAGAGATATTTGTCACAAACAAAAGACATACTTAGGACATAAATCTCATATTGAGGACATTGAACATATTTAGTCTGGAGGATTTTTAAAAGGCGGACAGAAAAGAAAAAACACATAAGATTATTTAAAAATTGATCCAGAATTAAAATTTTTTTTTAACTTTTTACTTCCTTGCTAGAGAGAAAATAAATTTGGTTAAAGTGGCTGAAAAAAATGTAATCTTCAATATTCTATAAACTAGATTACTAACAAACTTTGAAAATGATATTTTTCTGTTAGCATGTATAAAACTTTTGATAATTTATCTATAATTATTCTTCTTTTAATTCACTGCTAAACAGGATAGTAATGCTAGGTGAGATATGTTTACATCGATTCACCTATTTTTTTTTTTTTTTTTTTTTTTTTGAGACGGAGTCTCACTCTGTCACCCAGGCTGGAGTGCAGTGGCGCAATCTTGGCTCAGTGTAACCTCTGCCTCCCAGTTCAAGTGATTCTCCTGCCTCAGCCTCCCAAGTAGTTGAGACTACAGGTGCATGCCACCACCCTGGCTAATTTTTTTGTATTTTTAGTAGAGACAGGGTTTCACTGTGTTAGCCAGGACAGTCTCGATCTCCTGACCTCGTGATCTGCCCGCCTGGGCCTCCCATAGTGCTGTGATTACAGGCGTGAGCCACCAGGCCTGGCCTATTCAACCATTCCTTTTCCTGTAAGTCTTTAATCCCCGATTACATTGGAGAAAGGCTACGTTTATAGTCGGAGAAACTGCCAATATAAAGGTCCTAAGACCTTTATTTTATAGCTTTCCAAAACTAGAACAGTAAGTTTAATTTCAGTCTGTAAAATGGAAGCGTTAACAGCTAGTGTTTAATGTTGCGATCAGAAACATTAGACCCTAATAATTTTAAGGAAATGAAAATTTTTTCTAATGATAAATGACACCTCTCATTTTACTAAGCTAGTGTTATTGATGTTCAGTAGACGGAGAGATAAGTTAATTTTTTCTAGTTTTAGTACTGGCATTTTAATTTATACTGTAAACTAACTTTTCAGAGCCTAGAGCCAAGCCCTTCCTAAGTAAGGGCTCCACAAATGTTTACTGACTTGACTGATACATCCCAAAAGAGAAGAATAAAGTTAGATTATGGTCTCTAATAATGTAATTAACTTGCCCCTAAGTATGCCGAATCTATAACCATGTTAGTGTGTGCCCTCAAACCAGTTAAATATAGTTGATGCTTGAACAATATTGGTTTGAACTGCATGGGTTCGCTTATATGTGGATTTTCTGCTGCCTCTACCATCCTTGAGACAGCAAAACTAACCCTTCCTCTTCCTCACTCTCCTCATCTACTAAAAGTAAGGACAACAAGGATGAAGACGTTTATGTGGTTGATCCAGGTCCACTTAATGAACAGTAAATATATTTTCTTTTTTTTAGTTTTTTTGAGATAGGATCTTATTCTGTTATCCAGCCTGGAGTGCATTGAAGCAATCACAGCTCACTGTAAGCCTCAGCCTCCTCTGGGCTCAAGTGATCTTCCTGCCTCAGTCTCTGGTGTAGCTAGGACTACAGGCACATGCTGCCACACTCAGCTAATTTTTTTCTTTTATTTTTTGTGGAGATGAGGCCTCACTAGGTTTCCCAGACTGGTATCAAACTCCTGGTATCAAGTGATACTCCCACCTAGGCTTCCAAAAATGCTAGGATTATAGGCATGAGCCACTGGGCCAGGCCTCTTTTTTAAAGAATCTCCTAGTAACCTGTTTCTTTTTCTATCCTACTTTAAGAATACAGTATATCTATATTTAACATAAAAAAACGTGTTAATCAACTGTTTATGTCATTGGTAAGGCTTCCAGTCAATAGTAGGGTATTAGTAGCTAAATTTTGGAGTTGTCAAAAGCTATACATAGATTATCAATGTGGTGGGGACACTGCCCCATGCCCCATTTGTTCAAGGGTCAACTGTAATTGCATTAAAAAAACTAACACCTGCATAGACGTTTAAAGCGTCTGTAGTAACATCCAGATTTTCTATTAAAATACCCACATAAGACACAATTTAGTAACCCATAGTCCTTAGTTCTTATTGCGACACTGTCACTAATGAACTGGTAACATAAAGTAGGCCTTTAGCATCTTTGTTCCCCAATTGCTTTAGCAACTAAAAGATAAACCACCTTAGTACGTTCCCAGGGATTGCTGGACATTTTAAATAAAATAACAGATGTGAAGGCAATTTCTACATTTATAAGTGTATCATATATTTACACAACATGTGTTAATATTATTGCAAGTTCTTAGATGATTGATGGCCAAAAACGTCACTCTCCAGTGCAAATGCTCATTCATATGGATAGCGTCTGTAATGGCATGGGGGTAACAGAGGGAGAGGACTAACATAAAATCCATGCCTGAACCCTGGGGATAATGGACGTTTTTGTGTTTTACTTGAACTAAACATTCAGTATATATTTCTATTCGATGTTGCTTTTACATATTATATACACTTGTGTATGCATGTATATGTGTATATACATGTTTTTATATATACGTATATACATGCATATTTATTTATATTTATTGCACATTATGAGGAAATATGCACAATTTACAATGACTGATTCCTAGTTCATACAATGTTTCAGGAGGCAAATCTTAGATGAGTAATTAAAATCAGCTACTTTCTGAGTCAAAGGAAAAGACAAGACTCTTTTAAGTGGTGCGTGCACAAGATTAAGACACATTCTTCACATCTTTAGGCATCACGACTTACCACTCATCCCTCCCCACTATCCCCCATTTCATTTTTTACGTGCATTTATATTGGAAAAAGAGTTAGCAATTCCAGCAGCTCAATATCACTCTCAGCCCTATCAGTATGGAGCACCACCACATTTGGATTGCAGCTTAAAGGTCTTGCTGATCGAGTCACCCCATGTAAGACATTCGGGGTTTAAACAAGCCACATTTGCAAGTAACCTGCACAAAGTTCCTGTGGTACCATTCGTTTCAACCCTCGCACCTCCCACTCTCCATCTTCATCCCACCTATACAGATAGCGCTTAGCTTCTTTTGAGCTTAATGAACATTCCTAAATGTTATGAGAAAATAGCAGAGTCAGGGAAAAGTACATGCCATAAAAAATGTGCAAGTGAAGTAGTATTGTCACTGCGTCTGTTCCAGTGCAGATCACAGCTCGGTGGCCTCAGTGTGAGTCCTTCTGCGCCCAGCAAAAATGAAAACAGCATTGTAATAAATTAGCTGGAACTGCACTTCCCTAGGTGTGCAGTGACAGTATGATAAATAATCCCAGGCACTACAATTTGGCTTTCCCTCTGCCAAGGTTTTCTGCCATAATATTTTTAGGCCTTAAGTCATGGTCATCAACACTTGATTAATACAGGGAGGGACGGTTAAGATAACACTAGGGATATATTTTCTTGAACAGTATAACATTGCAACAGTATGATATTTTATCTGGGTTAAGCATTTATTGATCATTACAAGGATGAGCAGTTTTATATACAATTAGTAACTGTAATGTCCGAGTCATTCCTATAAAGTAAATACTTTGAGTAACCCTAGAGGCACATCATAGGTTTGTTTGTTTTTGGTGATTGAGACATATTTCCTTGTCTTCACATTTTCTCATTTTGTGACAGGGGTACTTAAATCTCAAATCTCATAGCACTATTTTTGTGTGTCAAGTATATTCCTCAGTACATTCTCCATCATAGATATATATGTAGACATATATACACACACACATATATATGCACACATATACCTGAATATAAATTATTTAAAAAAATTACGTATATAATACAATTGTATTTTATAAATATTTATACCACATTCACTTAACCTCAATCCATCAAATAAATTCAGTTATATTTGTATAAGTTCCACAGAGAAAGAATAACTTAGCATATAACTTTTCTATTTAAACCACTGTTGTCAGAAATAAATCTGTATTTACTCTTTGTATCTCAGTCATCTTTATTCTCTGATGAAAAAAAATGTAACCATAAACATCCGTTTTCCATTAATTATTGCACCAGAGAAAAATGAATGTTCAAATAAATAACAATAATACTGATTTTTACTGAATAGCAAAGATGGATAAAGGAAGAAAATATCATTTGTTTTTATTTTTGGAGGGATGGCTTGTATAATTAACTTAACTCAAAGATACTGAACATAATGTAGTAACTCTACATACATTTATTTATTGGAGCACTTCTCCTCCCTTAGGCCCTATAGAATATAATGAGTTTAGACTGCAGGCTTCCCTCTGCTTGGGCTGAATGTGTTTGTTGTGTGTGCATAGCTGTGCTGTGTTTCTGCACATGCATTTAAAGAGAGCAATAACAACAACCATTAGGTATTCAGCACCTACTATGTACTGGGCACTGTTTTAAGAGTTTTATATTTTTATCTTACTTAGTTTGCAAAATGACTACATTGGGCAGGTATGTTCTACCCCCTTTTTAATGATGACGAAACGAGAGCAAGTATTTAAGTTAGCTGAAATCATCTAATGAGAAAATGGCAGGATGAGATTCAAAACCAGTAAGTCTGTCTCAGGAGCCTGAGCTCCCGAACAATGAGCTATACTTCAAAATAAAGGGACTTGGTGTCAGAGCTAGAAAGAAAAGCCTAACAACCACAAATGGCCTTTTCTCTAAAATACAATTTTTGTCATGGAATCCTTAAAAAATTCTCATCTAGGAAATTCCTCTGATTCAAGTCACCACACTTCCATCATTTCTTTACTATAGTATTGTTCCATTTCAATAAAAAGTCAAATTCAAATTTGACAGATCTGAATGATCATAAAATTGCTGCAGTACAGCCAAGCATCATCAACACGGAAAAGCACTGTTACTGAATATTGAAGGTTTATCCTGTATTAAGAATGACCAGTAAAGAGAGCATCTTTCTTTTGTCTCACTTAAAGCAGTACTTGCAGGAAAAATGTTTGACTGGATAGGATCCATGCTTACTTATCTTTGTAGATCCACAGCCAACTTATGAATGTGATACATAACAAGCACTCATTAAATATTTGTTACACTAGACGTACCTAACTGACCTCAAGATATTCATCAAACATTTTATTTCACAATTTTGGTAAGTGGAGTGTTCACATGGATTCAGGTCTTAGTTACAATGTCTTTGGGTTACAAATGACAAAATAAAACAAAACAAAAAACACCTTTGTGGTCAGGCACAGTGGCATATGCCTGTAATCCTAGGACTTTGGGATGCCAAGGCAGGCAGACCACTTGAGTCCAGGAATTTGAGAACATCCTGGGAAACACAGCCAAACCACATCACTATATGACTAAAACACCAAAAACGATGCAATAAAAGCCAAGATAGACAAATGGGATCTAATTAAACTTCAGAGCTTCTGCACCGCAAAAGAAACCATCATTAGAGCAAATCAGCAACCAACAGAATGGGGAAAAATTTTTGCAATCTACCCATCTGACAAAGGGCTAATATCCAGAATCTATAAAAAACTAAAGCAAATATACAAGAAACAAACAAACAAACCCATTCAAAAGCGGGCAAAGGATATGAACAGACAGTTTTCAAAAGAAGACATATGTGAGGCCAACAAACATATGAAAAAATGCT
>NW_016107480.1:256873-280963 GCF_001604975.1 Cebus imitator | reverse complement strand
AAAAAAAAAAGTACAAAATTAGCTGGGCATGATGGTGCATGCCAGTAGTTCCAGCTACCTGGGAGGGTGAGGTGGGAGGATCTGCTTGAGCCCAGGAGGCTGAGGCTGCAGTGAGCCATAACTGCCCCACTGTACTCCAGCCTGGGTGACAGAGTCAGACCCTATTTCAAAAAACGAACAAAAGGCAAGCCAAAAATCCCACCTTTGTCTCCAGTAAATATAAATTTATAAATTTATTAGAAGGATACATGCAACTCAAGATCAAAAAGGTAAAACAGAGCTTTACAGGGTACCAGTAACAAACTGGAGTGGTCCCAGCGATCCCCTTTCTCATTCATTCTTTCAACATTTACTCTCTCTTAGCATCTCTTCATTCTTCCCTTACTTCCTTGCCTAGGTTTTCCTGCTACGTCATACACATGAAAGAAGACTGTCACTCCAGCACAGTTCCTACATGAGCTCGTAGCGATAAGGCCACCAACTAACTGACTCAGTCTCTCCATGTACTGAGTCTAAATTCTCAGAAGCAAGAATTCAATCAGTCTAGTTTGAGTCAGGGACCTACCTCTGGCTACCTGGCTCACTTAAAGGAGGCCATGAAAACACACTCTATGAAAGGTGAGAGCAAGCAGCTGCTCCAAAAAGAGAGGTGTGGGGTGCTAAGTCTATAATCAGAGAAAATGATCAGCATCTTTAATGCATTTGTATTCATCTCAGCAAAGTGGTACTTGTTTGAGATTTTGCTATTTTGCAAGGAAATACAGTTACAGCCTTATGTGAAATTCTTTTTGAAAATACATAAAGAGGTAACTACATGATACTAATGTACCAGAAGATTTAGAGAAAAATCAACCAAATATTTATTTGAAAACCAAATATTCCAAACTGAATGAAGTAAAAGTGTGTTGCTTCCATTTTGGTCAGTTTATCCGTGAAACAGAATAAATACCAAAATATTTTTGTCATTTGATCTCTACTTCACCTGTCATTATTCAAGACAGATCAAGTCAATATATTCACAACAAGAAAAAAATATATAAAATTGAAACACAATCTCATTTACCTGCATTTTAAATAAAACTAGAGAGGTGGGGTTATAAATATCTACATATTAGTTTGGCATTCTATTTTCTTTGTAAGAAATGCCTTTATTCTAAAATCATTTACATTTTTTTTAAGATGGAGCTTCACTCTTGTTGCCCAGGCTGGAGTATAATGGCATGATCTTGGCTCACTACAACCTCCACCTCCCGGGTTCAAGTGATTCTCCTGCCTCACCCTCCCCAGTAGCTGGGATTACAGGCATGCACCACCATGCCTGGCTAATTTTGTATTTTTAGTGGAAATGGGGTTTCTCTATGTTGGTCAGACTGGTCTTGAACTCCTGACCTCATGTGATCTGCCCACCTCAGCCTCCCAAAGTCCTGGGATTACAGGTGTAATTGATACCAATTGCGCCTGGTTTACATTTTTGCATTATTAATAAAATGGATATGGTGCTAGATTTCTTTTCTTTTTAACATTACTATTTGACAAGTTAAAAGGCTGAAGTATTAAATATGCACTGCAAATATTATTTTTGTTTACTTGTTAGTGAAGGGAGACATAAAACAACTACTCATTTGTAGTAAAAGCACAGGTATAATAAGAAACTTAACACATTAAAAACAGCTAATAGGAAAGAGGCAATGGCAGAGAAAAGGTCAAGAAGGGAAAGCAAAACTTGAAAATAAGACAACTGAGTATATTTCATGGCTCTGAGTTTTGTAAAAGCCTAGTCAGGAGAAATTAACCCTTTTCTCATTCTCAGTGTCACATATGGTGGGTGCTGAATAACAGCCTCCAAAGATGCCCATCCCTTACGTCTGGTTACCTGTGAACGTGTTAGCTTGCATGGCCAAAGGGACTTCGCAGTTATGATTCAAGTTGAGGATCTTGAGATGGCGATTGTCTAGGGGTGACTGATCTAATCAGGTGAGTCTTTGAAATTGCGGGGAACATCCCTCAATACAGAGAGGCTGAGTGATGGGAGCCTCAGGATCCACTTGTTGCTAGTTCTACAATGTAAGAGGCTACATACAAGGACCAGAAAGAAGGCCAGGAAGTCGGAAAAGGAATGGAAATGGATTCTCCCCTGGGGTCTGCAGAAAGAATGAAACCTTGCTGCCACCTTGATTTCAGGACTTCTGATTTCTAGACTGTAAGATAACAAATGTGTGTTGTTTTAAGCCACTAAATTGGCAGTAATTAATTGTAGCAGCAATAGGAAAATAACACAGATACGAAGATGCAAGACTGTTTACGGGAAAAAAAACAAAAAACAAAACTTTTCTTGCTCCTCAGCTTAGAAAGATAACTTTACTCCTAGCAGCTTTATAAAAGGTTAATTAAGCAGGCTAATGAACAAGGATATCAACTGCAATTTTTCAAAACAAGACGAGACCAAAAAAAAAAAGCCAAAGAAAATGGCAGAGGTGCTCTTCACACGGCTGTCCTGTTTATTCACTGATTTTATTATGTTTACAATTCTGTCTTATTGTCTTGTTTATTTTGAGATAGGGTCTTGCTCTGTCACCCAGGCTGGAGTGCAGTGGCTCAATCTCAGCTCACTGTAACCTCCACCTGCCAGATTCAAGCAATTCTCCTGCCTGCACCTCCTGAATAGCTGGGACTACAGGCGAGCATCCCCATGCCTGGCTAGTATTTCGTATTTTTAGTAGAGACGGGGTTTCACCATGTTGGCCAGGCTGGTCTCCAATGCCTGACCTTGTAATCTGCCTTCCCCTGCCTCCCAAAGTGCTCGGATTCCAGGCATGAGCTACTGCACCCAGCCTATTGTCTTATTTTTAATAATAATTTTATAGTGAAGAATGACCACAGTAGGAAGTCAGAGGGATGTGGCTGATAGATGTAACCTGGAGAACTTTAAAGAACAGTTAACACAGCCTAAACTCAAAAAATCCTTAGATATTAAAATGACATTTACGTCTTACAGCAAACATAACTGAAAAATAATGAAAGCATTCTGCTGTCCGTGAGGATCATGATTTTAGTACCTGAACACTGGCTTTTTGACTTGAATTCTCCGGAATATACACACCTAGAAAATGACCTCAAAACAAAATGTACCCCTGATTTGTAGTAATCAGTGTACTATGAAGTATACATTGTGATGTCAAAATACTTTGAGTATTTTAAATACTTAAAGTCTTAATCCAAGTGACAGTACTGACAGAACTACAAACTTTATTTTAAACTTTCAGGTACAGGCAGTTCTCACCTGGCAGAGCAGAGTAATGCTGTAAAAATTACTGTGCAAAGCAAAGCTATGCAATGTGATCACATTAATCAATGGGGAAAAATACAATTGTCTTGTAACCTTTAAACATTTTGCCAACACATTAGAAACTCTGTCCTTTAAATGTAGAGAGGAATGAAAAATAGTAAATCTAATATTTATTTAGTACCCTGTCATTTCAAACATTAGATTCACTAAAAATCACTGCTTTAGGCTTGGTGCAGTGGATCATGCCTGTAATCCTAACATTTTGGGAGGCTGAGAAGGGAGAACTGCTGGAACCAAGGTGTTAAAGACCAGCCTACGCAAGATGACAAGACTCCATCTTGGAAGGAAGAAGGAGGGGAGGGGAGGGGAGGGGAGGGAGGAAGAAAGAAAAGAAGGAGGGAAGGAAGGAGGGAGGGAAGGAAGGAAGGAAGGAGAAAGAATAAAGAAAAGAAAGAAAAAGACAGAAATATAGAAAGAAAGAAAGGAAATGAAATGAAAAAAGGAAGGGAGGAGGAAAGAAAGGGAAGAAACAAGGAAGAGAAGGAGGAAGGGAAAAAAAGAAAGGAAGGAAAGAAAAGAAGGAAGGAAGGGAGGGAGGGAGGGAAAATTAGCTGGGCACTGTGGTGCATGCTTGTAATCCCAGCTCCCTTACAGCCAGGAGCTTGATGCAGCAGTGAACTATGATCATGCCACTGCAGTGTAGCCTGGGTAATGAAGCGAGACCTTTTCTCCAAGAAAAATAAGAAAATTACTGCTTTACTTCTTTGTAAAATGCTCATCTAGAGTCATCTGAACAATATTTGCCTTTAATAGCATAAATTACACTAAGCATTGAGCATCTTTTCTGTATTTCAGTAGACTGTCATACTCCTTTTCTAAGTTTCTATTAGCTGTAAACATGCTATCTTTTGGTTTCCAAAGACATAAAATATCTCTGAGGTTTTCTTTTGCGTTAAGTTTTGTGTTAATGTCACTTGATCTACGACATCTTTATCCTTTTGATTACAATTGCTTTCCTCATTAATATCAGTAAGTTTGCTTTTGTAATGATTCTCTGGTTGTATTATCTAGAGTCTAGGCAGCTTATGCAGAGTCTAAAATCTAGGGCAGCAGGGTCAGCATTCCCAGATCAGCCATTTTTTTTCAACAATTCCACGTATGTTCAATTCAAATTTCACTCCCAGTGTTCGCATGTCTTGTGTCTTTGCTGCATTTCCATCTTTGATGGCCAATTCCCCACCTGGAGTATCTAACACAAAACATGAAACACAACTTCATGCTTTGCTGTCTGTGTGTAAACTGAGTAACATCTGTGCAGGACCAACCACCAAATGACTTTGAAAGGTCACAGTACTGACACTCCCCTGTTACTTACGTCGTGATGTGTGAGCTGAAGGGCTAGCAGCGAAGTTTGAAACTGATGCAATTACTTACAGTTAATATACAACGGTACCTGAAACCTGAACATATCATTGGGAATTGGCATTATTTAACTAAACCAGGATGACCAAAATCTGTGCATATCACAACTGGGAAGAGCAAGAACTGTCTGTATTGTGACCTTATTGCACACAGAGTTTGAATAGTAAAAATTGCCAGTTTTGGGGGGTGGGGAGGGGGGAGAGAGAGAGAGAGAGAGAGAGAGAGAGAGGGAAAGAGAAAGACTTGTTAAGAACAAGCAAAATTTAAGTATTTGAAAAACACGTTAAAGGAATTGAAAATGTTATTGAATATATTTAATATAGATTCCATGCAATACGGGATTAAGAAGTACTAAAAAGTAGGCAGATAACATAAAAAGAAATGTTCTACTTATCTTCAATTTAAGTGACAAAAAGCGATCCTTAAAAGAAATCAATACAGAGGGCCAGAGAGACGGGGAATGGGGAAAGAGCCAGCCCACAGATGCACACAGGACATAAAGACAGTTTTATAAAAGCAAAACATGCTAGAATTTTTTCCCACAAAGCCCTTGCATAATGATAAATGTGACTGCTACGTATGTATATTTGGAAAACCAACTGTGCCTTCTGCTGTAGCTGCCTTTTTTGCACCAATAATTTCTTAAACAATATTCTATTTCTACAGCATAACTCTGTCACCGTAGTGTAGCCAAGCTTTTCTTTGACAAATCAAGTACTAAATAATTCATTGCTGCTCTGAGGGGAGAAATATTCCCAGCATACTGCTACGGAAAGTTTCCCTTTCTCAAAAACAGAACAGTTTAACATGGATATGCAGATGCACATTCTCTTTGTGTGCAGGTGTCTTTGGAATGGATCAGGGCTGGGTACACACCTTGGGAAGCGGGCTGGACTCAGTGGTCAGCTGACCATTCCTCTTATTAAAATACTTTGCTGTCATTATTATCTACCTTAAGTGAATAGCATTCTATTGGCTTAATTGGGCATAAATGTATTCTTTTACTAAAGAAAAATATAATGATTTTATCCAAATAATAACTGATAGTTTATTGGATTTTACACATTTTATATATTTACATATTTTGTGCTTTTTCAATCCCTTTATTTCAGATAGTTTTTATAAAGAGATGAGAGAAGCCAGGACAGGAGGCAGAGAACAGATGTGCTTGAACAACAAAATAATGTGGAAATAGAATGATCTGTTGGTTATTTCCACGAATTAAAATATATTAGGTGTAGGAATATGTATTAGTAGTATAGGCATCATGTAAATAAATCACTGATGAGGCTACAAAAATAGTCAAGACCATTATTTTTAAATATGTTTTTTCAAAATCCAAATAAAATCTGATTTTTTTTTTAAAGTTTTTAACCAAGACCTATTTGTAGTGTACATATTTATGGGGTATAGTTTGATGTTTTGATGTGTGCAATTATTACTTTGTGCAATAACCAAATCAGAAATATCAGTTAGCTGGCTACATAAATGCATGTCTACCTCTCCCATGTACCAGGTACAAAAGAAGTTGAAGAACTAATGTACACAAGCATAAGATATTTATGTTGCATATCTCTAGGGGTCTTGAAGAGCTTGCAGAATTCATACCATCAATTCTTACTATATCCCTGTGAGATAGGAAGTAAGCAGATATTATTAGACAATAATATAACTAATGTGCACACATGGAAGCAGGAAGGCTGGCCAGTTTTGAGAGGAGCCCTACATCAGCTGGTTTTCTGCCTTTGGGGGCAGGAGAATGGCTGCAGGGAAACTGTGCTGGCTCCATAATCTATCAGGCCCTTCCCAGCACTGGGAGTTTGTTTTGCCTCTAGTCCTTTAATAACTAAATTTATCTAGGTAACTCCCTAAACTGAATACGAAGATGGATCTTTAAGCAAGGGCACTTTCTGGTTCCCTTTGTTTCACTTCCTAACAGCAGACTGTCCCATAGTTTGAATTCCTTTGTTTATAGCTTATTTTCCAAGTCAAAACTGTCAACTAACTGGTACAAAACTCCAGCTATATTCCCACAGGCTACAGAAAAACACAGACCCTCCTCCTTTTGTCTCCAGTGTTCCTGCAGATCCATGAAAGCTGCCCTTCTCATGCTGATTTCTTGCAAAGTCAAGCCCTTTAGAAATTCTAATAAAGGACTAGGTATTTACACTGCTGCTTCCTTACCACAGTCCATGGACATTTACTCCGGAGTAAAGAACATCTGCTTATACAAGAACATGTTGTCTAAGCATGTTATACTTCATGCTTCAGCCATCCCTACCCTGACTTTGGCCTTTAAAAACAGTGCCATTAATTATCTCAACAAATGAATCTCTAGGATAATAATAATCTAGATATTATTTTATACTTACTACATATTTGCAATATTCTAAGCACTTTATGGCTGCTAGCACACAAAACACTTCCAGTATGAGGTGAGTATTTTATTATAGACATTTTCAGAACATAGAAAGATGTTTACCAATTTCCTGTTTACTCACACTTTTATATCCTTCTGAATTTTAATGAAACGTAAGTGTATACATTGCTGGCTTTTCTTAATTCATCATAATTACATTTATTTGGTTACAATTTCTAAGAGCTCATTTTGTCTGGAGGAATAGCAAGTTATCTTATGCCTGCAAACCTAATTTTATATATTCAAACAATTTCATGATGTTTCTTTTATAAGACTTTTATATTGCAGGATGTTCTGCTTTTTTAAGGCTGAATAATATTCCACTGAATGTGTATACAATATTTTTTAGCCTTCCATCCGCCAATGAATATGTAGCTTGTTTCCATAGTTTGGCTATTGTGAATAGTGCTGCAATAAACATGGAAGTGCTGATCTATCTTTGAGATCTTGACTTCAAACAAAAGAAGAAAATCTTGCAGTATCTGACACCATGGATGAACCTGGACGTCTTTATGCTCAGTGAAATTAGTCAGTCACAGAGTGACAAACACTGCATGATTCCTTATATAAGGTTTTTATAATTTTTTTAAATTTTTTATTTCTATAGGTTTGGAGGAACAGGTAGTATTTGATCACGAGTCAGTTCGTTAGTGGTAATCTGTGAGACTTTGGTGCACCCATCTCACGAGCAGTAGACACTGAACCCAACTTGCAGTCTTTTATCCCTCTCCTTCCTCCCACCTTTTCCCATGAGTCCCCAAGGTCCACTGTATCATTCTTGTGTCTTTACAACCTCATAGCTTAGCTCTCACTTATGAGTGAGAACACAGGACATTTGGTTTGCATTTCTGAGTTACTTCACTTAGAATAATAGTCTCTAGTTACATGCAAGTTGATGCTATGCCATTAATTCATGCCTTTTTAAGGCCGAGTGTATTTCATCGTATACATACATTGTATATACATATATATACGACATTGTATATACACTGCATACAACAAGTGGATAAAGAAATTGTGGTGTGCATATATATATATATATATATACACACACACATATATATAAACACACACATACACACACACACACACATATATACCACACTGTATATTCAGTGTGTATATATACACACACACACACATACATATACCACATTGTATACATTCCCACCAGCAGTGTATATACAATGTAGTTTGTGTGTGTGTGTGTGTGTATACACAGACACACACACAAACATATATATATATATACACACACACACACACACACAAACACCACAATTTCTTTATCCACTTGTTGTATATACATTGTATATACAATGTACCACAATTTCTTTATCCACTTGTTGACTGATGGGCATTTGGGCTGCTTCCATATTTTTACAATTGCCAACTGTGCTGCTGGAAACATGCATGTGCAAGTATCTTTTTAGTCTAATGACTTATTTTCCTCTGGGTAGATACCCGATAGTGGGGTTGCTGAATCAAATGGTAGTTCTACTTTTAGTTCTTTAAGGAACCTCCACACTGTTTTCCATAGTGGTTGTACTAGTTTACATTCCCACCAGCAGTGTAGAAGGGTTCTGTTTTTCCCACATTCACGCCAACATCTAAAGTATCTAAAATAGTTAAATCTATGGAAGCAAAAAATAGAATTATGGTTGCCATGGGCTGGGAGAATTGAGAAACTGGGAGTTACTAATCAACGGCTATAAATTTTAGTTATAAAGATGAATAAGTTCTAGAGATCTGCTATATGATACGGTGCCTACAGATAAAAGTACAATGTACACTTGAAAATCTGTTAGGAGAGTTCTTATATTGCACTTCACATGTTTGAAGGAAAACTCTACAGTAGCGTATGCTCTATTTCCTATTTTCTGCCACTCTATGCTCTTAGCAATAAAAACTAATAAAGAAGCAAAAACAGACCAAAAAACCGAAGCATTGGTTTTAAGTCATAACGGCCTCTGGCATATATAACAAACCTTTCAGGTATTCAACACAATTTTAGGAAACCATTTAGTGATTCCCTAAGTTTCTTAAATGTATTTTTATCAACACCTAATATTTACCAACTCAATGTGACAGATATTAGATGGCCAAAGATAAGGTAGAGCAGGTCATGAGCCCAAACTAATCTACTAATTACTAATTAAGAATTGCTCATTACTAATGAGTAGGCATGTATCAAAGTAAATGATAAGATATAATTGGTATTATAGATAATTTTTAATTAATTCAAATAATGTTTACTAATCAGTTACTATATGTTCTTTGTAAGACCCTAGAAATATAAATAGAAAAATTATAGTCACTCATTCACGAAGTTTATGTTGATGAACAAATCATGGTAGATATTCAAAGGACTAAGCCATCAATTGTGCTTTGGCTGGGATCAGGGCGGGAGAGCAGAGTTGTTAACAATTGTATCTTAAAAAGTAAAGAGTAGCTTATCAAATGAAAGCAAGATTGGCAAGTAAAGAGATTATTCTAGACCAGTTAAAACACTTTTAAAGGCATGAAGGTATAACACAACTAGAGGTCTTTGAATGATTTCCTATGATTGGAAGGAACAGAACAGGGTTGGCAAGAAGTGAGGGTGGGACAAGAAATAACACAGATTCCTAAGTGATGAAGCTGTCAGGGGCATGCTAGATCTTTTTAAAGGCAAGCTAATGAATTTAGCATTTATCCTGTGATGATAAAAAGACATTGAAAGATTAAAACAGGGGTGTATGATACTAAGGTTTTTGTCAGGAATAAAATTACAGTAGCAATATGGAGAATGGATGGATAGAAGGCAAAAAAAGACCAGATTCAAAGACAACCCTCAGTTACCTTTACAGTCTTCTAGGCAAGAGATGGTAACAGTTTAAGTGAAAGTAACATGAACAGAAAGAGCAATAAGAACTATTCAGTCATGCAACTTTAGAGGAATTAACAACCAATTGGATATAGCATATGAAGAAAAATATCGTTAAGGCTAAATTATCTAGTTTAGTTTACTGCATTGATAGTAGTACTCATTTTAAAAGGACAGAAGATTTCAAACAGAAACAGCTTCCAGGGAAAATAAGAAACTTGATTTTTAGAACATTGGGTTTGGTGAAAGTTAGGTTTATAATTTAAAACTCATGCAAGAAATTAGAGTTAGATTTAGAAGACATCAACATTTGTGTGGCAACCAAATGGCTGGAATAGGGGCAATTTTCCAGGGATTATATAAAAAAGAGCAACAGAGAACCAGGTTAACACATTGGGAAGCATTGTTACTTTAAGGAACAGGTAAAGAGGGAAGAATAATAGTCATTAAGACAGAGGTAGAACCAGACAGGTGTGTTGTGAAAGCAAAGCAGTTGTAAAATCCACATAAAGGTCAAGAGAAACCAAAACTTCACAAAGATGACCTAAGGTAAGAACTGAAATATGTTCATTGATTTTAGCAATTAAGAGATAATAGATCATTGATTTAGCAGCACCGGTGAGGATAGAAATCAGATAAAATGATGGGAGAAATACAAGAGATTTAAATGTGTGTACATAGCAAGGAGACTCTATGAAGGAGGAAAGTGAGGCTGACACCAAGCGGAGAAATATACTGGCTGCATCATGTCCAGGGTTTGAGAAAGCAGATGAAAAAGAGGGAATATATGAATATGTAGGACAGATGAGATACTTGATGAGAAACCATCTAGGAGAAGCTGGAGTCGAACAGAATCCAGTAAAGGTGCAAGGTTAAGTCCCGAAGTGGGGAGGGAAAGGACCAAAATGAAATTTTGGTGCTCTCTTGATACTTGAGGAAAGAAAGTGAGGGAGGTCGTGCCTCTAGGCCTCTTCCTTCTCTGTGAAGGTGGTTTTGGGAGTTTACCTGGAGGCCCGTGAGGGAAGGGAGAGGCTTGATCAGAATGGGTAAGATTTAGAACAGCTACGTGGAGAAAAGGCAGGACATTTAATCAGGAAAGACTGGAGGCTTGGCTGAGATTTAATATATGTTTAGTGACATGTGTTTGTTTGTTTACATAATCATTTATTTGACAAATATTTATTGAACATCTACTATCCATAGGGATTATCTGGCTGTTGAGAAGTTACCAATAAATGAAAACAGAAATCTCTACTCACCTGGAAATAGGGGAGTGAATAAAAGCACAATAAGTAAATGATAGCCTATTCGACCCCATCCCCCATCAAAATTTTCTCCCTTTTTCCTAATGAAGATTACAGTTCCTGTCTTCACAGGTGCTCTTAGCTCTACATGAACTCATTTATTTTTAAAGCATGTTTTCAAGTACAGTTTTAAACTACAACCATTTCAGAAGTGCTGACCCATGACTCGAATCTCAAAAATAAATGCTACAGTTCACTGCTGGAATGCGTACACAAGAAAAATAATAGATGAGTAAAAAAAGAATTTTCACCACAGAGCAAAAGTTTATTATACACAATTATGAGTGAATATTAATGACAACAGAATGCTTTTTAGATGCCCCCTAAGCTTTGTATGTACCTAAAAGAGATATAACTATAGTTCAGCTGCTAAGGTAGAGGCAGACCAGAATGTAGTAATGGAAATAAACACTTGAACAGATAGTTCTAACAGGATATGATAAATGTTATGGGAGAAATTCAGAGAAAGTGCGGAGAGGTCACAGAGGAGAGACCAGCTGTCGCTGGACAGCTGCTGCAGGTCTTATTAGACACTAATGCTAAAGCTGATTCTTGATTATGACAGGAAATGCACAGAGAAGTAAAAAAGCAATATAAATATTAATATGTGTACTCTATTTCATCACAAGTATACATAAAAACAGAACATTCAGAGTCCTGGGCAATAAAACTGATATTTCTTGCAACAGGCTTTGGCCAAAAAAGAGTGCAGTTCCGTGATGAATATCAGCTTCATCAACATGCCCCAGGCACCGTGACGTTCTTCTTCTGCTCTGCTGCCCAACAGGGTGGAGACCAAATCAAACAGTATGAAAACCCATCCATCAAAACCACAGTTCTATTACGGGGACAATTTCTGACTGGATTTCTTCCGCCGACTATCCAAGTCATCATGTTCATCAAAGTATTTCATTTAAATGACCATTAAAGCAAAATTAAGTTGGCATTAACCTTGTCTTTTCAGATGATGCCACCGCAAGGTAAACAAACCATTGAGACATGCATGAAAATGAAATGATAAATTGACACATGCAGTGCTTGGAATGGATGGAGTCCTTCTAATGAGTGATTACTTGTGGTATAACTATATTGATTGTGTTTGCACATGTCAAATGGGGCTGGTGAGAATGAACTTGAAGAAATCAATCTTGGAACTTGCTAGGATGGCAGCCTGCTAGTTTCACAGTACTAAATCATGACTTTAAAATTTTGAAGAAAAAGAAAACTGCAAAACTTTGTAAAGGTACTAGTTTCTTCCTGACACCATTTGCCTTGGCAAAAGATTTCTTGACAACTTAAAAGACAAACATGTGCTCAGATAATGATTTGTGGAGGACAGATAACTATGAGTATATTTAGAAATACACACTCTTCCAAATCCTGATCTTTCCATATAATGAAGTTATTTCTATTTTTTAAATGTATTTTTCTTACAATTACAAAACTATGTTTGGAGACCCATATTCCTCTATTATTCTTTCAATATACTGACAAAGAGTTATTTCTTTGCTTTTTTTTCTATGTTTTGGGCTCAAGATTTATTAGAAGGAATGTGTAAAACCAAAGGCAGCAAAGTTTGTGTTTTTCTATTTTATTGGGAATCACTCTAGGAGTAAGTGGGGAAGTTGGGCACACATACACTAACACACACACACAGTCCTGCACGCAGAGTGATAAAGGGTATTATTTAGCAGTGTTTCACTGGAAGAATAAAGTGTAACTCCTTGTCTGCCCTTTTATTATATTTGAGTTCACACTAAGAGAGTCTTTTGAAGACCTCTGCAACTCCCATTTGCATGAAATCACTTTTGCACATATTCTGAAGGAAAACTTCCTAAGGCATATTTGGACAGAGGATTGCTATCAGAGCAAATAAAACAATGCAAAGCCCACTCCCACGAGGAATGCTGCTCTGACACCATGACTGAAATGGGCCATCCCCTTGGTTTCTGAATAAAGAATTATGATACTTGGGGCTGTATTGTTCAGGCAGGAATTTACCAAACCAAATCTTCCCCATATGGTAGAGAACAAACTTTCATGCATTGTTCTCCACCGTAAGTGTGCGAGCGCTGTTAGGGACTGTACTATGGCTGCAGGAGATGGGTGTGGGGACCTCCTTGGCTGCACAACTCATTTCCCGTTATGATTTTACAATCATCTCTTTCTCAATCCTTGCGTTTAAATATAGGAAGGTACAGCTCGCCGTGGAGCAGACATCTTCTTCAGGAGCAGTAGTGTCTTAGATAGGCAGAGGCTGTATTGTGATCCTATAACTCAATTCTTGAACACATGGCTTTTATCCAGGGGTATCCTAAAGGAAAATTACACTACATGCAACCCATCCTTACTCCTCAAATATTATCTATATTAAACACAACTGAAATTTGACAGTGTCTTTACAGGGGAAAATTTAACAGAAGGACACTGCTGAACCTGTGGGGACAAAGGAAGGGTGAATCTTTCATCATAAAAGCCTTCGTGCTGAATTACTCCTTAATTTTAAAAAGCAAAAAAGGGGCTGGGTGCAGTGGCTCACACCTGTAACCACAGCACTTTGGGAGGCTGAGGCGAGTGGATCATTGGAGGTCAGGAGTTCAAGACAAGCCTGGTCAACATGGCGAAACTCCACCTCTACTAAAAATATAAAAATCAGCTGGGCATGGTGGCGGGTGCCTGTAATCCCAGCTACTCCAGGGGTTGAGGCAGGAGAATCACCTGAACCCAGGAGGTGACGTTGCAGTGAGCTGAGATCATACACTGCACTCCAGGGACAGACCAAGGCTCTGTCTCAAAAGGAATGAAGGAGGGAAGGAGGGAAAGAAGGAGGGAAGAAAGGAAAGAACGAAGGGAGAAGGGCGGTGGGGGGCGGGGAGAATGCATGTGCCAGAGAGAAGTACCGTACTTGGTTTTACCAATTAACAGCATATTAGTTAATCTCACATTTATACTAAATAGTCTAGCAATATGAAAAAAAAAATAGGAAACTTTAGGTGCTCAAGAATGTTCTATCTCTCCTTTTCTTATTCCCTTCACTGAATTTGTAAATATTCTAAAATATGATAATCATTTTCCCATTGAAGTACTATTCATACGTGTTACATATCTGGTATATTTTTATCATTTTAAAATTCAGCTGAACAACTGTACTGAAGTTTTTCCACTTTCGATTTTTGGATCAATAAGGACATAAAATTCATTTTTAGTTTTTAAGAATCTATTTATGCAATTAGATAATAGCGACTATGAATTTTCAATTTGACCAACATGTATGCATAAATAAAATGGGGTGTGCTTATTTAAAAAATATATTTGAATGGTGTTTGTAAGAAAATAGTATGTTTGTCTGAAGCTATACTCATTTTGTAAGTTAAATAGTACTGAAGCCTGATGGTCTTAAAGGCTGCTGGAAAATACTGATCAGTCTTGAAGGCATTGCTTAGTTATCCATAAAATAAAATCAGGGACTGGGTAGAAAGAAGGTAAAATAAAAATTAAGAATCTACACTGATGTCTAAGGTTTCAAAGGACTGTAAGAAGTAGTCACTGTGCCATGAAGGAACTCTTCAAGGAGAACTACAAACCACTCTTCAAGGAAATAATAGAGGACAAAAATAGATGGAAAAACATTCCATGCTCATGGTTAGGAAGAATCACTATCATGAAAATGACCATACTGCCCAAAGCAATTTACAGGTTCAATGCTATCCCCATCAAGCTACCACTGACCTTCTTCACAGAACTGAAAAAAACACCTTAAACTTCATATGGAGCCAAAAAAGAGACCACATCACCAAGACAATCCTAAGCAAAAAAGTAAACAAAACTGGAGGCATCATGCTACCTGCCTTCAAACTATACTGCAAGGCTACAGTAATCAAAACAGCATGGTACTGATACCAAAACAGAGATATAGACCAATAGAACAGAACAGAGGCCTCACAAGTAATGCCACACATATATGACCATCTGATCTTTGACAAACCTGACAAAAACAAGCAATGTGGAAAGGATTCCCTGTGTAATAAATGGTGTTGAAAACACTGGCTAGCCATATGCAGAAAGCTGAAACTGAACCCTTTCCTTACACCTTTTACAAAAATTAACTCCAGATGGATTAAAGATTTAAACATAAGACCTAACACCATAAAAACCCTAGAAGAAAACCTAGGCAAAACCATTCAGGACAAAGGCACAGACAAGGACTTTATGGCTAAACACTGAAAGCAATGTCAACAAAAGCCAAAATAGACAAATGGATCTAATTAAACTTGAGAGCTTCTGCACAGCAAAAGAAACCATCATTTGAATGAACTGGCAACCAACAGAATGGGAAAAAAATTTCTACAATCTACCCATGCAACAAAGGGCTAATATCCAGAATCTATAGGGAACTTAAACAAATGTACAAGAAAAAAAACAATCCCATCAAAAAGTGGGCAAAGGATATGAACAGACACTTTTCAAAAGAAGACATTTATGTGTGGCCAACCAACATATGAAAAAATGCTCATTATCGCTGGTCATTAGAGAAATGCCAATCAAAACCACATTGAGATGACACCTCACACCAGTTAGAATGGCAATCATTAAAAAATCAGGAGACATCAGATGCTGGAGAGGATGTGGAAAAATAGGAACACTTTTACACTGTTGGTGGGAGTGTAAATTAGTTCAACCATTGTGGAAGACAGTGTGGCGATTCCTCAAGGATCTAGAACTAGAAATACCATTTGACCCAGCAATCCTATTACTGGGTATATACCTAAAGGATTATAAATCATTCTATTATAAAGACACATGCACATGTATGTTCATTGTGGGACTGTTTACAATAGCAAAGACTTGGAACCAACCCAAATTGCCATCAAGGATAGACTGGACAGGGAAAATGTGGCACATATACACCATGGAATACTATGTAGCCATAAAAAGAACGAGTTCATGCCCTTTGCAGGACAATGGATGAAGCTGGAAACCACGATTCTCAGCAAACTGACAAGAACAGAAAACCAAACACGGCATGTTCTCACCCATAAGTGGGCAGTGAACAATGAGAACACACACGGACACAGGGAGGGGAACATCACACACCAGGGCCTGTTGGTGGGTGGAGAGCTGAGGATGGGTAACAGGGGGTGGGGGGATTGGGGAGGGATAACATTAGGAGAAATACCTAATGTAGATGATGGGGGATGGGGGCAGCAAACCACCATGGCCTGTGTATGCCTATGTAAGAATCCTGCATGATCTGCGCATGTACCCCAGAACTTAAAGTATAATTTTTTAAAAAAGTAATCACTGTGCTACGAAATACAGATTTTACCTTCTTTACCACTTGGATAGGAATAACAGCAGCACTATATTCCCATTAAATAATGATATAATATAAAGGTAGCATGGTCATTGCAGAAAATTTGAAGAATGCATAAAAGCATTAAGAAAAAAATTAAAATCATGTCTAATTCATCATGTACCAGAGAGCCAAGGTGTCAGTGTGTGTGTGTGTATGTACATTATGCTCTCTGTACCTGCTTCTACTGTTTTCCTTTGTATAGTTTCCACAGAACCCTAAAAATTATGGCAGTATATATTTTGCTATTTCATCAAAATTATTAGGGAAGCATTTCCCATGCTGTTGAAAATTAGATAATGGGATATTAAATCTCAAAGAAAGACAGAGGTAGAGAGAGGTGATTCAGAGCGTGGCTTTGCTCAGTGGTGAATTTTGCTCTGTGTTTGTGTGTGTGCACGTGAAAGAGAGAGAGAGAAAGAGAGAGAGAGAGAGAAAGGGAGAGACAGGCAGAGTGTCACATTCAAGGCACGTATTTCTGTGCATCCTGTACTTCGTTTTTGGTAGAACATGAGAATTAACTCAAAACTAAATCTTGGCCATAGTGGTCAGTCATCTGGAGTAGGGAGGGTAAAACTTTTATAAATAATGAACGCATAACTGTTAATTCACTGTTATATAATACAGCATCTAAATTCACAATAGTATGCCAAAAGTTTCTGCTATTACATGTATACATCTATTTCTACAACTCTAAACTTCTGCACCTGAGTCCCTGTCTGTTTCCTCAGTTGGCCATTCTCACTTGCTTGTTCTCAATTCTCCCATATCAAATTTTAAACTATATGGGTTTTCCTCACAAGCTGAAGCTCCAATTGTTTATCCTAAAAAATTCAAAATGGACAATCACCAGTAATGTCCTAGCCACATCTTTCTCAATAATAACAACTATTTTGATTATCGACTGTAAAAAAAACTTGACCGTTACAAAAATTGAATTCTACAAGTCAATAAAATTATAGTTGAATCTAAAAGACCCACTGCTTCCTTCCCCTTATTTAGGTCTTCTCTAGCTTACTTCCTCCCTTTATTCTCCCATTTGTATTTTTCCCACCCTTTTTCATTCCTGCCTACCTTTCTTGTTTCATTAATTCTTCCTTTATTCTCTAGTTTTGCACCTTTATTCAGTAAACTTATTTGGATGTGTTGAATTTATTGAAATGTATGGAATAGTCACCACATGTGCACAGCTGTGTTTTCTGCTGTGTGAAACCTGAAGGCACTGCTTATTTCATCACAGTTGCAGAGATGAGCGTGATATTGGGGATGAACATATCAGTGCACCAAAGTGTCTATTATAAACTCAACTCTTCTTATGTAGACAGAACGACAAATGAACTGAAAATTCCACCAACCTTGGAGAGCCCTCAAGGTGCGAATGTTTGACAGTCAGGATTCTATGCAGGCTGCCTGGCAAAGCAATAAAAGTCTTAAATGGTTTGGGGACCACCAGTCCCTGCTTTGTAAAGTATTCATGAAGTGGAATGAGGGTGACCTGCTACCTTGATATGATTTTCAGTTGCCTCAAGCTCTCTCTGCATTCAGTTTGACCTCCTTTGCTACCTCTGACATTGATCTATTCTTGAGATTGTAGCTATAGGCTTTATGTTTGAACCTAAGACTTAAGTTGCATATAAAAGTCACCATAATGTCTCTGCCTATACATTGATAGGCTGGCACTGCAGTCCTTTGTACTGATCGGAGTGGCCAATGAAAAGTCCATTTGGAAAACAAGATCTTTTGAGACTTGAGTTGCGATAAAACCATTGCAGAAGGTTGATGGAAAAGGAGGAGGAAAAAGAGCTGTTGTGAGCTAAAAACCATCCCTGAGTTATAGAAGGAAATCAGAGGGAGTTGCTAAAAATAGCCAGAAGCACTTTGTATTTGATATCGGTTCATCCAGTACATTCAGCTAGAAACAACAAAATCATTCTTTTCCCCTCTCCTCGTGGGTCTTACTAAGATGCCTCACCATGTTTCAATTCCGTCACTCTTTCCTGTCTGCTTGCTTTACCACCAGCAAGCTCTTTTCGTCTGCGTCTCATCCCCAGTATCGTTGGGACTATTTGCATTTCTCTGTGCTTAACAGTGATTTGCTACATCTGCCTGTGCCCTTTGTGGCTTTTCACCATAATGAGTACTTTGCAAAAGGTAATGAATTTCTGAATGTTTCCTCTCTTGCTGTCTCTCTCTTTCATTTTGCCCTCCTTTCCCCCTTTTTTTCTGGGACTATTCTTGAGTTATCCAGAATAAAGGGAAGACTACATAATGAAGAAAGTAATGCCAATAGGAAAATACAATTGTGCCTTCCAGATACTAAAAGAGGAAGGAGGAAGCCGGCACAGCACAGCTGATAACGTGAGTGCTCTGCCTCTCCTGCAAAGGGGGCCTTTTCTCTAGCTAATTCCTACTTAGAAACAAAAGGTTTTTCAGAGAATGGAGACAGAGGACTGAATGATGCTCCAATTTGCATTTCTGTTCACATAATATCCATGTTCAGTTCACTAGAGAAAGGTTCTTTTTCTCCCCTTGTTTCAGATGGAAGCACCTGTTCAAAAATACTTGAATCAAATTTTATTCACAATTACTATTTTTCTCAAACCTGTCTCAGATGGCCAAAGAAATACATTCTGAAATCTATTGGGTGTTTTTTTTTTTTTTTTTTTTTTTTTTAATTTTACAAATTTTTTTTTTTTTTTTTTTTTTTTTTTAACTCTGCACTAAATAACTTACAGTAGCATGGCATAGTAAGAAACAACGTTGTTTCAGGAACCTAAAGGTATAGGATATAATCTAAGCTATGTCATTAACCAAGTGTTATTAAGTAAATAATTCAAACATCTTGATCATCATTTGTTTTCTTTTAAAATTAGGAGTCTGTATCACATCATATGTAATTTACTTCCCAGTTTTTAAAAAACTGTGGTCTTCTATCACTCTTGCAATTCAAAAACCATGTCTCTGACGCAGATCATGTGTAGCTCTCCCCTCAGGATGAAAGGTGCTTGTAGAACCTCCACCCACACACCTTCCTCACAGGGGATTCTGATGCTTTTGCAGAACTGAAAGAATTGGAATAGAGATACTCTGATTTCCACAGAAATTCTAAGGAAATCACTGTAAATTGTTTAAAACCACTTTAAGTACCATGATCTAACAACCACATTTTCAAACTCACATTTTTGTGGGGGACTGCTCTGGCTGATTTCCACTATGGCTGACAGAATTCTGAAACACACATTGGTGCTTTTAACCTGTACACGGGAATGACTAGCTCATTACTGGTGAATTCTGTTGCATCATTTCTTAAGGAGTTGCTACTGAGATAGGGAACTAGAAATGAGATGGATGTTAGTAACGAGTTTTTTAATAGAAAATACATTTTAAAAATTACCAGTTACAATACTGATTCCTTATCAAACTACACTATAGTCTCCTTGATGGAATGAAAATAATTTTGTTATCTATATCTCCTGATTACTAAATTCACTGTCAGGCACTAGAAACTAATCACAGGCCGTCAAAATATGTTAGATTGATAGCTGAGAAGGGCTGAATCATTTTGATATTTTAAAAACAATTCAAAGTAATGGTGTCTTGAAACTGATAACTAAGTTTTAAAATATTCAATATGCCATTTATTCTGTGGAAAAGAACTAATCGTCTGCTAAACATTTGCTGATTACCTCTGCCTGACTTTCCTCTCTTTTCCCCTTCCACCTTCCCCCTTCATATCATTTTATATTTTTATTTTTTACCTTTGCTGCTCCCTTACAAAAAGCTTCAGGGCAGACCTAAGTGGAACAGACAAGATCCAGTTACCCCTGCTGGAAACACACACTGCCTCGTGCAGGTGTTCAAACAAAAACTTGTATGCTCTTTAAATGTGTCAAGATCGGGCCGGGCGCGGTGGCTCACACCTGTAATCCCAGCACTTTGGGAGGCCGAGGCGGGTGGATCACAAGGTCAAGAGATCGAGACCATCCTGGTCAGCATGGTGAAACCCTGTCTCTACTAAAAATACAAAACATTAGCTGGGCATGGTGGCACGTGCCTGTAATCCCAGCTACCCAAGAAACTGAGGCAGGAGAATTGCCTGAACCCAGGATGTGGAGGTTGCAGTGAGCCAAGATCACGCCACTGCACTCCAGCCTGTGTCTCTGCTCTTTTCACCTTTATTCAAGAAGCCCCTATGGTGTCTGGTCATCCATAAGATTAAACACAAATTCCTATGCATGTATTTCTGGGGCTACATCACACAAGGCCATGCTACTGATACCCTTAGCTATTGGAAACCTCTCCTTTCTAGGCGAGAATTCAACATCCCATTCTTCAGGATGGCCACATGCTTTTGTTTCTTTTCAGCTTCTAAAACTAAAGTTCTGATCAACTTTTATCAGTCTCACTCTACCCAAGAAAGTCATCACATATTAGAAAAATACATCTCTCTCAATGGCCAGATTTCTAATATACTGGAAAACTATTGAAGACTTACTAGAGCCTGCACGCATGAAAGCAAAATCATAGTAGAGGAAAGAAGATTGTCTTATTTGGTGTTTTAGGCATACCCATAGATATTGGAATAAAGTTATTCTTTGTTTGTTTGTTTTGAGACAGAGTTTCATTCTTGTTGCCTAGGCTAGAGTGTAGTGGTGTGATCTCGGCTCACTGCAACCTCTGCCTCCTGGGTTCAAGTGATTCTCCTGCCTCAGCCTCCCAGCTCGCTAGTATTATAGGCATGCGCCACCACGCCCAGCTAATTTTGTATTTTTAGTAGAGATGGAGTTTCACCATGTTGGTCAGGCTGGTCTTAAACTAACCTCAGGTGATTCACCTGCCACGACTTCCCAAAGTGCTAGGATTACAGAAGTGAGCCACCATGTCCTGCCTATTCAATTTTTTAAAAATATTTATTTCTGTACTTTAAAGTGGCTCATATTTCCCTTTTAAATTCACGGATAACTTTGACGTAGATTATCACATCTAATTCTGCGGTGATGAAGCACAGAGGTGGGAGTAAGCATTTATACATACTACTGGAAGGTTTCTGTTAATTCAAGTCATGTGGGATTCTGTAATTAATTCATTTTCATTACTTTAATACTGTGTAATAAGACACACCTGTAAGTTTAAATATTTATAATAAGATATATATTACAAGGACCCTTTGACACTATGAATCAAGAAAAGGTACCTATTTGTGATAATTTTAACAAGTAGATATATAAACCATATATTTTCTCATAGATGCTAATATCTGTACTATGAATAGCCAAAGTACAGATACGCAAAGTATTTTGCAGATGTCAAATCTGTGCAAGTACTTGACTATCCTAAGAATTTCAAAAACGATAAAGGCATAGACAGCAAAAAAGAGAAACACACTCCAACTATGATTAACAAACAAACAAAGGAAATATATTGCCTATGAAACACTAAAAGCAAATGTGTTTTTTATTCCATCTAATCAGGCTATGACTAATAACATAAGAATCTAATATGGCAAACTGCCTTTAATTCCCATACGGGGAGTCTTGCTGGTTACTGAAATGCTATCTGTGAAGACAGCCAAGCTGATAAATGTATGTAGTGCCAAATATGACACTGTTTTGAAATTTACGAAGTATCGGTAAAAACTGTGGAGCGGTGTTAAAAGCAAAGATTATATTATCAACAAAAGTATTACTACTTTTATTCATCTCTTTGATACGTTCAGGTATGTTAGGTTAATCCAGCTTTAAAATTAGGTACAGGAAAGAAGAAAGTTCTTTACTGAGCATTCTCTATGCCAAATGTTATCAGTAGGTGACCTATCCTCCCTAATCTCTTTATTCATCCATCTATCTTGTATCTATCTATCTTCTTACATCTGTGAGGCAGGTATTATTCCCCAATATTACAGATGAAGACACAGCATTGAGGGCCCATAAAACCTTGTCCAGCATCACCAGAGCAAACTGGGAGCTTGAACTCAGACTTTTGCTGGTTTCTAGCCTAGGTACCTTCTTCTGTGATGACAGCTTTATTTGCATTGATGACCACATTGCATCACAATGGTCTTTTTGGCTGCTGTCATCTCTGACAGATGAGAGGTTCTTAGTTGCAGGGGTAGTCACATAATAATTATGATACCCCCGTCCACTAGCAGCATGCCTGGCACATACCAGGCCCTCAGCAAATATATGTTTAATTGAATTGAAAACATGCTGCCTGCACTGGTTTAACTACATTCTAAATCCAGATATTTCAACAGTCTGTGTCTTGTAAAGTACAGTGAAATGGAGACGAGTACTGGTGGGAGCTGACCTAAATGCCATGTGGTGGCCAGTTCTTTACCGGCATCGTCATTGTTAAGTTAAACCTCACCTGACATTAACTCAGTTCACATGAGAACACAGGGAGCTTGCACCCCATTACTTTTTTTTATTTTGGCAAGTGTGGTCTCCATGTCCTTTCTTTCCACCCAAATATTTGTTTCTCCAACGCTAGGAAAATTTTATTTCTCCTGTTTCCAAACAATGGTAGTCACTGGTTCAGCTTGTTACACTCTTATATCTTCACAGTGTGCTAGTATGCCTGAAATTCAACACCAAGTAAATAAATTCTATTAGCACGAGGTAGTTATTTTCATCATCCTGGTCACATATGTGAGGAAATGTTACAATTCACAGTGAATGTTGCTGGCATGCAGACAGAGACCACAGGAAACAGAGATATATTTAAACTGAAGAGCTTTATGCCTTAAGCTTTATCAGGACATACAGGGGAAAGTCCCCTTTTTAACCAGAGTTAATTGCCCTGATTTCTACAAAAATAATTTTCCCTGTAGCTACCCCTGCGGGCCAGGAAAGTAAAAATTCAGTTCAAGTAAAAGTCATCACCAAGGCTTACCTAGGACCTTCGAGTCTTGTAATTTTTTGTTCCTACTGGCCACCAGCCTACTGCTGGATACCATACCAGTGAGAGCAACAGCAAGACACCAGAGAGGGAATAAATGCATTTTCTCCTCTTCCCCTTAATGAACAACTCTTTTTTTTAACATAAGGTGAGAGTATTAAGCTAATAGTTTTCATATTTACCAATCCTCAGAAAAAAACCCACAAAATTCCACTGTGTCTGTTGGGATTGAAGCTAGAAAATGACTTTATTGGCCTGGTGCTGTGGCTTATGCCTATAATCCTAGCACTTTGAGAAACTGAGGCTGGAGGATCACTTGAAACCAAGTTCAAGATCAGCATGGCCAACATGGTAGAACTGCATCTCTACCAAAAAAATATAAAATTAGCTGAGTGCACTGGTACACGTCTGTAGTCCCAGCTACTGGGGAGGCTGAGGAACTAAAATCACTTAAACCCGGGAGGCAAGGGTTGCAGTGAGCCAAGATGGTACCAATGAAATCCAAGCCTGGGCAACAGAGCAAGATCCTGTGAAAGAAAGAAA
>NW_016107480.1:221468-256776 GCF_001604975.1 Cebus imitator | reverse complement strand
TGGGAGGCGAAGGGAGGGGAGCAAAGAAAAATAAAGGAAAGCAAAGCAAAGAAAAAAATGACTTTATTTCTAAAGTGAGTGAACAGCCCTGAGCAGGAGATGGCAAATGATGGCTTTAGGCCAAATCTAGCCTTCCACCTCCTTTTGTATAATTAACAAACTAGGTTGGTTTTCTTTTTTCTTCTTTTCTTTTATAAAGGGTTTAGTAGAAGGATGAAAAACATATGAGATGTTAAGGCTTTTAGATGACCACATTTAAGCTGGCTGTAAACTAAGGCCTTGGATCTTGACCAAGGAATGACAAATTTTTTTTTTTCTGTAAAGGGCCAGACAGAAATAATTTTCATTTTTAAACTATACACATTTGCATATTCTTCTCCCACATCCAAATCCTTTAATAATGTAAAAAAATTACTGGGGTCTATACACTATCAGAAAAACATTTGTGGGCCAGATTTGGTCAGCAGGCCAGTTTTTGCTGGTCCTTGGCCTAGGGAATGGTTGACCTCAAGATGGAATGGAAACTGAATCACCATGTGGAGGAAAGCTCCCCACCAACCAAGGATTCATGCCATCAACAGCCTCTGCCATGGACCATTGTGTGACTGAGAAATAAACATCTTCTGTATTTGAGCCAGGATAGACGCTTAGGTGTAGGTGTTACAGAAGCTAGGTTACCCTATTACAGAGAAGGCAGCTAAGGCAGGGCATCCCAAATAATGACAGGTAAACACAAATCTGAAGGAGAAAGCCAGGCTGATGTTTGGGAGAAGAGAATTCCAAGCAGAGGCCCCTGAGTCAGGAGCACATCTCTAGTATTTGAGGAGCAGAGAGAAGCAAATGAATCTGGGTTAGAATGCTCAAGAAGAAGGATATGGGGATTTGAGGTCACAGAAAAAAGAGGAAACTAGAGTTTGTAGAACCTCAAGGATTATGGTTTGGTTTTATTCAGAGGGTGACGGAGAGCCTCTAGAGGGTTGTGAGTTGAGCAGACATGACAAGGGCGTAGTGACAATGGTTCCACTCTGACCGCCTTAATGAAAATGCACAGAGGAGATCCCCAGTGGAACTGCAAGACCAGTTATGAGACTACTGACATCATTCAAGTGAAAGATGATGGAGACTGGGAATAAAACTGCAGCGACAGAGAAGGTAGAGCCCACAGGATGTGCTGAAGATGGGGTATGGCATAAAAGAAAAATGAACTTCAAGGTGACTTCATTTTTCTTGTCCTGGGTAAAGCTGATATTTACTGAATTGAAAAAGGGTAGAGAAAGAGGAGGTTTGGGAAGTGTAAGATGCTCAGTTTTCTGTATGTTAAGTGTAAGATGCCTGTTGGATATCAACAGGTGGTCACATTAGCAGTTGGATATGCAAATCTAGGATTCAAGGGAAAGGGCAATGGGATTCCTGAGTCATATATATTATTTTCTGCACTGCTGCTATGATAATTTTTATTGCGTTGCTCTATCTATTATATTGATTACATTATTTTCCTCTCATAGTTTATTTACTCACTGAGGAAAGGACCAATTATTAAAAACAGTTTTGTATACTGTACAGCAGACAGTACAGGTAATAAATATTTAAAAAATGAATTAATAAGTGTATTTGGGCCAGTCCACAAACACTAGAGAAAATGTGTTCCTAGGTAAAGCTATCAGATCTGTAAAAAACAGTAATTGTCCACAGTGTTTCTACTCTGAAATGGAAACATTTAAAAGAGGGAGGATCAAAGATCTTTAGAAAATAATGGAGGGCACATGTCTAAAAAGTTCACAATTCTTCTGGGTAACTGTAATCTTAACTAAAATTTAGGATCATTACTATAAAAGTAAAGTCACGTATGTTGTATGAAAAGATCAATATGATTATATCTGATATGCAGCATTTATGGGAACCTCCCACCCATTAAGCATTTTATTCCTCCTCCTGCTCTTGAGATCTATTTGTGAAGGTTATGCCCACTTAATAGTAAAAAATTACCTGAATTGGTGTTTTTAGGAAAAATAAGAAAAAATTGAAAGGGAGAAATCACCATCACATTATATGATGAGTCTTTGTAACTTCTGAAATAATATAGAATGTATTTATTTTATTCAGGAACAAAACCAATTCTGCTACAAATGAATTAGGGTTCATACCTCTCCTTAGGAAAACAAATCATAACACACTTAACAACATATTTGGATTCTCAAATGTATTTCAGCGTCTTTTTTCTAGCATCTTAATGAGCACTGCCAGGGGACCTCTGAGCAATGTGGCTGGTGTTTGTTGCCATTTGCAGCTGTGAGTATGCTGTGGTATGTGGAAATGAAACAAAAGGATTGAGGAGTAAGAAGTAATCTTTTGCAGGTTAAGGCAATTACTTAGTTTTCCTGGATGTGACAAATTTTCACTGTTCCAGAACATAACCCTCTGCACAAGACGGAGGTACACACTTACCTGTTTTTCAGCTTGAGCAACTGACTCGTTTTTCTCTTCCCTACCCTCCACAACCATCAGGCACACTTACACATTCACCTTACCCACCCTCTCCAATACGCAAAATCCAAATGGCCTGCAAATTAGCAGTTTGTCAAATCTATTTGTACTTTGTAATTTTAAAATGATTTTACTATAATTTCTTAAAAATCATTATTTACAAATGTTAATTTATGAGCCCAGTTCATCATGAAAAGGGATCTCCATAAATGACTGCATATGAAATAGCAATTCCACCAATTCTCGTATATTTCTAAAAGTTTTAAATAAGTGATACCAGTTGGTTTGGCAGATGAATTTATTCCGTTTCACTGCTATCATGCTGAGGTTTTAGAGTTTATCTTTCAGATGAATGATGTTTCAAAGTAAAATACACAAACAGAAGTAAGCTAAAAGGAAGTCCTAAGAAAAAAGAAGTATAGAACTATAAATTGAATACAAAAATCCAATGAATAAGATGAAGGTAAGTCAAGAAATTAGTACCTCAATCTTCTCTGAACCGAGTTACCAAACTATTTTTTCTTCAGTGCCAGTAATCTGGGCAGATTACTGAAGCTATATGAATACTAGAATAAAACCTAACAAAAACTCCTCCGTATATTGGCCCAGGCAAAGAGATCCTAACTAAGACCTCAAAAGAAAATGTAACTAAAACAAAAATACACAAATGGGACTTAATAAAATAAAAATAATATTTTTTTCTTCCTTTACTTGACCCTCTCCACATCTTCAGTCAATTCATGCCTCTACCTTCAGGCAATAATAATGATTAATTTTACTCACCCAACCATCCCCCAACCAAAACATCCTGTTCTGGACCAGGCTTTTAAAATTACAGCAATTTTTAAATGATAGCAATCTTAAAAGCCTGGTCTAGAATAGGATATCTGTTTTTTATTAACCGATTGATTGAGACAGAATCTCACTCTGTCACCCAGGCTGGAGTGCAGTGGTACGATTTTGGCTCACTACAGCCTCTGCCACCTGGGTTCAAGTGATTCTTGTGCCTCAGCCTCCCCAGTAGCTGGGATTACAGGTGCACACCACCACGCCTGGCTAATTTTTTTTTTTTTTTGAGACTGAGTCTATTTCTGTCTCCCAGGCTAGAGTGCAGGCTCACTGTAACCTCTGTTTCCCGGGTTCAAAGGATTCTCCTACCTCAGTGTTCTGAGTAGCTGGGATTACAGGTGTGTGCCAACACACCCAGCTAATTTTTTTACTTTTAGTAGAGATAGGATTTCACCATGTTGGCCATTGTGCTCTCAAACTCCTGACCTCAGGTGATCAACTGGCCTCGGCCTCCCAAATTGCTGGGATTACAGGCGTGAGTCACAGTGCCCGGCCTAATTTTGTATTTTTAGTAGAGATGGGGATTTGCAATATTGGCCAAGCTGGTCTCAAACTTCTGGGTCTCCAGTGATCTGCCTGCCTAGGCCTCCCAGAATGCTGGGATTACAGACATTAGTTTTGCCGAAGTAATACACATAACTCTAGATATGTCAGAACTCTCTTTCATATCAACCTCACCTTGACAGATACAGATCCAAATTTACTTATAATAAAGCACATAAAATATTCAAATGTATGAATAAGTGCTAGTAAATAATGGTATTTTCCTCACCTGTGTTACAACCGGATCTGGAGATTTAGCAAACAGTTGGCTTACCTACTGTCTTCACTGCACGCGCTAAGTAAAAGGAGACATAAACTGGTTACACGATTGAGTTACAGCCATATATATGTTCTTCCCTTATTCTGCCATTCGATCTGATAGCAATTTTAAAAGCCTGGTCTAGAATAACAACCAAAAACTGTCTATGCAAAGCAGTGGCAGGAAAACTAGAAATTGTTTTCAGCTCAGTTCAACAAAGCATATAAAAGTATTTTTCAAACTATAATCAATAAAAAAGCGTCATGCACAAAATACATCAGAAATTTAAAATATAACCAACAGAGACTTTGAGTAACACCAGCCCCTTCACCTCCTGAATGAGTAAAAGCCATCTCATCTCAAAGTTAGTCTTTCTACAATCCTCCACCTTTTCCAGGCATATTTCTCTGACACAGAATGAAATGACCATCTATCCAGTTATAAAAACCATATATGTGCATACAATTATTGAAACTTTATCTGTCACTCTATAAGCCAATATGGAATAAATTCCTACTGATTGTATTTTCTGAATATATACAGAAATCCATGCAATTGACACCAGCCGAGTGTCTTAAGACCAGCTGAGTCCATCTGTCACCCAGTATATCAGGAGAGCTTTCTATGTGGCTTCTCCGTATCCTTTCTAATGTCGTCCAGTCCCTTCCCCATGATGCACTGCAGCAATCCCTTCAAAGAGCAATGTAGTTAAAACCATTGCCTGTTCATTTTGCTCTGGAAGAGTGATGATATGTCTTGGTTTCATACTATATCCTCTTGGTATATATATGTCTATTGTCCTGGCATCTCATTCAGTTTAAAATTATTTATGGTTTCTGCATTTTTAATTAATGAATGCTTTGAAAAAGTCCTATTCCACTGAATAAATGTATTAGTAATAGCATAATATATACATTGTTTATGGAGATTTTTATAGAATTTTGGATATTAGATCTTTGGTGAAAAATGCAACTTCATAGGATAAAACCTGATCAGAGACTCATTTGATATAATAATTACATTTTTTTTTTTTTTTTTGAGATGGAGTCTTGCTCTGTCACCCAGGCTGGAGTGCAATGGCGTGATCTCTCCTCACCACAAACTCTGACTCCTGGGTTCAACCGATTCTCTTGTCTCAGCCTACAGAGTAACTGGGATTACAGGCATATGCCACCACAGCCAGCTAATTTTTTGTACTTTTAGTAGAGACTGGGTTTCACAATGTTGGCCAGGCTGGTCTTGAACTCCCAACCTCGTGATCGCCCTGCCTCAGCCTTCCAAAGTGCTGGGATTACAGGTGTGAGCCACTGTGCCTGGCCTAATGAATGCCTTTTAGACTTAGATGCCTTTCTGAGGAATTAACTGAAGACACTGAATACATATATGCCAACTTTAAATAGCACTTTGGTTACAAATATTTTCTTACATTGTTTATCTTTTTGAATTAAACACATATCTGTTAGAAAATCTAGTATTTTTAACAATTATCTTGTGGAGAAAGATTGCATATTGAGATCTCTGGAAAGCAGACCCTACAGTGGAGTTTAGTGTTTAAGATGGTTTTAAGGCCATGTGCTCTGCATATGCTTGGCAGGGAGGGAAAGAAGCTGCCATGGGAACAAAGAGAAGGTGGGCAGAGATACAGGCCTGGCAGCCTCAACCCAACCAGGAGCTCTGGAGCTTCATTAGTCTATCACAGCTTTTATACTTTGGGTCTAAATGGCCAGTTTTATACTTATGCCTTGAACACCAACACATGTGACCTCCCCAAAGGTTGTGACCTTGAGAGAGGTATCTCTACAGCTGAAGCCATCCCAGGAGGTGCTGACAGCTGAATGCTGTCACACGCTCATCAGTGACGTCCACAAGACTTTCCTAAAGTCTATCTGCACGTCTGCACGGCACATCTTCATGCTCACCACTAGCAACTTATCATTTCATTATTTTACCTTGATTTCTTTAAACAAAAATGATTACTATTACTTATTAAGTATCAGCTATGAGCAGACACTCTAAAAAGGTTCCCCATGAAGTGTGCCATTTAATACCTCTCTACAACTCTATCATCTACCAAATTATTTTAGCTCCACTTTATGAATAAGAAAACTTGAACACATAACACTGAAATTTACAAAGGTCACATGAGCAGAATCTAAACCTGCGATCTCTAGCTACAAATACAGGAATTTTAACCCTACAGTACAAGTGCCTTCCAAAAGGAATGTAAAAAAACAACACAAGGCAATAAATCATCCTGAATGTCCCCTACTCATTTTTGGTTAAGTGTACCTGCTTCCATTTAGATTTTTTTAAGCTAAATTATATTTGTACTAAAAAAAAAAAAAAAAAAACCAAAAAACAAAAAACAACCCTTTTCTTTAATTATGCTATTGAACACAAGAGGGTGAACCTTGCAGTGACTTACATTTGATGTCAAAGATAGGACAAACACAAATGAATACATAAAAACTGATGTGGGGAAAAAAAGCAAATAAACCGACATCTCCATTTAACAGTACAACCTGTTTAACCAGCAATCTAAGAAGCCTGAATGACTGCAGATCCTTGAAATAACCTTTTTTTTTTTTTTTAATGTGTTATACTTTAAGTTCTGAGGTACACGTGCAGAATGTGTAGGTTTGTTACATAGGTATACACATGCCATGGTGGTTGGCTGCATCCATCACCCTGTCATCTACATTAGGAATTTCTCCTAATGCTATCCCTCCCCAATCCCCCCACCCCTTGCTATCCCTCTTTAACCTCCCCACCTACCGATAGGCCCCAGTGTGTGATGTTCCTCTCCATGTCCATGTTCTCATTGTTCGACACCCACTTATGAGTGAGAACACGTGATGTTTGGTTTTCTGTTCTTGTGTCAGGTTGCTGAGAATGATGGTTTCCAGTTTCACCCATGTCCCTGCAAAGGACATGAACTCACACTTTCTATGGCTGCATAATATTCTATGGTGTTTATGTGCCATCTTCTTTATCCAGCCTATCCTTGATGGCCATTTGTGTTGGTTCCAAGTCTTTGCTATTGTGAACAGTGCCACAATAAATGTATGTGTACATGTGTCTTTATAGTAGAATGATTTATAATACTCTGAGTACATACCCAGTAATGGGATTGCTGGGTCAAATGGTATTCTGTTTCCAGATCCCTAAGGAATGGTCACAATGTCTTCCACAATGTTTGAACTAATTTATACTCCCACCAACAGTGTAAAAGTGTTCCTATTTCTCCACATTCTCTACAGCATCCGTTGTCTCCAGATTTTTTAATGATCGCCATTCTAACTGGCATGAGATGGTATCACAATGTGGTTTTGATTTGCATTTCTCTAATAACCAGTGATGATGAGCCTTCTTTCACATGTTTGTTGGCTGCATAAATGTCTTCATTCCACTCCCATGCAGATGTCCAGGTATTTGGAGCACCCACTCTCCTGGATTAGGAATTCAGGCTGCCCTACTTCCCATGTAGAGAACTTGGAGCCAAGGAGGTTTCCCAGCTCCATACCCTAGGCACATCTCTTGGTGCTTGGTAGTCAAAACAATGGCTAATCTCTTCGAGAAGGTGCTGGTGTGTGCCATTAAGGGAACTATAAGCAGAAATGCTCAGTCTTGTCCCACTCATCTTGGCCCCCACCTCCCAAAGCTGAGCAGGGAGCTCAGACTACTGTGTACTCCACAAATCAGCCCACTGCATGAACCAACAGAGAGCTTCTCCCGGTAAACAGAGATCAGTTACCCAGCCACATTGGCCACAGCCTGTTCTTCCTGGAAGTGCCATTGACTGGCTTATAGGTAAAACTGCACATCCCAGTACAAAACAGAAGTGCACAGGGCTACAGAAGAAAAGCCAAAAGACCCTACTCAGCATTCTCTAGTCACACACCCTAGGGAGAAAGGGAAAGAAAAAATAATAATATTATAGAAAAAGAGAAGGGTTCAATTCAACTTGAAAACTTAAGTATCCTAAATTAAACAACTTACTCCTGAATAACTTTGGGTAAATAACAAATTTAGCACAGAAATTTTAAAAAAAATCTTTGAAATAAACAAAAACAGTTACACAACATACCAAAATTTCTGGGATGCAGGAAAAGCAGTATTAGCAGGAATTGTTTATAGTGTGGAATGGCTACCTTAAAGAGGTAGAAAGATCTCAAATTAATGATCTAACGCCACACTTAGAGAAATTAGAAATGAGGAGTGAACTAACCCTTACCTTAAAAGAAGAAAAGAAGGGAAATCAGAGCAGAAATGAAGGAAACTGAGACTCAAAAACCAACACAAAGAGCAATGAAACCAAAAGTTCATTTTTTGAAAGGATAAACAAGATCAACAGACAGCTAACTAGATTAATGAAGGAAAAAAATGACAGAGAAGATACAAATAATTACAATCAGAAATGACAAAGGTGACATTATGACTAATCCCACAGAACTACAAAATCTCCTCAGACACCGTTATGAACACCTCTATTCACACAAACTAGAAAATCCAGTGGAAATAAATAAATTCCTGGAAACACACAATCTCCCAAGATGGAACCATGTGATAGTCTGTTCTAATGCTGCTAAAATAGACTTACCTAAGACTGGGTAATTTATAAAGGAAAGAGGTTTAATGGACTCACAGTTCCACTTGGCTGAAGATGTCTCACCAATTATGGTGGAAGATAAAGGAAGAGCAAAGCGAGGTCTTACGTGGTGGAAGACAGGAGTGCTTGTGCAGAGGATCTCTCCATCAGATCTCATGAGACTTATTACTATAATGAGAACAGTATGGGAAAACATCCCCGTGATTCAATTATCTCCACCTGCCCCTACCTTGATATGTGGGGATCATTACAATTCAGTGTGAGATTTGGATGGGGAAGGAACCAAACCATATGAAATCAGGAAAAAAATTAAACTTGGAACAGACCAATATGAGTTCCAAAACAACCCCATCAAAAAGCGGGCAAAGGACATGAACAGGTACTTTTCAAAAGAAGACATTTATGCACCCAACAAACATATGAAAAAATGCTCATCATCACTAGTCATTAGAGAAATGTAAATCAAAACCACATTGAGATACCATCTCACTCCAGTTATAGTGGCGATCATTAAAAAATATGAAGACAACAGATGCTATAGACGATGCGGAGAAATAGGAACACTTTTACACTGTTGGTGGGAATGTAAATTAGTACAACTGTTGTGCAAGACAGTGTGGCGATTCCTCAAAGATCTAGAACTAGAAATACTATTTGACCCAGCAATCCCATTACTGGGTATATATCCAAAGGATTATAAATCGTTTTATTATAAAGACACATTCACATGTATGTTCACTGTGGGACTGTTCACAATAGCAAAGACTTGAGACCAACCCAAATGGCCGTCAAAGATAGACTGCATAAAGAAAATGTGGCACATATAAATCATGGAATACTATGCAGCCATAAAAAGGAGGACTTTATGTCTTTTGCAGGGACATGGATGAATCTGGAAACCATCACACACAGCAAACTGACACAAGAACAGAGAAACAAACACCGCATGTTCTCACTCATACGCGGGTGTTGAACAATGAGAACACATGGATAGGAACATCACACACTTGGGTCTGTTGGGGGATGGGGAGCTAGAGGAGGGATAACAAGCAGGGGAAGAGGGACAGATAATGTTAGGAGAAATACCTAATGTAGGTGAAGGGGGGATGGAGGCAGGAAACTACCATGGCATGTGTATACCTATGTAACAATCCTGCAAGATCTGCACATGTACCCCAGAACTTAAAGTATAATTTAAAAAAAATCCTCAGACCAATTCCCTAATGAACACAGATTAAAAAATATATATATATATGCACAAAATACTAGTGAATTTAATCCAGGAGCACATCAAACGTTAATTCAACATAATTAACTTGGCTTTATTCCAGCGATGCAAGCTTGGTTCAACACATGGAAATCAATAAATGTGATTCACCAGATAAGCAAAATTAAAAACCAAAATTATTTCAATATTGTAATAGAGATAAAAACTGTAGATAAAATCTCACATCACTTCATGACAAAACCCCTCGAGAAACTGGGCCTCAAAGGAACATACCTCAGCATACTGCATTCCTGTTGAAAACTGGAGCAAGATAAGGATGTCCACTCTCACTACTCCTATTCAACATAGTACTGGAAGTGCTAGCCAGAATAATTAGACAAGAGAAATAAATAAAAGGCATCCAAATAGGAAAAGAAGTCAAACTATCTCTCTTCGGGTACTATAGGGTTCTATACCTAGAAAATCCTGAAGACTCTACCAGAAGGCTCCTGGAACTCATATATGACTTTAGTAAAGCTTCAGGATAAAAACTTAAGGTAAAAATGTTAGTAGCATTTCCATACATCAATAACACTCAAGTTGAGAGCCAAATCAAGAATGTAATTCCACTTTTAATAGCCACAGACAAAAATGAAATACCTAGGAATATATCTAAGCAAGGACTAAAAGATCTCTACAGGAAAAACTATGATACTCTGCTGAAAGAAATCAGATATGACTCAGACAAATAGAAAAACATTCCATGGTCATGGATTGGAAGAATTAATATCAAAATGGCCACATTGCCAAAAGAACCTACATATTCAACAATACTCCAATCAAGCTACCAACATAATTTTTTCAGAGAACTAGGAAAAAACTATTCTAAATTTATATAGAACCAGTAAAGACAGCCCAAATAGCTAAAGCAATCCTAAGCACAAAGAACAAAGCTTAAAATATCACCTTACCTGACTTTATACTACGAGGTACAATAATCCAAACAACAATGCCCTCATACAAAAACAGACACATAGAACAATAGAATTGAATAGAGAACCCAGAAATAATACCACACACTTACAGCCATCTGATCTTCAACTAAGTAAGCTTGGGGAAAGGACTCCCTATTCAATAAATGATGCTGGCATAGCTGACTAGCCATATGCAGAAAGATGAAAGTGGACTCCTCATGCCTATAATGCCAGCACTCTGTGAGGCCAATATGGGTGAACTGCATGAGCTCAGGAGTTCCAGACCACCCTAAGCAACATGGTGAAAACCCTCCTTTTGAATAAAATAAAATAAATAAAATACCTGGCTTGGTAGCACATGTCTGCAGACCCAGCTACCGTGGAGGCTGAGGTGGGAAGATCTCTTAAAGTTAGGAAGCAGAGGCTACAGTGAGCAGAGATCACACCACTGCACTACAGCCCAGGCAACAGAGAGAGACTGTCTCAAAAAAAAAAAACAAAAAAAAAAAAAAAAAAAAAAAAAAAAAAAAGGCTATTACTAAAAAGTCAAAAAACTATAGATCCTGGAGAAGCTGAGGAGAAAAGGTAATACTTACACACTGTTGGTGGGGAATATAATCTAGCCGAACCACTGTAAAAAGGTGGTTTGGAGATTTCTCAAAACAAACAAACAAACAAAAAAACTTAGAACCACCATATGATCCAGCTGTCCCATTACCGGGTATATATCCAAAGGGAAATAAATTGTTATACCAAAAAGACACATGGATTTGCATGTTCATCATAGCACTAGTCACAATAGCAAATACTAGAATCAATCTAGGTGCCCATCAGTGGTGGATTGGATAAAGAAAATGTGATACATGTATACAATGGAATGCTATACATCCATAAAAAGAATGAAATCATGTTCTTTGAAGCAACATGAATGCAGCTGGAGGCCATTATCTTAAGGAAAATAACGCAGGAACAGAAAACCAAATATTGCATGCTCTCACTTTTAAGTGGGAGTTAAACTTTGAGAACATGTGAACATAAAAATGGCAACAACATAAACTGGCATCTGCTAGAGGAGGAAAGAGGGGGTGGAAAAAGGCTGGAAAAGTGACTATTGGCTACTATGCCTCAGTACCTGGGTGATGGGACAAATCATACTTCAAACCTCAGCACCATGTAAAATAGCTAGGTAACAAACTTGCACACATACCCCAGGAATCTAAGATGAAATTTGAAATCATAAAAACATTACAACCCATCAACAACCACTAAAATGCATTTATTTTATTTTATAGGTTATGCATTTCATTATAAAGGCTTTACGGAACTTACCTAAGGAATTTACAATATAATGGGCAATTTTTTTTTGTTTGTTGTTCTAAATGCAACTATTTATTTAAGCAATTATTAAGCAAATAAAGCAAACTGCTAAGCAAAAGAGCCTTCACAACAATGCTTGTTCTTCTGGCTTGGGAAGATTTGCAGCATAATTACAGAGCCTATGTTTTACTACTTTAATCAACTTCCCTCGTATGCCCTGGACAGCCTCAAAATTATTCAATTATCAAATCTCTTGAACTTCAGTTTCTTAATTCAGGCACAGAAACTCACTTTGGTGAGAAAGTAAGAGGGCCTTGTTCAGAAGGCTTTTCTTCTGTAAAGCAGTACAATCAAATTTAGGGTCTGACCAAACAATACAGAATATAGCTATTTCAACAAACATTTTACAACTTGCTAGTTTATCAAAACTCTCCCTTCTTTCCCAGGCCCCACCTCAACCCCACACACAGAGTCAAGACTGCTTGAGAAAACACCTACTCATTCCCTCTCAGGACCACACTTGAAATATAAATGATCACAAAAAATGGTCTATTTTCAAAAGCACTAGATGTGTACCTTTCAGAGAGAATGCTAAGAGATTCAGATTTTATACGGCAATGTGGGCCTTTTGCCCTTTTCCTATCTGCACTGGAATTAGGAACAATTTTCCACTTCGGTGATCATTTTTTTCATTTGCTCATGATGACCCCAATATTACTCTACTTTCCCTTTTTAGCTCTACGCTGAATAACTGCAAATTTTTAAACTTGCCTTATTTTTCTATTTTTCTTTTTTTTAAATTATACTTTAAGTTCTGGGACACATGTGCAGAACATGAAGGTATGTTACACAGGTATACATGTGCCATGGTGATTTGCTGCACCCATCAACCCATCGTCTACATCATGTATTCTCCTAATGCTATCCCACCCCTAGCCTCCCAACCCCGGACAGGCCCCAGTGTGTGATGTCCCCTCCCTGTGTCCATGTGTTCTCATTGTTCAACTCTCACTTATGAGTGAGAATGCGTGGTGTTTGGTTTTCTGTTCCTGTACTATTTTGCTGAGAATGATGGTTTCCAGCTTCATCCATGTCCCTGCAAAGGACATTAACTCATCCTTTTTCATGAATGCATAGTATTCCATGGTTTACATGTGTCACATTTATTTTAACCAGCCTATCATAGATGGGCATTTGGGTCGGTTCCACGTCTTTGCTACTGGGAATGGTGCTGCAATAAACATATGCATGCATGTGTCTTTATAGAATCATTTATAATCCTTTGGGTATGTACCCAGTAATAGCATTGCTGGGTCAAATGGTATTTCTATTTCTAGATCCTTGAAAAATGGCCACACTGTCTTCCACAATAGGTTAGCTAATTTACACTCCCATCAACAGTATAATAGCATTCCTATTTCTCCACATCTTCTCCAGCATCTGTTCTTTCTTGACTTTTTAATGATCACCATTCTAACTGGCACGAGATAATATCTCATTGTGGTTTTGGTTTGCATTTCTCTAATGACCAGTGATGATGAGCTTTTTTCCATGTGCTTGTGGGCCACATGAATGTCTTCTTTTGAGAAGTGTCTATTCATATCCTTCACCCACTTTTTGATAAGGTGTTTTTTTTCTTGAAAATTTGTTTAAGTTCCCTGTAGATTCTGGTTATTAGCCCTTTGTCAGATGAATAGATGGTAAAAATTTTCTCCCATTCTTTAGGTTGCCTGTTTACTCTGATGATCGTTTCTTTTGCTGTGCAGAAGCTCTTTAGTTTAATTCTTTTCTTTAAGAATGTTGAATGTTGGCCCCCACTCTCTTCTGGCTTGTAGAGTTTCTGCTAAGAGATTGCTGTTAGTCTGCTGGGCTTCCCTTTGTGGGTAACCCAAACTTTCTCTCTTCTGCCCTTAACATTTTTTCCTTTATTTCAACCTTGGTGAATCTGACAATTATGTGCCCTCGGGTTGCTCTTCTTGAGGACTATCTTTGTGGTGTTCTCTGTATTTCCTGAATTTGCACGTTAGTCTGTCTTACTTGGTTGGGGAAGATCTCCTGGATAATATTCTAAAGAGTGTTTTCCAACTTGGTTTCATTCTCCCCGTCACTTTCAGGTACACCAATTAAACCTAGGTTGGGTCTTTTCACAAAATCCCACATTTCTTGGAGGCCTTTTTTGTTCTTTTTCTTTTTTTTCTCTAATCTTGTCTTCATGCTTTATTTCATTAAGTTGATCTTCAATCTCTGATATCCTTTCTTCTGCTTGATTAATTCGGCTACCAACACTTGTATATGCTTTATGAAGTTCTTGTGCTGTGTTTTTCAGCTTAATTAGGTCATTTATAGTCTTCGTTAAACTGGTTACTATATACTATGTTCTTCTCTAAACCATTGGAGTTAGCAATTCCTCCAACGGTTTTCAAAGTGCTTAGCTTCCTTCCATTGGGTTAAAACATGCTCCTTTAGCTCAGAGGAGTTTTTTATTAGCTACCTCCTGAAGCCTACTTCTGTCAATTCATCAAACTCATTCTCCATCCAGTTTTATTCCCTTGCTGGAGAGGAACTGTAATCCTTTGGAGGAGAAGAGGCATTCTGGTTTTTGGAGTTTTCAGCCTTTTTGTGCTGGTTTCTCCTCATCTTCATTAATTTATCTACCTTTGGTCTTTGATGCTGGTCACTTTCAGATGAGGTTTCTGTGTGGATGTCCTTTTTGTTGATTTTGATGCTATTCCTTTCTTTATTTTACTTTTCCTTCTAACAGTCAGGTCCCTCTGCTGCAGGTCTGCTTGAGTTTGCTGGAGGTCCACTCCAGACCCTGTTTTCCTGGGTATCACTAGTGGAGGTTGCAGAACAGCAAAGACTGATGCCTCTTCCTTCCTCTTCAACCTTCATCCCAGAGGGTCACCCTCCAGATGCCAGCTGAAGCTCTCCTGTATGAGGTATCTGTCAACCCCTGCTGGGAAGTATCTCCTCATCAGGGGGCATGGGAGTCAGAGACTCACTTGAGGGGGCAGTTTGTCCCTTAGCAGAGCTCAAGCACTGTGCTGGGAGATCTGCTGCTCTCTGCAGGGAGGGCAGGTAGGAATGTTTAAGTTTGTTGAAGCTGCGCCCACAGCTGCCCCTTCCCCCAGGTGCTCTCTGTCTCAGGGAGATGAGAGTTTTATCTATAAGTCCCTGACTGGGGCTGCTGCCTTTCTTTCAGAGATGCCCTGCCCATAGAGGAAGACTCTAGAGAGGCAGTCTGGCTACAGTGGCTTCACTGAGCTGCAGTGGGCTTTATTAAGTTTGAATACCCAGGTGGCTTGTTTTACACTGTGAAGGGAAAACCACCTTCTCAAGCCTCAGTAATGGCAGATGCCCCTCTCCAACCAAGCTCAAGCCTTCCAGGTCAACTTCAGAAAAATTTCAAGCCAGTGGATCTTAACTTGGTGGGCTCTGTGGGGTGGCATCTGGTAAGCTAGACCACTTTACTTCCTAGCTTCAGGCCCCTTTCCAGGTGATTGAACGGTTCTGTCTTGCTGGCATTCTAGGAACCACTGGGGTATTGAAAAAAAAAAAAAAACTCCTGTAGCTAGCTCGGTGTCTGCCCAAATTACTGCAATGGGCAATCTTTAAAAAGAAATTAAGTGCATTTGAAAGGGCTTCATATGTTACAACTGTCATGTTCTCAAATAAATTATTTCCAAGATTATTATATACAACTGAACTCTAGTCACACCATCCTTATAAAGATATTATATCCTCATAATTCAATTTATATGCAACAGTAAAATAACACAGCTACCTCAATGAAAATAAAAAATAGATGTTGAAGGTTGAATAGACTTACAATGGACTCTTAGGACTACAGACTGTGTACCTTTGTATATGTCATACACACAGTCTTTGGTGCCTATGAACATTGCTCTTTTGAAGATATTCATAATATTCCTAATGTACTAATATCCAATATATTGGAAATCAAAAGTGGCCAATAGATAATAATGTTTAAAAGCTCCTTCTTCCACCCAAATGAATTTCACAAGTGCACAGAAGTTTTGCCATTAAACTTCCCACCAGGACTAGCACCAAATCTCTGCAGCAGATATCTGTAATTACCTTGAACTCCTTGTAACATTAACTAAACACGTTACAAAAGCATTATTCTAAGAGAGATAGTGGAGGAAATGGATACCATTGTATTTTTGTGCACATCCATTCTGTTCCCTTTCACTCCTTTTCCAGTCTTCGCAAAATACCTTTTGAGCTTCCCTTTTGCTTCCACCATAACCCTACAATGCCCTATTCTCCCCCATGTATTAAATTCATATCCTTATACATCTAGGTATCACTTGAATTCCTTCAAAATCAAATCTTATCAATAAGAGATTTGGCAATCTCAGGCCGGGCGCGGTGGCTCAAGCCTGTAATCCCAGCACTTTGGGAGGCCGAGGCGGGTGGATCACAAGGTCAAGAGATCGAGACCATCCTGGTCAACACGGTGAAACCCCGTCTCTACTAAAAATACAAAAAATCAGCTGGGCATGGTGGCGCGTGCCTGTAGTCCCAGCTACTCAGGAGGCTGAGGCAGGAGAATTGCCTGAACCCAGGAGGCGGAGGTTGCGGTGAGCCAAGATCGCGCCATTGCACTCCAGCCTGGGTAACAAGAGTGAAACTCCGTCTCAAAAAAAAAAAAAAAAAAGATTTGGCAATCTCTCAAGAGCCATTCAGTCAAACAGATTACTACAACTTGCTTTCTCCCTTGAGTATCCACATAGCAAGTGACAGACCATCTTTCCTCTTTCTCTCTGCCTCAATGTTCTTCATTATAAGTTTCCAGAGCAGACAGGCTTTTTTCCCCCCATTATTTAATTCATTTTGCATTACATTTAACTCAATGGTATGCACAGTCTGGTGCTAATTTTTACTGTGAATAATAGAAAATACACTGAAATTCTATTTCCTATAAGGTCTCAACTTGGGTCTGTTTTCTGAGTAATACATTTTTTAATAGCAATTCAATAGTAAGCTGAAGAATTCCTTTGACTTCAGGAACATCCCATTTGTCAATTTAGAGTAAAATACCTAAGCTCTTTTTTTTTCCCTTTTCTATGAGCTTTTCAGCTGCATGCTATGCCTCCAATTTGCAGCCTAGTCTGTGAAAATACCATATTTATATTTCTAAACATACCCAAAACTAAGAATAGAAGTGACTTGTGGCTGACAAAACACCGCTGTCTGGATTAAACTCTGTGGGCATGACTGCAGGGAAGCCTGCACAGATGATAAGGATGAATATTTAATTTCTGCCATACAGGAGCCTTAGTGGGAGACAGCATGTCTCTGAAAACTTTGGAAGTAAAAAGCTGCTGGTCATAATTTTACCCAGGTGGCTTTTTTTTTTTTTTTTTTTGATATAAACCTCACAATGCACTTATATTCACTTTTTTTTTGTATCCCAACTAACTTTAAAATGTCTTTAAATGGATTATTCTCATTATAGGTGTTCCATGCAGAAAGAATCATGCATCTCCAACATTGATCTGAATTGTGGAACAGAACTCCAAATTATCTTAGAAATGTTTTTGTTATAACTTGGCAACAGGATGCTATAGAAAAGGGGGTTGTAAATAGAAGTATAGAAGTCAGTTAAATTTTTCTCTTCAGAGTATCATCTATCCCATCACTGCAATGACTACTTCACTGCCCTAACAATGGGTGACTATTTTATGATACTTTAAGAGTAAGGTGTCTGAACAAAAGATAGGTAAATGCAGAGTAATAGTGCTTCATTTTCTTTCTTCCCTTCCTCCATTTAAAAAATTATTTTCCAGCTTAATTGGAAGGGATTCCATGCAATAAAAACAATTTTACTTCTAACATGTATTAATTCATTCACTAAAAACGTGGCTAAACAGCTGGTTCCAGCATCACAGTAAATGAAGCTAAAAGAATAGATGAATGGATGGTATTGAAAGACTTAGAAAGCCTATGCTGAGCTTAGCTATTTATTTATATGCACACAGTGTGAAATTAACGAACATACTTTTGACGGCCAAGATTTCTATTACTTTGAAATACTGTAATGTAGGTAAGTACACAAGAGTGTGTTTTAAAACACTATTACTGGAATCCCTATCTTGTCTTTTCAGGAAATAAATTCAGATTTATTTTCTTCATTAATAAGAAACCTAATTTCATTTATGGTTGTGGAAAGCACATTCCAATCATAAGGCATATAGGCAGTTTTGCTTTATAGAAATTTAATTCCACCTCTTAAATGGAACAATACTTAAAACGCAATCGTTCTAAAATTTCTTGGCAAACAGTTTCCCCAAGCACTGGCCCAATTTTTTCATCATTGCATTTAAGTAAGTTCCCAGCTTTATTAAGACTTCAGGCTCTTTGTTGCCAAGAAAAAAACCTACTGAAAAAGCAAACAATAAGAGTTGGGTTTTCAAATAAATTTTGGTTTGCTTAGGCTGTTTAAAATTTGGTTTGGAAGAAATCAAACATTATCTAAGCTTCAAGAGAGATGAATTGTGTCAGAATACCCTGTTTTATGAGCTTTTCAATTGAATTATTGCCTTTGGACTGGAAAAGTACATTTTCATAATCACTGCATCAACCATCACGTTATTTTAACCAGCCTTTAACAAGTAAAAAAGTGAAATTCAGCCAAATTACTTTAGATTTTTTATTCTACAAAAAATATTTGAAGATACTAAATGGAGGATAAATTGTAATCCCCAAGGAAGTAATTTTTATTGCCAGTCGGGCTTCATATACCAGAGGACTACATATCATCTACCAATGGACAACGAAATACTTTCCAAAGAAAACAATGAATCCCTTTGTAGTATTGTGGTGTGCTTGATTATAAGTGGATACAAAATACCAAGCACTTAAAATTTCAATCTGTAGAGATAATTAGTGTTACATAAAAATTAAAGATGAGAGGAAAAGGTGCCAGATTTCCTACACAGAATTAATGCTAAGCTTATTATAAAATTCAGTAAATGCTGACAAAAGGTCCAAGAGTCGCATACCTGGAAGACAGTTTGCGAAATCATCTAGTGTCGTAGCAAATAGAAACGGTTTGCTTTCACTCTGTACCTTGGCTTTTCAGCCGTACAAATTTCTTCTCTATTCTTCAAGATTAAATACAACAAAAAGAAAATATGATTTCACACATCGACTATCCATATTATCGTTGATCACTGGAAACTGCCCCTTACTATACATATAACTCAAATCTCTCACATAGCCTATTTGGTGCATTTATTCTAGTTCTAGAGAATAGCTAGCCACCATCATTAATTAGCTAACACTGTATATTTTTTGAAGCTATTATGAAACCACTTTTTAATCACTCCACTTTCAAACTAAGTAATCCCAATTCCTTTAACCTGTCCTCAAAGGTCCCATTTTACAACTCTTTAATCATCTCTGTGGCTCTTCTCTGGGTTCCCTGCAAGGTCCCAATATTTCTAAGAGGCTTTGGAGCCCAAAACTCAGTAATAATTTGTCCTTCTTTCATCTGTTGTCTTGTGGGGGAGCTGTGGTTTTGGCTTCTCCTATGACCTAGATTGTAGATAATTTAAGGATAAACATTGTGTTTCTTTGCTTATGCAGCATTTCTGCTGATCGTAATTTCCTACAGAATTAGGTATATATATCACGGGTGCTTACTCATTTATTTTTTCTTCCATTTTGTTTTGTTTACTATAGCAGTCTCATCATCATTCAGCATAAAAGTAGCGCCTCATGGCTTTCGTGTTACATAAACTTATTTATATACTTTGAACCCCTTTCTTATTTTGATTTGCCATATAAAAGTCAAAGGTTGTCCATTCCATTGAGGAGGCTCACAACACAAGTTTGATAGAATTTATCAGTTTCCAATTAAGACTTTAGGTTTTTTATTTGTCTTTGAATAAACTAAAGGGAAAACAAGATATTTGTTAGTAAATTTTTGCCAATTTCTTTTCAAATTGAAAATGTGTGCTTTTATCAATTCAAATGGTGACAAAGACATGGGGAAGAAAGCCCAAACACGAATTTCTCTTTTATTTAAACAACTTGTACTAAAACCAGCTATGTGGAACACAAAGAGAAAACCAGCACACACCCAGAAGCAGCATTTCTTAATTTGGGGTAAAGAGCTAAGGAAAAAATAGGAAGCCAATGGAGCATAAAATCTAGACTATTAAAGTAATAGTAATAAATCACAGAAAATAAAATGGTTGCCAGTGCACTACAGAGTTGAATAAAGAGTTTTCCCTAGAGAGAAATTTGGAAGATTGGACAAAAACAAACAAATAACAAACAAACCAACTGGCTTATGTTAAAGGCAAGACAATAATGATAATAGTAATACTTCACACAACCTAAATCACTTATTAAAAGTACTTTCAAAACATAGTCACAGAAGACAGAACTTCGTTGATCTGTTAAGAATTTTTTAGACTCTGAGTTGGACAGCAAGGCCATATCTTTACTGAATTCATTCATTAAATATTTATGTACTGAGTACCTACGATACAACAGGAACCATTCTACATTATGGAAATTTAGCAAGAAACAGACAAAATTTCTGCCCTCATACAAGTTAAATTCTACTTATAGAATAACTAACTAAAGAAGGAAATACATAACAAACTAGTAGGTTGCATGTGCCAAATGGAAAGAAAAAGATAACGCAGGTAAAGGATGCTAAGGAGAGGCAGCTTGTTTTTTTATAGAGGGCGGTCAGGAAAGGTCTCTCTGACATGATGCCATGTTAGTAGAGAACTGCAGGAAGATAAGAAACGGAATCTTCTCAATCTTTGGGAAAAGACAGTTTCTAGCACAAGTACAAAACCTAGGAGGCTACAGCATATTTGGCATTTTCAAGAAATATCAAGGAAGGCAATATGACTGCAGAACAATCAATGAGAGAATGGGAACGAGAGAGACAGAAAGGAGACTGGAGAGATAGTGAAGGCCAGAACAGATCAGATCATGTAAGATCCTTAAGACCCCTGGTCATGATTTTAGTTTATATTCTCAGTGAGATGGGAATTTGAGAACTTTTAAGTCAAGGATGGATATAATCTCTCTTAACTTTCAAAATGATCACTTTGGCAACAGTATGGATAACGGCCTATACGGTAGCCAAAGGTGAACCTATTGAAATCAATTAAGTCTATTGCAAGTCTAACCAAGAGATAATGGTCCAGACTGCAGTGTGAACAGTAGAGAAGTTGAGAAGTAACCAGATTCTGGAAGAGCTGGTAGGATTTTCTAATAGGTTAAATAAAGATGTGAGAGAAAGAGCCGAAGCAGGATGATTCTAGTTTTAGACCTGACCAACTGAAAGGATGAAGATGCAATGGAGACAACAGCAGTCCTTTTGCCAAAAATCAGCCCTGCATAGCTGTGTCTATTTTGTTCCACTGATCAGTGCATCTGTCCCTCTGCCAGGACACTTTGTTTGGATTACTGTAGTCACAAAATCACATTGGGTTTGTGATTTCTCCAACCGTATTCTTCGTTTTCAAAATTGCTTTAGCAGTTCTATATATTTTTGCCTTTCCATATAAATTTTTAGAATCTGCTTGTCAAAATATCATGCTGGGATTATGCTGGCAATTTGCATTCAATCTATAGATCCATTTGGAGAATATTACTGTCTTTATTATGTTGATGACCCCAATCCCTCACTACCTTATGTGTCTCTATTTATTTAGGTCTTGGGTTTTATGAAAAAGCATTGTATGGATTTTACTATAAAGATCCTATGCATGTTTTGTTAGATTTACACCTAAGTGTTTATCTTTTTGGGTAATTATTCTAAATGATACTTATTTTTAATGTCAGTTTTAAATTACTCATTGCTAGAATATAGAATTATAATTATCAATTAAATTGTGACAGATTTATTTATTTCTGATTCATAAGCCTTTTCTTTTTTCCATTTTTCTTTTGCTTTATTGTGCTGGGTAGCATGCCAAGGATATGTTGAACCTGAGTGGTAGAAGTGGACATTCTTGAATTGTTTCCTATCTTAGGAAGGAGGAATTCAGTCTTCCACCATTAGGTGTGATAGTACTATGTTATCTGCAGGTTTTGTTTTTTTTTTTGTAAATGTTTTCATGAGACTGAGGATATTCTCGTCCTCTTCCAGTTTACAGAGAGATTGTTTCATGAATGTGATTAACCTCTGTAAAATACTTTTTTCTGCATCAAATATTATAATCACATGCCTTTGCTTATTTTGATTTTTAATTTGCATAATACTTTGATTGATTTTTAAAATACTGATTTAGCTTTGCACAACTGGAATAAAGTCCACTTAGTATTAGTGTATTACTCTTCTTATATGTTGTCAGATTTGATTTGCTAAAACTATTGAGAATGTTTGTGTCTATGTTCATGAGGAAATATACATGAACATGTACAATATCTGTATATTTGTTGTTCTGTACTTTTCCTAAGCTTACTGTCTTTGATTTTGGTATCAGGGTAATGCTGACCTCATAATATAAACTGGGAGCTGACCCCTTTTCTTCTGTTTTCTGAAAGAAATTGTGTAAGATTGGTGTTCTTTCTTTAAACATTTGGCAAGCTTATATTTTAAAAAAATTACTTTCACAGAATTGAGAAGGTGTATATGCAAAGTAGAACCAGTAGAACCAAAGTATCTCATGAGAGATAAAGCTGTCTTGGTCAGGTAGGTAATTATAGGATGTAAATAGGTAATTATGTGATGTGTGTGTGTGTATATATATATATATATATATACACACACATACATACACACACAAATATGTCTGTGTGTATATATATGTGCATATATACATATATACACATGGGTGTTTATATGTGTGTATACACACACATTTAATGTCTACAACACTTTCTGATCCACAAAGGATAGTCAATCAACGTAGCTTTCTTTTTCATTTCCCGCTAAGCTCAATTTTCCCCAGAAGAAAAGGATGTAAATCAGAGTAACTCTTTAGATCAGAAGTGGCCAAACTGTAGCCTCTGGGCTACCTGCTTGTTTTTGTAAATACATTTTTTTGGGTTACAGCCTTACATTTTATACAGGTTGCCTACAGCTGCGTTTGTGCTGCAACACCTAGGTCGAGCAGTTGCAATAGATATCATACAGCCTGCAAGCCTCCAATGTTTACAGTCTGACAAGGCGCACCAACCCTGTTATTGAAAGTCTCAGGCTGTGCATGATGTAATAACAGTAACATGCCTCAGCTTTTAGCAGATACCATCCCACAGTCTTACAATTTCCTACAACCATCTACAACAACCTGCTACCCTACTCTCTCCCCTGCCCTAATAGCTCTCTGACTTCATGGCTTATAACTTTCCCATCATCTACTCCTTGTCATCTTTCTTCTTCAAAATTTAGACACACTTCTTTTATGGGACCTTTCTTTGGAGATACCCTCTGTCCAGAATTTTCTTTCTTCAAATATTACCAAGGGTCAGCCATCATTTCCCTCCTTTTTTTGTCACTCAAATCTCTCTATCCAGCCCCACATTTCAGGAAAAAAAAATGTGGATGTGCTTCTCGTCTCCCAAGATCTTCTTCCATTCAGCCAGATGTTTTCTGTATAAATGTTTGGATCTGCCTGTTCATTCTGATGGGTGGTCTTGCCTCCACCCACCCCCAACCCATGCTGCCTTCTCAGTCTGCCCCTGGCCTCCAGCCTGGGGGATTAGGTGGGGTAGGTTTCCCTCTCCTCCCTCTCTTCTGTCTGTTGGTCATCACTTCAGCTGGGTGTACTGCTTTTAAATATTGCACCAAACGTTTTTTAAATAAAACTTTTTTAAAAAAAAGAAAAGAAAAAAATGGTTATGATTTGGTTTTTCTAAAGATGTCACATTGCTTCTTTTTCTTAAATGAAGTCCAACTTGACCATCCTATTTTCATTAGTTTCAGGGAACTCTAAACTAATCCCTAAAACTAGGAAGTCCCAAATCCCCTAACAATTTAATTTTTCAAAAACCCTGTAACAGATTTTAATAAAAATACTATGTTCATCGATGGCCAGATGTTGTCATTCCCCAGTGTAAATCTAGCGATTTCCATGTGTTTAAACTTCCCCTTTACTGCACAAAACCAAAATTCTGCAAGTAGTTTGAAACCACTCAAATATGAGCTGATATTAGTGAGAAGATAATTGTTTTGGTCTTGATTTTTTTTTTCTAGTGATCTTTTCTAAAACTCTTCTAGCGGTGGCTGTAAATATGAGGTGGAATGACACTGAAGAAACAACTTAGGAGAAAAAGGCCAGAAGAGCGAGTGCTATATTTTTTGTACCAAAGGACTATTCTTTCTCACAAGGCCTGAGACCTTGTTTGCCCACTGTAACAATGAACTTGCCTCCTCAAAAACTAAGACATTAGGAAAAGTCTCACTTCTACCCCAGCTCATCCTTTAATTCCACACATCCACTATCTTTTTAAGTTAAATGTCAGTTTTATCTTGGTAAGTATAGAAATGACCAAGATGTTTCTCTCTTAGAACGCCAGAGATGACAAGAAGGGAGAATGGAAGATTTGAGAAAAATAAATCATAATTTCATTTTCTCAGTTTGGACCTTAAGTTCAGGAGGCCATTGTTAATGTTTCCCGATTTCACCTAACCACCTATTACAATGTCAGCTTCAAGAATGGATAGAGTGAAATGCATTGCTTTCAGGAGGAGATCACTTTTTCCATGACCTAGTGTATTCAGTGTAAGTTGCATTTTAAAACGTTCAGAAAAACATTTAAAAATCCTGACCCATTTAAGAAAGAGAAACACTGTGATGTCTTTAGAAGAACCACATTGTCAAAAGCAGAACATAGTGAATAGCTTTTCTTTAGCGAGTCTATGTAAACTAACTTGTACTTCTGGAGAAAGAAAATGAGAAGAAAACACAGAAGCTGGTTGCCAGGGTAACCGTGTCCTGATTGGAAAAGCGGAGGTCATGGGGTTTGATAGAATTGAAGTAAGCCAGCCTGTCGCTGTATTTTCTCTCTCACCTGTTTGGAATCAAGGGGAAGACAAAGTCAGAGAAGAGCTGGAAGGTTATTATTTAAAGTAGGAGAATGTGCAGCAGGAGGTCAAGTATTCTGTTTGAAGAGTTGTATGGATAGGTGAAATAATATAATAATCCCTTATATATTAGCATGGGCATTTTGCAACTTACAAACATTTCAGAGCCTGCAGCCCCCTCAGTTGTTAAATTCACCCACGTCTTCAGCTTTCCCTCTCTAAAAGCCCCTCTACCTGGTTTGCTTCAAAACGAAGTCACTGCTGCTTTTCTTACATTTCTCACATATTCCTGCTTCTCTTCCATTTCCACCTTCTTTACCATATTCCAGAGCTTGTGTTATCAATTCAGATTTGGATTCTGGCAGCAGATTACTGGCTGGCTTTCTTGATTCCAGGCCCCTTCCCACCCGATCTGCAATCTCTCTGCTCCATTTCCATTAAATGAAATTAGGTAACATAGGTTAAAATGAAATTAGATAACATATATGAAGTGCCTAGCATGGAGTTGAATAAAGGCTAGTCATTATTTTTGTCATTCAGTTTAGCAAACATATCAGACAGCATTTCATGTAACAAGACCAATCACTGCTTTGAATACCTATACGTACTACATTTATATGTATATATTAATAGAGACACACACACACACACACACACATATAAATGTATGCACACATATATAGAGAGCGAGTGACAGAGGCTGTTAAATAGAAATCCATTAGCCTCAAGGGATTTGGATTCTCTGAAATATATGCATTCATAAATGTATTTTTGCTTTGAAACATGAATATTCCCCATCCTCCCAAGTCCAGCTTCAGTTTCCAACCCTAAATAGAACTCATAGTTCCAACCGCAGACCCAGCACTCACCCCACAACTCAACCCCAGTTCTGGAGCTAGAATTCCAAGTGATGTCCTCCATTGTCAACAGAGTTCTGTTCAGCATTCAGGGGTCTCTCCATTCAGCCTTGCCCAACTCACTAACCTGATTTCAAGCTGTTCAAGACCACGTCCATGTTCCTGTGCTTGTGACCTTCCCCTAGCTCTAAGGAGACGGGTCTTTCTGCTCCCTCTTTTCATACCCAGTCCAGTCTGTGAAGGTGACCTCCAGGTTCTCACATCCCATAGAAAATTCTGTGACTGCAGTCCACACTGATTTTGCCTTTTTTTCTCTGGAAACAATTCACCACTCATGCTAGTAGTATAATATTGTTATTTACACACAGTCAAGAGGGGATGGGGAGACTAATTTACAGACTGAGACTGAAGTGTGAGAAAGTGAGTAAAGATGGAAAGATAAGAGGAGAAACCTGAGTGATTATTTGCTTGAAGGCCTGTAAACCCACTACTGACTTCCTTGGTAGCTAGCCGAGGCCAGAGAGAACACACTGTTCATGTGGAACTCCATATGGAATCAAACAGCTAAGAAGCACTGAAAGTTTTCTCTGTGCCAAGAGCTGAGGTAAGCATTTTATCTATGTAGTATCATGTAAACCTCATGGCAACCCCATTATATGCCATCGTTATACTGTCTTTATACCGGTTTATCAGATGAAAACCCACGTCTTGAATAATAGCTTAAGCAATGTCATGTGCTTAGTAAGTGCTGGGGTCAGGACTAAAATACTATTTTGGATGACTTAAAAATGTATGCATTTAATTCTGGATCCTATTCATGTACCACTTTGGGCTGTATAAATGATGACAGCACTGCTTTGTATTCATAAATTTTTTAATCAATTCAATCATTAACAGTTTTAATTGCCCTAAAAATACCTTCATGCAGAGGTGTCTAACCAGCATCCTGAGGGGCTACCCTGATTCATGCTACTTCGGTGATAAGTTTGTGTCAGCTGTCCTCCACGGAAGGCCTTTGTGCCGGCTGCTATGATCTCCACTGTCATTGCTTATTAAACAGGGACATCTCTTCCTGCAGGTTTTGCTTTTATAGTACTTTGTTAATATGAAGGATTCTGTTGTTTTCAATGATTTCTGATCTACTGATCTTGGATGTAAAGAAAGATTTAAATGAATTGGTGTCAATAAAACCGAAGTCAATGTAGAAGTGTTCCGTTTTCACAGTACTTGGTAATCTAGTGCTGACAAGAGTATCTTCGGTGCTCACAAGAATTCTATATGAAATATCCAAATCAAATACAGAGACTAAGTTGGGAAACATTATAAAAGGCAAGATGAGAAACCTTGTGTGCTTCTGTTTTGTTTATATTAAAATTCAGTATAAACCTAGGTAGAAAATACAGCCCGTCTGAGCTAGATCAAGGCATCAAGAACTTCCCCTTTCTGCAGGCCTCAAGGGAGAGACATGAAATGGGGATGATCTGCTTGGAAGGGGAACGGTTTTATTACTGACACCGTTTGAATGGCTGGTGCATGGTCACAATAAAAACCAGACCTATTTTAGCGAGGTCTACTGTTGTTTCAAAATTCTCTACAGACAATGTACCCCTTATTGCCTGTACTGGGGTGTGCCACTACTCCCAACCTCCCCAGCATATGCCACTGCCCACGTATGTAATGGTAGAAGAGGTCAGGACTTCACTAACACGTCCCGTGACCACTCGAGCAAGCCAGTCTGCATCTTCCGTATAACACAGGAGAATCCAAGGGCAACACACAAAAAACGGACACATAAAAATGGCATTTCATAATATTTATAATATTTCCCAAATAATATTATCAAAATAAAGTATTTTGATTTGGAGAGTTCATATAATATTCTTGTGAGCACAGAAGATTTTATGGCAATTACCGTGTATTGTGAATTCGGAACACTTCTAGGTTGACCTCTGTTTTATTGATATCAATTTCTTTAGATCCTTTCTTTACAACCAGGATCAGGTCAGAAATTACTGAAAATAACAGAATCCTTCATATTAACAAAATACCATAAAAGCAAAATCTGCAGGAAGAGATGTCCCTATTTAATAAGCAATGGAATTGGAGATAATACAACATATAGTATGGGTGACAACTTAAAGATACATAATTCTGCAATATTTAGCATATACTGCATTTTAATATATACCTTGAGAAATAATTTTCCATTTGAATTTCCAGAGTAAACATTGTAAGATTTCAGTATTTCCTTCTAAGGCACACTATTAATTATTGAGTCTCCTTTACTCTGGCTATTGGAATATATGGAAACATTACTGGCAACGGGTAGAAGGCAAGGAGGAATTGTCACTGGGAAAAGTTAATTGTGTATTTCTCTTAGTTGAATGATTCAGAGAGTTTAAGAAAAGAACATGTGAATATTGCAACATCCCTACCGTATACACTGTTTCTGATCAAAATTAATCAGTTGTGATCAAGTTGGATAAATGAATAGCTAATTTTTTGTTTAAGCTCTTCATTGTTCTCTCCAAGTTGGAAAATGCATCTACTTAAGTACACCAACACAATCCAAGGAACTGTCAGCAGGGATTATGAGGACAGCCTCTCAAGATCTGACCCATTGCCCGGGACTCCACACGTGACCTTGATCTCCCTGGTCAAACAATGTCTATAAATAATGCACTAAGCATTTTCACATGTGGACCGAGTAACGCTCTTCATATTTGCTCATGAATTCACGTTGTTTCTTATGACACTACTCCAGTTTTCTGTGTAGTTACCTTTAAAAGGTGATTACATGCTTTCCTTTAAAATGAAAGCATTGCGTCTGTGAATTTCAATTATAAAGCCTAGGGCTCTGAACTGGAAGAGGAAAAAAAATAGCATTCCTGTAATATGAAGTTAAATGTATGATGAATTTGTTTTGATAAAAACAGTTTATGTTTTTACTACTTCACATGTAAAAGGAATGATTGCCAATCAGAATAGAGCCATTTCTTTGCATCTAATTCTTAGATAGCTCTCACTTAGTAGGGCATTCTGGAAGTCTGGATTAGCTGTCCAGGAATATTTTACAGAAGCTAAATTTGTTTCTTTCCAAATCATCTGTACATGTCCAGGTTTACACAAACACTGAAAAGGGGTTTTCATCGTATTAGGAGCTTTCGGGTTGATTTCATTTTCTTTTCAATTATTCTATTCCTTGTTAATGGGCAATATACATAGGGCTGTGAGCTAGCATCTGACCATCTCTGCCTAGAAAATTCAGGTTAATGTTGCATAAAAGCATAGCCAATCTGCTGGAAGAAGCATAGGGTTTGAAAAAATAATAAGCTAATGGCATGACTGAATTCTTTTCTCAGAAATACACTTTTACCTGACCACTTAAGCTTAGATTTTCAGCCCTAACAAATTTTCTTTTATAATTAAACTATATGTATCTGAACAACCATCACAACAAACAAAGAAACAAAACAGAGACTGGCTCCTGCACCCACCACACACACAAAAACTCACAATGTCTAAGTTTTCTATATCATTTAACACATTTTTTTCATTACCAGCTTTAATTGTATATCAGCTTTTCTGAATGAACCTTGTACAAAATGAAGGGATTTTATTTGCATGTTTTATTCCATATTGCTATGGACAAGAAAAGATTGTAATGGGGGAGGGAAGATGTAAAATGGACTCTCAAACTGAGGTATTACTGCCATCTAGTGCGACGCACGGTAACCCAGAGGAGAAGGAAAAGACTGAGACAATCCAATCTGAAATTGTAGAAGCTTGAGGGAGGGAGGACAGCACTTCTCGGAAGAAATATCCACCACGCTCCCGCATTCGCCATGTAATGAATTCTTTCTCTACAAAAGCATTAGTATGTGGTCAAACAATACAAAGCAGTCTATTTCGCCCAGCAAAATGGAAAAAACCCTGGTCAATTCTAAAAGCAAGTTCTTTATGAGAAGGCACGTTCCAACTGTAAAGGCTGTTAAACAGCAGGAATGATTTATTCAAAGGAGGGATGGCCGTGTCCTTTGAAAACAGTCCAGATAGCCATATGTCTACTGCTTTCTGTAAGGACAGTCACGTTTGCACAGAGACAGGCAGACAGTCTTGACGGCATCTTAGTTCCCTTTCAAGCTGTCTGATGATATACAACAAAAATAATATTTGCTATTTATGCCCATAAGTGGTTCATAATATATGTGTTGCCCACAGAAATATTATATGAGTGAAGCCCCAGTGTGAAGGACTGCCAAAGTTAAACCTAACCACATGCATGGGACAAGACACATGCAACTCCAGCCCAATACATTTATTTATTTTTGCTGCGCATGGCACAATACTGCCTGTGTGGAGTGATGGACGGAGTGATGAGGGGAGTAACATCTTCTTTCTATAACCCTCCATCGTCCTCCTGCCCTGCCACAGTTGTGTCTGATTCTGGCATAGATTCAGTGACGCATTGGCTGGTGCCTTTGTAGATAACAGACAGCACTGACTCTTCATTCGCTATGGGACAGTTCTTCAATTCTTTATTTCACTAACTGTAACTCGCGCTACCCCCACTAACATACACACATTATCCTTCCCATCCTGCGGGGGTTTGTGATTTTAGAAGTTAAGGAGTTTGGTGCCCTGGTTATATTTGAAATCTGTGACTTTAAAAAAGCTCAAAAGGCAAAAACCTGCAGGGATAATGAGAGCTAATTTGAAGAATCATAAGTGTAAAATCTAAGCTCAGAGGAATTTTAAGTCATTACCTATGTCAAAGTAACCTAGAACTGCAGGCTATTTTTGCTGTTACCTGTAGCTCTAGGTATCTTGAATCAAAAAAATTGCTCTGTCCTACCCTGGGCTCAGGACACACTAAAGGAGGAAACGCATTGCCAGCCGCGCTCCAGGTAGAGAAAATGGAACTAGGAGGAAGTGCCGACATCATAGCCCAGACTGGCAGCATTTCCAGCTTCTCAGGAAATCTTTTGGACAGAAAAGTCTAAGTGGGCTTGTGTAGGTTTCTCAGGGTTTTGTAGGCATCTGGGGTTGAGAGGGGAATTCTGTAAATTTAATTTTGGTGTTCTCTTTGCCTGTGTTCCAGAAAAGCAACAGAGGGAGGTTAATGCATGTTTTATCACACGCGTACAAATTGGGGATCAGAGCCAACTGGTTCTATATATTATTTTCAGGAGCAAAATAAGGATTAAACTCCTTTTCACTGGGCAAGGAGAGAGAGGCACCAACAGAGAAATGGTAAGTCTAAGGTCCATACAACCTAAGGACTTGCTCTTTGTTTAGATTAAACGTGCTGTATAGTTGAATAAAAAGGCAAATCTACTAATTCATCATTAAACACAGATCAGGAATCAGAAATATTTTCATCGTAGCTATGGTAGGATTAGAGTCTGCTTGCCTCATTAGAGACTGCAGAATTGAAAACTGAGCTTGCATAAAAACACTTCACCCCTCCTTTCTCTTGCACCAAAGCCTAGACTCCCCCACCTGCTCCACTAGTTTTCCCTGCTCCTCTCTATTTGTCTGTTTGCATCTGACATGAATAATGCTGCAACCTGGGGAACATGCAGCCCTCTGGTAAGGCACTCACCCAGCTTTCCTAGGATTAATCACAGACTAAAACACTAAATAACACACTGATATATTAACTCCATTAAAATCTAATTCAGTGGCAATAACTTTTAGAAAGCCAGCAAAGGGCTTATGAAGAACAAAGTGAGAAAAGACCAAAAAAGGTAAATCAGTGCCCTAACTGAAAGTAAATCAGAACCAAAGACAAGAGTTTGAATTAAAAGAGGCCCAGATGGAGTCCCAATCGGTACGACAAGCTCACATATTCTTGCAAGGTTTATCCTTGAAACTATATATATAAATGTAATGAAATAATACTGATGGGCTCTCAGCCTATCAGAGGCTTTCAAATGTTAGGACACCCTGTTCAAAAGAGCTAGGCAATATAATATTGCCAAAGGGATTTCACTTTTGCTTTCAGAGACTCCTATTCAAGAGTTTCATTGTGGATATTCATTAATCTATTCCTTTAAATCTTTCTGCATGGAGGACTCTCTTCTAGATCAGCACATAAAGAAACAACGAAAACAGGCTGCACACCAAGAACTCACGGGGATAAAGAATACAGGTAACAGCACTGAAAAACACCCTAAAGCAGCAGAGAACACAGTATCCATTAGAGAAGTACCAAGAGAAGATGATGTGAAGGCAGAAGGAGGAGAAGGCCCTCGGCAAGCCCAGGAGACAGGCCTAGAACAGATCCTTCCCTCCCAGCCCTCAGGAGGAAGCAGCCCTACACACACCCTGATCTTGGATTTCTAGCCAGGTGAACTGTGAGACAACACATTTCACTTGTGTAAGTCACCCCGTTTGTGGCACTGTATTATGGTAGCCCTGGCAAAATGCAGATTCTGGATTTGTATGACTGACTGGATCTGGTGTCTGATGCCAGAAATATGGACAGTATGTGCCCCAGCAGCAAGGAGAAAGCATGCCAGGAAGGTGGAGCAGGGTGAGACAAGGCTGTAGATGGGAAGTCGTCGGAGACTCGAGCATGGTATCCAGATGACCAGAGGTGCTGCCCACATCATCCTCAAAGTTGCCGTTTCTACGGCTTCAATCCCGATTTTATACAAACTGGAAAACCTTCAGTCCCAAATTGTTTTCCACTGAAAACTCCCCCCAAATTTGGCAGAGTTTTTGACATGGATTAAGAAAAAAACTTGTGGGACAATCAAGATCTTTCCGAAAAGTTTTTTTTTCTCCCACATTGTATATGGCAGTTGGTTAGATCTAGTCAAAGACAAGCTTGTAGATAAAAAATGGGAAACTCAGAAAGGCAGGCAGCATTTGATTTTATGTAGCTGCTGTCTCTGTCTTAGCATGTTGTCAAGAAACAAAAATACAGACACTGAATGCAGCAAAACTGAAAGACTAGGAGTATTGTACTTTATTTTCGATCTACACAAATTACCTCAGAGTGTGTGTGTGTGTGTGTGTGTGTGTGTGTGTGTGTGTAAACTTGCCTTGATTTTCCCTGGTCTAGTTAATTGAATCTGGGATAGTCTCAAACCTAGTTTGTAAATCTGCTGTACGATGCAGCAAAAGAGCCTCTGTGCAGACCCATCGATGACGATTCACATTCCCATTCTCACACTCTACTCACTAAGATTGTGACTTTGGGCTACTTCCTTCTCCTGAACTTCAGCCATGTAATCAGTACAAGTGTGGACCTAAAATACTCGCCTGGCTTATTTTAAAATGTCACTGTGAGATCCAGGTGGCACTCAGTAATTGAAAATGTTTAGTAATAGCAGTATGGATAACAGGTCGCTGGGCCACCACACTTTAAAAGCATATTGGAAGATGTTGCCACTTTCCGTGTTTGAGGAGCAGTGCATTTTTATCTCCTTCTTGTTGTTGGTATCAGAACAGTTGTTTGTACTGACCTCGTGTTCTTCAAAAAATGTTCTGATGTAAATAAAAAATATTATCTTGATACAGAGTGCTCATAGCTATTCAAGAGTGGATCAGCAGCTTTAGGTAAATACCAGAAAGCTACATATTTGACTAGCACAAAAGGAAACAAACAAACAAAAAAAATCAGTGTTTTACACACTCCTGAACATCAGTTACATGGCATCATTCAGTAAGGGGCAAGGTAATTTGCAGATTGGGGTAAAACATGTCTGGAATCTAGGACTTGAATCCACAAAAGGCATCTTAAAATACGCTCGTGAGGATCCCTTAGGGCTTTGATGAAAGTTCTAGAAAAGGAAAGAAACAGATTACACTGAACATAGCAATTTTTATCTTGGCCTCTTTCTGACTCTATATTTCTCCCCTACTAATTCACTTGCCTTCTTTAGATAACTCATGCCTTCATGAGGTTTGTCAGAATTGAGGACGTCATAAATTCTCTTAGACAATTCTTTCCTTCCTTTCTTCATTCATTCATTGATTTTCCTGAGACAGAGTCTTGCTGTGTCACCCAGACTGGAATGCAGCGGCATGATCCAGCTCTCTGCAACCTCTGCCTCCCACGTTCAAGCAATTCTCGTGCCTCACCCTCCCAAGTAGCTGAGATTACAGGCATGCACCACCATGCCTGGCTAATTTTTGTATTTTTAGTAGTGATGGGGTTTTGCCATGCTAGCCAGGCTGGTCTCGAACTCTTGACCTCAGGTAATCTGCCCACTTCGGCCTCTCAAAGTGCTAGGATTACAGGTATGAGCCACTGCATGTGACCCAAATTCTTTCCTTTTTAATCTGACAATTATGGCTTGAGAGTCTACTTTTGCAAAGCATCATGATAAGAAGTATTTAAAATGTGGAGCTGGAGGCCAAATGATAATATGTATAAACACAAGCATTTCTATGAAATTTTCTATGTGTTATTGTGCTCCAGATCACATTCTAATATAATAGAGGAGGGAAAATATCAGGACAATGTGGAGTACCGTGAAAAAACAGAAACAACTTTTATTTTTAAGAGCACATACTGGAAAAGAACTATTTGGGGCCAAATTGTGAATGGTCTGAGGGAGTTTGATTTCTTTCTTCTAGCCAAAACCACTGAAAGTCATTGACATAAAACGCTCATTTAACATTAAATGAGCATCTAAGTTGGCAGTCAAGGCTTCAAATGGTAAGTCATGAAGATTTGCATCCAGAGAATGACGGGAAAAAAGGAACACAAGAGCTACAAGAGAGAGAATCAACATGGCTCATCCACTGAATGGATGTGACCACTGAATGCATGTGACGATAGAAGTGAAGGATCACAGTAATTCCAGATGACGAACCCAAGTGAACGAAAATCTCAAGGAGAAAAGTGAGTGGGAGAGACACAACTAAGCACACCAGCTCTTTCTCAGAAAGCTTCTAATCAAGCCAGTTCTCCTCTCAGAAAAGGAGGGGCAGAGAGAGGTCAGTGGTATCAGTCCAATTGGAAGTTCCACCACCTGGAAAAGCTGTGGTGGTGCCCCCTACCCCAAACAGAAATTATCTTTGAAAGAGATACAATGTAAAGAAGCAGACCAAAGTCAGATGCTTATCCTCTGTGAATATTCAAACCTGAACCTCGCCCAGCTTTCAGCTTTCCCCATCTTAGTCATCATTATCCACACACACACACACACACACACACACACACA
>NW_016107480.1:204107-220582 GCF_001604975.1 Cebus imitator | reverse complement strand
AGAGGCACATCATTATCTACACACACACATCTATACACACACACGTACATCATCTACATACACACATATCATCTATGTGCATGCACACACACACACACACACAGGCACATCATTATCCACACACACACACACACACACACACAGGCACATCATTATCTACACACACACATCTCCACACACACACGTACATCATCTACATACACACATATATCATCTATGTGCATGCACACACACACACATGCACATTATCTACACACACATGCATCATCTACACACACATCATCTACACACACATTGTCTACACACACACACATCATTACACACACACAATCATCTACGCACGCACACACGCACACACATCATCATCTACACACACACGTACATCATTACACACACACATCTACGTGCACGCATACACACATCATTACACACACATCATTATCTACACACACGTCATCTACACACACACACATTACACACACAATCATCTATGCGCACGCAAACACACACATCATTACACATACACATCATCTACACACACACACATCTACACACACATCATTACACACACCACACACACATTGTCTACACACACGCACATCATTACACACACACAATCATCTATGCATGCACACACGCACACACATCATTATCTACACACACACACATCATTACACACACACATCTATGCGCACGCATACACACATCATTATCTACACACACATCATTATCTACACACACCTCATGTAGACACACACACATCATTACACACACAATCATCTATGCGCACGCAAACACAATCATTACACATACACATCATCTACCCACACACATATCATGTACACACACGCACATGCACATCATTATCCACACACACATCATCTATGTGTGCACACACACACAAACACACACAAGCAAGCACTTGAGCCAGAAACCTAGAATTCATTCTTAGAATCCTGCTTCCATCCCCAAATACTGTTGATTTCATTTCAAAATTGCATCTTATCCATCTCCATTCTTCTATTAATGGGCCATGTCCAGACCATCATCATGTGTCACCTGGACGACTAGAGTGGCTACCTAACTGACCTTCCTGCTTCTCCCCAGTTAGTTCACCATAAAACAGCAGGGGTGATTTTAAAAATATAAATCAGATTGTGTCAGCCCCCTCCTAAAATCCTCCAAAGCAAGGCTCCAAGTTCTAACCAGAGCTCATCAGGCCTCAGGTCCTGCCGATCCAGCCTCCTCATCTCTACCTTCATCTCCTGCCATCCTCCCACCTGCACATGGAGACAAAGCCACCCTGGCCTTCTTCCTTTTCTCAGTGCCAAGCTCCTCAGGCCTCAGCAAGCTGGCACTTTGTGCCCCTATTCCCTTGAATGTTTTGTCATGGAACTTCGAGAGGCTGGCTCTGACTTGTAATTTCAAGCCTCTGTCGAAATATCATTTTCTCAGAGACATCTTATAGAATTCACAATCTCAAGTCAGTCCTCTGCCTCACCGCTCACTCACTTTCCATATCACTTCGTCTTATTGTCTTTAAAGTATTTATCACTATGTTAAAGTATTTTGTTTAGGGATGTGTTTATCATTCGTCATTTTCCCCTGTAATCTCTCCCCACAGCAAGCTAGGAGGTGATTTGCATGAGAGCAAGTGTCTTTGCTGTCCTGTTCTACATTGTTTCTTTCATGTGTTGATGCATAAATGAAAGAAAGAAGATGGAGAGATCTGAGCAGTACCATCAAGTGAAGGTGTAAGCAAGGGAGGCTTGAGCACATACATAGACAGCGGGGAGGAATCTACGGAAGAGAAGGGGACAAAGACACAGAAGAGAGGATTCACTGGTGAAATGAAGCCTCACGCATGTTATTAGGTAGCGAACTTGAGTAGGGATTTATCGTGGGAAGACAAAATCCAGTCCTTCCACTCAGCTAGGAAACACACCTGCAACCCCTTAGAATTTGCTCTCCTTTAGAAGCAATTATCTGACTTTACTGTGGTTGAAAAACAACACTTTAGCCAAAAGGAAGTTTCCCATTGATGAACTCCATAGCTTTAGATGCCCGACAATGGTCCTCAATTTCCCAATGTCTGGCTAAGGACTAATCACAGCAAAGAAGATGATTTCATCTCAACATATGCACAGAGAACAGCCGGGCAAGGCAGAATGCTCTGGCTTAGCTGAGCTGTTAAGTGTGGAGGTGAGTTTAATAAGTGAATTATAGGATTTTATAAGTAAACTTAAAAATTGTATGGGCCAGTCACCACCCTTTACCCAGCCTATTTTACAAATGATGTAAGAAGTTCAAGTCGTTGACTGAAACTCTTCCTCCTGATTTACAATTGAAGACTGTTCCCATTCTTCATGCCACACAGAAAAAGCCAAAAACCTCGCTCTTGTCTGTCCTTCTTCCTTCTCTGTCAAAGAGGGCACCAAAGCGTGCTGTAAGCTCGTGTTTGGGATGGGGAAATCACTACTGTGAAGGTCCCCCAAATGACATGAGTGTTTAACTTCAAAATCAGCCAAATCTGAGGAAATACTTTGCCCAGTTTCTCAGGTCTCAGTCCCTTTTCTTGGTGCACTGAGTCACATTCTCTTTCCAAGCCTACCAAGAATGCGTCCCCTAGTAAAGGCAGAAAACAGTGGTAGGATGGGAAAGCCAGTCTATCCATACATATATATATGTGTGTGTGTATATATATATATATATATATATATATATATATATATATATATAGTGCAGTAATAAAGCTCTCTGGTTCATTTTTCATGCTTAATCCACCTTTTAGAGTTTTCAAATAAGTGATTTCTCTTTCTTCTTAGCAGTTGCAGTTGTGCACATGATAGGTAGAGCACTAAAAAACATCTTTCATACATTTCCTTTGTCACCTGCTCGGAATCTTTGGGAGATCAAGGCTTCTTTCTGGAAGTGTCTCTTCTCTCTAAGAAAACACATCAAAGACAAAAGCCCCCTCCTCCACAAATAATCAGAGAAATCAGAACACAAGCTGAAAATGAAATGGGAACGTGGGATGCTGCTAAATGCATTAGTCACATGTTTGTTTTCAGAGCCCCTCATTTCCTGTGGCCTCTTCTCCCATGACTGGTTTCCACAAGGGTGGCTAAGACCAAAGACTGACACCATAGTGTGATGTACTGGGCTGTCTGATTTGTCAACTTTCAGTTGCCTCATGAAAACCGAGAGTTGTTTGTCGCCTTCACCACTGCCTCTTTTCTCTACCTACCCTTCTCAGAATCCAAGAATTTCTTATTATCTTGGAGATCGCTGCTACTGCTTTCTTGTGATGTTTTGTCTGCTAGAATCTGATTGAAAAGTGCTACTGCTCCTCCTCCCATTTTATCCCCCGGAAAACTGGCAGTCTTGACACTTTCTGACATTTCTAAACAGCTCAGGCTCTTCCTGCCAACTCCCAGTTGCTCTCTAAACCTTTTTAATCCCATAGAATGCAAACTAATCTACTGAGAGAAAGGCACCAGGCCTGGTCTGGCAGCTGAAGCTAGGAATGTCAAAGTGGGGAAAATGATAAATACACCTGCCACAGAGAAAGGGAGAGACACAGCCCGGCTCAGCAGCACAATAAGGTTATTTAATGTACAGAGATAGGCAGGACACTCTCCAGTACCCTCGAGTGCAAATTGCAAGGAGGTGATTTGTTCAGAAAGAGAAATGACAGCTATTAATAATGTGCGCAGTCTCCAGGTGGCTGTGTTAGGGAAGACACAGAGATAGGAGCAGAAATCTTCCTGTGTCCCCTCAGACTACCCTCGGTTTTCCTGTTTGTTCCAGGGTTACAGAAGTCAGTAGCACCTTGTGATCTACATCTCCATGCTGAGGAAGGAGGGAATGGCTGCCTCCTAGATGAGAAGCCACTGGATTAAGTTAGTATCAGGCTGCTCCAGAAGCCATGGAGTGACATTGAGTAAAAGTGTCTTTCTATGCCCTCAGCTCATCTCTGATCAGGAGTGCCGTGCCGGGCAAATCATTGAGTTCAGAATTAAATTTGAATTGGAATACTGTGAATGTGTTTCTACCATTTTCTTTTACTTTTATTTTTTGAGAGAAGGTATCGCTTTGTCATCCATGCTGGAGTGCAGTGGCGTGATCTCGGCTCACTCCAGCCTTCACCTCCCAGGTTGGAGCTATCCTCCTGCCTCGGCTTCCCAAGTAGCTGTGACTACAGGTGCACACCATTCTGCCCAGCTATTTTATTTTTATTTTTATCTTTTGTAGAGACAGAGTTTCGTTGTGTTCCCTAGCCTGGTCTTAAGCTACTGAGCTTGAGTGATCCTCCCATCTCAGCCTCCCAAAGTGCTAGGATTAAAGGTGTAAGTCAACGCACCCAGGCATCAACCATCTTTTTTTCTTTGAGTCTATGATACCAGGTCTATGGTCTGGTAAGATGTGTCCACCTAAATAAGATATGACACATGCCTTTAAGTGCACCTGCAGAAGTGCAAGCAGGCACATACAGACATAGAAGACAATGTATCTGCAGATGCGAACTTGAAAAAGAGCTAAGGAAAAAAATCACAGGTTACACAAAATAAATGGAAGTTTTCAGGGTTGCCGTAACAAAATTTTTCTAAGATTATAAACTCCTAGAGGGCAGAGAACATGTGGCGTTACTTAATTTTAAACCAGAAAGCATGAAACTATGCAGAGTTAGGTAGCTGAGAAAGTGTTTGGATGACAATGGCAGTAGTGACAAAATAGTTTAAACTGTTAAACTCAAATGAAATTATGGCTTAAGCAATTTAATCATTTTCTTGGAGCAAAATGAGATTGGTTGATACATAAATGGATGATGACAGACTGAATACTGGGAACTAGACCATTAGGCACTGCAGAAATATTGAACTTCAGTAAAAAGCCACTCTTTCCTCTCCCATCAACAGAGACAAATCAGCTAGTGACCAGACCCTCATACGAAATCAGAGATTCTGTATCTTTCTCCTTCTTTTCTTACAAAAGGAATATGACAAAAATTTTATAAATTTTTAACTAGGTAAAAAATAATGTAGTCTGATATCAATTACTAAAAAATAATGTAGCCTAATGCATCAATTATCTTTACAAATACTGGCCTTAAAGGATCTAATTTTTTAAAGTACAACCTGAATTCCTATAATATTCTCATGAAAAAATTATATTGCTTCATGTGAAAACAGTGTAATTGCAAGCTATTTTAAAGCTTACATTATAGACTTAAGTTGACATTACAGAAAATTTTCTAATAATATAAATATTAGTCATATAGTTTTCACTTGATAATTGTTTTTCTTTGACATCAAGGTCAATATTTTTCAACACTGTAGTCATCAATTTCAAAGGAAATACTTGTGTGCTCCTTCCTATTTCTGTTCTAAGCAGCCAGCAGGCTAGCACAGCAGCTGGCTATGAGGTCAACACAAAGTAACATCTGATGCAGTATATTAGCAATTACTGCAAATTCTAGAACCAGGCATTGAGTTTTGATCAACGCTCAGAGAACAGACAACTGAGCTCTTTACAGACCTTTCCATGTTTGAGCTCCTTCTAGACACAGGTTTTGCTGGGAACAAAACAAGTCATACTGACTTCATGAAAGAGGGAAAGAAAATCTTGAATATGTGAATATATAGAGAATATTTAATAAGCATCTCTACATATGGTCTATGAATACGTTCATGTGAGAAAAGATTCATGGTGTTTCTCAAGTTAGTCTTGGTTTTGAAGTTTCTGTAAACAAGAAGACTGATCTTGAGAATTAAACAAAAAGTACTATCTTATTATAATATTTTATTCTCTATTATCCAGAAATCCATTACATAATACACAGAGTTTTGCCTTCACAAAATCTGTGGAATAGTCTATAGAATTCTGTCTCCAAAGATGAATCTCTGAGGTTTTAAGGGCATTGTATCAGAATTACATAAAACATTTGCTGAAAAAATAACAGGGAGTTCATCAAACTCAACCACAGTTATTCAGCACTTAATAAGAACACAGAATACCTAAACTAACCCTTAAAAACCAAATTATATCACAATATTTTAGAATCATCATGATACCTCAGGTACATGTCTAGTGAGACAGTATTTAAATATCCAAATAACACATACTAACCTCCATAAATCCATCTCAGCAACATTATTTAAAAATTAACCAGAAAAAAATATACTTCACTCTATAGCATCTGAATAGCTCAGTAGCCCTCTTCTTACGAAGATAAATTTTTAAAAGTCATTAATAACAATCTCTTATCTAAGTGCAAAAGATAGGACTTTCACTACAAGGAATGAGATGTGCTCCAGAAACACAAAACAGACATTAGGAGTATCAAACACTTATTTTTGAGTTATGAATATATAACATATTTTTGTTATATATTCATGCATTATGATTCACTTACCTGTTACTTTAGTTTCATGTTTACTGCAGACTTTATAAATTTTGACTACACTTTCACTGGAGTGTTGCTGGTCAGTGAAATCTGTGAAAAAGCACAGAGCAAACAATGATGAGACAAAGTAATATTTGAATAGAATCAATGCTTTAACAACATAAATTTAAGTATAATCTTATTTATTTATATGAACAATAAAATCACTCCTCATGTAAGATACACAAGTCTGTTAAGTAAAAGCAACAATTCATATAAACTGATGGGAAATGAAAAAAATTTGGTCTCACAATGTCCACTGCAGCAAGCAAGGATTCTATGGTTTAGGTTGAAGTTCACATACATAAACACTAGTCTGTGAAATCTGAGAATCTGGTATCAGTCATTAAGAAAACAGATTATCCTTACAAACATATTGTAGAAAGCAACAATAACCATCTGTAAAAATTTGTAATTTTATAAGATCCAGAACATAATGATAATTATTTTCTGCTTAAGGGACAGGTCAATAATTCAAAGATTATTTCCATATCCAGATAATATCACTGTAGCAGCAAATATTTGCTTTGGGCATTACCCTAGTTCTGACCTAGGATCTTTTATTTACTCTCCATTAATAAATGTTATTTTAATTGTACAAGAGACCATTTTCAAGCTTTTAATTAGAACACGTCCCATTGTTACTTCTCAAGTGTTGCTCCTCATTCATAAGTATGAAATCATTTCTCTAGTTACCTTGTTAGTAAACTGGAGTGACCTTTGAATGGGTTTTTAGGCATCTAAAGTGATTTAAGAAAAAGAAGTAACATGAAAAGATGCCTTTAATTTACCACTAAATGAAAGAGGGGAATATGATTTGCATAAATTATAACAATATTAAGATCCTAGCATAAAAAAACCTGAAAATACACTAGAAGTGCCTCAGTTGTGCTAAATTGGTAAGACTGTATTTCCTTTTTCTAGATCCATTTTAACAATATTAATTCTTCCAATCCACAAACATATTTTCTCATTTGTGTATGAAAATTTCACACATCAATTTCTTACAACAGTGCTTCACAGTTTTCAGTGTGTAGATCTTTCATTTACTTGGTTAAATTTATTTCTAAACATTTTATTGTTCTATACTACTGCAATTGAGATTGTTTTGATTTTTTTTTCCAGACAGATCACTACTGGTATGATGAAATGCAACTGATTTTTACATGCTGATTTTGTATCCTGCTGCTTTACTGAATTCATTTATTAGTTCTAGTTGTTGAGTCTAGAGTTTTTGACATACAGGATCAGGTTATCTAAAGACAGGGATAATTTTACTTCTTCCTTTCCAATTAGAATTCATTTTATTTATTTGTCTTGCCTGATTGAACTTGCTGGTACTTTTAGTACTATGTTGAACAGAAGTGGCCTATTCATAAAAGGACTTTATTATGTTGAAGAAATTGTCTCCTATTATCTATTTTGCTGAGATTTTTAAAAATAATGAATGAAGACTGAACTTTGTTGAATGCTCTATGGAGATGATCAAGTCATTTTCATCTTTCATTTTGTTAGCAGTTAACTAGCAGAGACTCTAACGGTAACTTTTGTTAGAGTCTTATTGGGTTTTAAGAGACCAGTAAGCAGCACTAAATGATTTGGTCCCAAAGACTTCACAGAGGTTACTCCAAATTCTATCTGAGTCTGAGGATGTGGTAGAGAAGGCAGTTCCTTTTTGGATACAGCCAGCTTAAAAACGTAATTATACCTTGCCATAACCACTTCCAACTTTTCTAAATCCTTGTGCTTAAGATTTTGATGAAATAATATTAAATGAATCATTTAAAAAGCCTGGCAATCATGTAGACCAACACATTTTATTTTGTTTCTAAGTCTTATTGTTTCATATGGTTTCTTTTTCATTGTTCTAATATGTTAATACACAATTTTAGGCATCTGTGAAAATGAGTGATTATCAAAACAATCATGTCAAGTCACTGAACTCTTCTGTCATATAAATAATCAGGGAAAAACTAATTTGGCTTTGTTGTTTGTTCATTTTTTCTTTAGCAACCTTATTCATTTTATTGCAAAGGTAGCATAACCTTCTGAATGTATCACACTGGTTGGGAGTGCAAAGGTAACGTTAAAAGAGTGAATTCATGGGTGATTGTAAATTTTGATTATTAGAACAAGCTGATAAACTCTACTTTAGATTCTAAATTTGATAATAGATTAGTTGATTAACACAAACAATGCTCAGGAGCTGGTGATATTTTAACACAGTAGCTTACTCATGTTAAGATAAATCTCTGTGCACTCTCAGGGACTATAAAATACCTGTGTTGCTGACAGGCTTCAGAGGCCCATCTTTAGGTCTCATGTCCATTTATAGTTTGGCATCCAATTGTGTTTGCTTGTAGAAATTTAGAGTCCATAAAATTCAACATTATTTTTTAAGAGAAAGGGTGAAACTGATGCTCAGAGGTTAAATAATAATTCCTGGGCCACATAGCTAATTAAAAGCATGGACCAGGCAGGGCTTTTCGTTTAAGTCAAACACATAAACAGCTTGCAAGTTGTCACCCTCAACTTTGTAACAAGAAAGAAAGCTAAACTAACTAAAAATCAATAATGTTTCTTCAATAAATCTGATAACTGTAGTCACAGAACACACTACCACCCTGAAATCTAAAGAGACAGGTGCATCCAGAGAGATACAGCTCCTAAAGCTTGCCTGTCTGGAACAGAAGCCACTGAAATCCTTGGCTTATAGGAATGCTTAAATTGCTATTTTGATGAATTGATAGAGGTCAAGTTCAGACTAGTATGAGAATGAAAAATTCTTGGGAATAGCAGTCTTGGGGAGGTCCCACACTTATGTGAACTTTTATTACAGAAACCCCTCAAGGCCTTTTGGTGGGGATCTGAGAAAGCACTCCTCCTAGTGTAGGTTGGGGCAGGGAAGAGTAGTAATCCTAAAATCCACACAGATGCTACCCCCTAATAAGAGCCTAGTTTATAGAGGTAAGGAATTCAGCAGATGGCAAATGTAAAACCTTATCTTAGCTCAGGAAAGGACATTCTAGTTTGGAACAAGACTTCAAGTAAATAGATTGGGAATGCTGCAGCCAGGAAAGTGAGTGAGAGAATGGGGGATAAAAGCTACGATCTTGGAAGAGGAACAGAAACACTTCTGAAGGCTTTACTTCTGAAACATAGGCCCATTAAAAGATTGAGTCTTAAGAAGAAGATTATAAAATCCTCCATCTTCATTTCACACCCTACCTCAATACCAACAAGGCTCTTAAATAATAAGAGTGAATTATAGCTGAATGGCACAGATTTATACTTGGAGGCTTCAACACTCTTTTCACAGTTATTGAAAGATCAAGTAGGCAGAAAATCAGTAAGATTACAGATGACCTGAATAGCACATCAATCAACTTGATCTAATTGACAATTATGGAATATTCCACTCAACAGTGGCAGATTATCCATTCTTCTTAAGCTCACATGGAGCATTTATCAAGAAAGACAATATTCTGGTCCACAAAATACATATTAATAACTTTTAGAAAATAGAAATCATACAGAATATGTTCTCAAGCCACAGCAGAATTAAACTAAAAATCAAGAAGAGAAAGACAGCTGGAATGTCCCCCTATATTTGGCAATTAGATAGCACACTTCTGAAAAACGAATAGAATAAAGAAAAAGTCTCAAGAGAGCTTAAATTTTTTTTTATTTAAATGAAAATGAAAATATAACCTCAAAACTTGTGAGATGCAGCTAATAATATATTTGTAATAGTAATTATATACTATACTCAAAAAGAAACAATATTAAAAATAATAATCTCAGCTTCTATTTTAGGAAACCAGATTAAAAAAAGCAGGTCAAACCTAAACAAAGCTGAAGAAAAAAAAAATAATAAAATTTAAAGCCGAAGTCAATAAAATTGAAAACAGAAAATAAGTAGGGAAAATCAATGAACTCAAATTCTGTTTGTTCAAAAAGATAAAAAATAATGAAAAATCTCTAGCCAGGCTAGTCAAGGATAAGGAAAAAAAAAAAAAAGGAATACTATACCATATTAGGAATGAATAAGAGGGATAATTACTACTGATACCCTGAAAATTTAAAAGAGAACACTATAAAAATTTACACCCACAAATATGATAATTTATATGAAATAAATTGGTTATGTGATGGCACAAAGTACAAAAATCTACTCAAAAAGAAAAGGTAATCTGAATAGCTTTATGTCTATTAAAGAAGATGACATGGTAGTTAAAAATCTTCCAAAAACACAAAAGGAAACAGTTGGTCCAGATGATTGGTAAATTTTATCGAACTTTTACATAAGAAATAAACTAACTCTACACATTTTTCCTCAAAAAATAGAGGCAGGAGAACCTCTTATTTTATGAGGACAGTGTTACCCTAATAGCAAAACCAAATAAAGACACAACAAGAAAATAAAACCACAGACTAAATTTTAATGAATATAAAAATACCCAACAAAATATGAGCTAGTCTAATCCATTAATATATAAACAGGACAATGCATCATAACCAAGTGAAATTTACTACAGGAATGCAAGCTGGTTTAGCATTCAAAAATTTATCAATGTAATTGGTTAGAAGACAGACTAAATGAGAAAAACAATGTGATTATATCAATAAAGAGCATTCAACAAAATGAAACACCAACTCATAATAGCATGTGTGAAAAACCAGTAGCAAAAGGGAATGTTCCTAACCTAATAAAGACGATATACTAAAAATCTACAGCCAACAGCTTATTTATGAAAGGTTGACCACTTTCTCATTAACATCAGGAAGAAGGAAAGCTGTTCTCTCTTATTATTCTCATTCAAATATAAAATAAAATCCACAGGTTGTGCCACTAATGCAAAAAGAAATACAACCATCTTCTGCCGATGAGATGATAGTCTCTGTAATAACCCTACAGAATCAGTTGAAAAAGACATCTCTGAGACTAATAAGCAAGTATAGGAAGGTTGCAGGATGAAAGGTAAACTTTTAGATTCAATTGCTTTCTTTCTTATATACCAATAATAAGCCATCGGAATGTAATATTTTTAAAAAACTATTTGAAATAGCACTAAAAATGAGTTATATAAATCTAAAATAAATATATAATCTAATTCTATACATGTGTGGAATCTATATGCAGAAAACACTTTTAAAAGAAATCAAATATCAAAATAAACAAAAAGATTTTCCATATTCACGGATTAGAAGATGCAAACGTTTTAAGATGTTAATTTTCCCTAATTTGGTCTATAGCCTCAACAGTCTTAACCAAACTCCTAAGTATTTTTTACAGATATCAACAAACTGATTGTAAAATGTATATGAAAAAGCAAAAGTCCTCGAACAGCTTCTCCTAGGTCCTTTGTTCTTCTAAAAAAGAATAGAGTTTGCATTACTTACTATAAATTTATCAGATCAAGATAGTGTGATATTGGCAAAAAAACAAACAAACAAACAACAACAACAAAAAACCCACCAGATATGTAGATGGATAGGTTATAGAGCTCAGAAATAGACTCACACAAATACAGCCAACTGATTTTGACAAGGGTTCAAAGGCAATACAATAAAATAATGATAATCTGTTAAACATGATACTGGGACACTTGGATGTCCAGACACACACGGAGAACTCAAACACAGACCTCAAAATTTCATAAAATTAAATAAAAGTGGACCAAAGGCACAGCTATAAAATTCAAAATATAAAAATTCCAGAAAAAGAAGTTGTGTGATCTCAGGTTTGGTGATGAATTTTTAAATACAACACCAAAAACATGATCCATGAAATAGAAATGATTCAATAGACTTCATTAAAATTAAAAACAGTTGCCCTGTGAAACTCACTACCAAAAGAATGAAAACACAGACCACAGGCTGAGAGAATATCTTTGCAAATCACATAGCAAATAAAGGATTTATGTCTGGAATATAGACAGGACTTTGAAACTCAGTAACATAGAAACAAAGACAAAATTTAAAAAGTAAGTAAATGATTGTAATAGATACTTCAAAATAGGAGGAATACAGATAGCACATAACATATGAAAAGGTGCTCAACACCATTCGTCATTAAGGAACCTAGTGGAACGGCTATAAGGGGTTAGGGTATAGGGACATGAAAATACTAATTGCTGGCAAAAATGAAGAATAATAGGAGCTCCCATGATACAATTTTGGAAAACACTTTCAATTTCTTACAAAGCTAAGCATAGTGTTAACATTTAATCTAGCAGTAATTCCTAGATAGTTCAAAAAGATTTGAGAACTTATATTCACAAAAACAAAAACTCTGCATGTGAATATTTTTTCAACTTTATTTATCATTGTCAAAAACTAGAAGCATCCAAGATGTTCTTCAGTAAGTGAGTGGCTAAACAAAACGTGGTACATCCGTACATCCATCCTGCTTACACCCATACTGCTTAACAATAAAAAATAAACAAATGAGCTATCAAGCCATGTATAGTCCTGGGTGACTCTTAAATGAGTATTGCTAAGTGAATAGTCAGAAGGCAACATACCTCAGGGTTCCAAAGCAAAACTATAAAAATGTAAAACAGGTCAGAGGTTACCAAAGTTTGGGAAAGGGTTTGGGTAAACATGCGAAACATGAAGGATGTTTAGGGCAGTAAAAATATTTCATATAACACTATGTGGTGGACACTGTAATAACCCTGTGTAACAACCCAGTAACAACAATTCAAAGAGCGAATCAATAAAAGGGACCAGACCTCCTTGAAGAAATAGATAATGCAAGGGCTAGGACAGAGAACAAACAAGATAATCCTGAAGCTTTACGTAGACCCAGAAATTAAGGAAGTGCTGGGAAAACACAATGATGGATATGTGTCAAAGCAACACTGGAAATATCTCTCAATGGTCAAAGTGGGAACAATTTGAGCGATAAAATAATATGGTATTGGATTATAACCCACAGTTTACAGTAAATATCCATGAGACCACACTAATATAAGTCAGTGATAGAAATTTATTCTATCAATGGAGATGCACACAATGTCATCAGTGGACACATACACAAAACCTCCCTTAACGAGAAATGCCAAATAATTTTTGTAAATGTTCATCTCTCAAAGTGTTCACACAAACCTCTCTACCTCTTAGTATGCACTGCACATAATGACTTCCTTCAAAAAGTACAGTACTGAAGAAGGGGAAAAGAAACATTACAGTGCAGAAACTTGGCAGATGCTACTTCACCCAAGTGGTAAAAATTAACACTGACAAATCACATTGATAACATGTACCATTGATGATATGATACAAGAGTAGATTTCCCCTGTGAATTTCCTGCCTCAAACCCATAACCCCAACCCTTTAAGCATGAGAAAAAACATTAGAAAAAATCATCAGAGATATTCTACTTGACATCGGAGAATAAATTTTTCAAATAAGGAGGGCTTTAAAGGAAGCTTCGAAATAAATGCAATGAAGAGGTTCCATTTTGTGGGTGCCTGTAGCTTTTCTCTGCTGATTCACAAAACTGTTAAGTCTTCAAAAACAAGGTAGGTGTGAACAATCCTTACTTTAAAAGAGAAACCAAAGGAAACATGATGACTAAATGCAATGTGGTACCTTTTCCTCTAAAAAAATTAGAGGAAAAATAGTGACAACTGAATAAAGTATGGACTTTAGTTATAACAATACATCAACATTAGTTCATCAACTGGGACAAATGTACCACAGTATTTTTAACAGTGAAAAGTTGCAGCTGAGTATACAGGAACTCTGTAATATACTGGTAACTTCGCCAAAAAAAAATTGTGAGGCCCAGTGCCTTGACTCAGTTTACTTGCTTTCTTGAAAATATCACACTAGAGTTTACTTGGGGGTTTGGATCCAAGATGGCCGTTTAGGAACAGCTCAGGATTGCAGCTCCCAGTGAAAGCACAGAGGGTGAGTGGACGCCGCATTTTTATTGCCCACAGACTAAGAAATTCCCAGGCGGAGGAGCCCCACGGGTCGCTAGCGTGGCTGTTTCGGCCAGCGTGGCTGTGTCGGCCAGCACGGCTGCTTTGCCCCACAAGGCTGCTTTGTCAGTGCCCTGGTGCAGTGGTTCTCCGTACAAAATACACTGGCCCAGGTGCACTTTTGGCTGGCGATTGGAGCCACAGAAAGTTGCCCGTTCATCTGTTTAAAAAGGGGACTGAACAGGGAACCAGGACAGTAGATTCCAGGGCAAAAAAAGCACCACAAATCTCAGTGCCGCTATTTAAGCCAGTGCAGTGAGTCACTGCATGGGAAAACACACAGATCCCGGCGCCTCTTCAACAGGCGACTGGAACACCAACTAAAAAAAAAAAAAAGAAAAAAATGGCTCTGAGGCAGGGAGCCAACGATCAGGCTCGGCTGGTCCCACCCGCACAAAAGAACAGCAATCAGAAACTCTCTGGATTGAGAGTTTCACAGCAAGTGCAGCTGAACCCGGGACAGCCCAGCTCTGTGGGGGAGGGGCGTCCGCCATTACTGAGGCAGCCCACCACTACGGAGGTAGTCAGCCAATGCTGAGGCAGCCTACCATTGCCAAGGCAACCCACCATTGCTGAGGCAGCCCGCCGTTGCCGAGACAACTTGCCACTACAGAGAGAGTCCACCATAACAGAGGCAGGCCACCATTGCCGAGGCAGTTCTAACTACACCCATATAAACAGGACTGCAGGGAAGTTCAATCCGCAGCTGGGCGGAGCCCACAGCAGCTCAGCAAAGCCTCTGCAGGCAGACAGTGACTAGGCTGCCTCCTTGCTAGGCAGGGCAGCTCTGAAGGAAAAAAAAAAAAAGAAGGCAGCAGCACAACAGAAACTCATAAATAAAGCCCTAAATCCCTGGAACAGAGCACATGGGAACAAAAAGCGGTTTATGAGTTCTGCTGCAGCAGACCTAAATGTACCTGCCCAGCAGCTCTGAATGAACAATGGAACTCACAACTCAGCATTTGAGCTCCTATAAAGAAGAGACCGTCTTCTCAAGCAGCTCCCTGACACCTGTATATCCAAAGAGCCAACTCATAAAGGAGAGATCAGACTGACACTTGGCAGGTATCCTTCTGGGACAAAGATAGCAGAAGAAGAAAACTGGCAGCAACCCTTACTGTTCTGCAGCTGCTGCAGGTGATCCCCAGGCAAGCAGGGCCTGGAGTGGACCTTAGCAGACCTACAGAAGACGGGCCAGACTGTTAGAAGGAAAACTAAGAAACAGAAATAACCTCATCATCAACAAATAGAACGTCCACTCAGAGACCCAATCTGAAAGCCAGCAACTACAAAGTCGACAGGTGGATAAATCCTTAAAGATGGGAAGAAACCAGCGCAAAAAGGATGAAAACACCCGAAACCAGAACACCTCTCCTCCTACAAGGGATCACAACTTCTCACCAGCAAGGGAACAAGGCTGGATGGAGAGAACGAGTGTGATGAAATGACAGAATCAGACTTCAGAAGGTGGGTAGTAAGAAACTTCTGTGAACTAAAAGAACATGCTCTAACCCAATGCAAAGAAACTAAGAACCTTGAAAAAAGATTTGACGAAATGCTAACGAGAATGGACAAAATAGAAAGGAATATAAATGAATTGATGGAGCTGAAAAACACAACACGAGAACTTCGCAAAGCATGCACAAGTTTCAACAGCCGAATTGACCAAGCAGAAGGAAGGATATCAGAGGCTAAAGATCAACTCAATGAAAGAAAATGGGAAAGCAAGAAAAGAGAAAAAAGAGTAAAAAGGAATGAACAAAGTCTCCAAGAAATGTGGTACTATGTGAAAAGACCTAATATACGTTTGATAGGTGTACCTGAATGCGACGAAGAGAATGAATCCAAGCTGGAAAATACTCTTCAGGATATTATCCAGGAAAACTTCCCCAACCTAGCAAGGCAGGCCAATATTCAAGTCCAGGAAATACAGAGAACACCACAAAGATATTCCTCACGAAGAGCAATCCCAAGGCACATAATCGTCAGATTCACCAGGGTTGAAATGAAGGAGAAAATACTAAGGGCAGCCAGAG
>NW_016107480.1:181580-199504 GCF_001604975.1 Cebus imitator | reverse complement strand
CTATGTGACTATGTTTTCTCAAAAAAAAAAAAAAAAAAAAAAAAAAAAAAAAAAAAAAAAAAAAAAAAAAAAAAAAAAAAAAAAAAACCAAAAAACTTGTTGCTATTAAAATCACAGTAAAAATCACGAGATGTTTTTAAATGGGAGAAAGCCAAAGAATAATACAGGCAAGTTTATAAAACTGCTGAGTTCAAGGGCTCATAAAGGTTTTTCAATTACAAATGTAATCCTGGGGTAGAAGAGAATTCCAGATTCTGGAGCTCACCTCTTAGAAACTTTTTTCCCTTGAGCTTAACCTGTCATTGACAGGCAGCTGTTTTAACTAAATGGCTGAGATAAATGGACGAGTTACAGGTTTCTCCTGCCTCTGCAAAGTCCCAATTCACAAAAGGTCTTAAAGAATTAGGAGTTCAGGGCATATAATCACAGAATCATTGAATAATTCAAGCTGTGAAGCTCAGTATGCAGATACATTTCAAGAACATTCATCTCAATATTCCATATGGATAACTGAATAATAATAAAACACTGCCTACTATGGCTTAACACTGGTAAATTCCTTATGAATTTCTATTGTGCCAGTCTGGAAAAATTAGAAGATAAAAATAAAAATGACCTTCTATATATTTCATTTAAAATAAAATGTGTGAATACCGCCCTTCAGAGGAAGCAGAGGTAACAAGTCATGATCTCTTTGCGTAATTAATGATATGAGAACATCTACCTTGTATTTTAAATGTGGAGATCTATCTAGAATCTTTTCTCTCAGAGCTCACCTTCCTTTTTCACCACTTCCTTTATGAGAGGAGAATATACACTGACTGGAAGGCAGTACAAAAGATTGTTTTTGGAATGGGTTAGATAATCCCCACTTTATGTGGCGCATTGTATTTCATTTCCTAGTTATATGCTTAAGATGCTTATGCTTAAACATTTTATAGCTTCCTCTTATAAAGCCCTCTCTCTTTCAGTTAAGTGCCTTGAAGCCAAGATCTTACATTAAAGTAGAATCTAATTAGACCTTTCAATTCAGAGAGGCTGCTGAACTCTTTTAGCTCCATTATAGGAATATACAGTAAAAACTTCTTTTTCCTCTCCGCGGTGAAAATAGCAGCTATCTTCAAGAAGAAGAAGAAGAAGAAAAGACTTGAATTATCACACTTCAATTTAAGCACAAGGCCCAGGCAGCTGACCCAGCCTCTCTGTCCTTTTATATAAGAAGGAAGATGGTTTTCAAATTTTGAGGCAGCAATTGGGAGTGGGGACATAGAGAGAGCATTCTCATCGCTTTTGTACCCTTAAATACACCGAATCTAAAATGCCTTCACATTGAAAGCATGAAAATTGCAGTAACTACTTCAATAAGCAAGTCATTTATATATAATTTCTGGCAGCATATATATGTTCACAGGGAACATGAGTTAAGAAAGACAGTATGTAGTTTTATAAAAAGGAAAGCATAAAATTCTAAATATCCTTGCCAGTGTGTATCCATGAAAGTAATGTCATTAGAAAAAAAAAATAACTATTCCCTAGGATTCGTATTCCTTCCTGACATACATTTGGCATCAAAGCAGCTTTGGGAAAGAGGGTAGAAAACCTTATAACACAAATAACTCTCATCAATACCAAATGAAGCATGTGAAGCTTTCAACCAGGAACTAGAAAGAATTGAGGATGTGAAGGGAGGATGGGCAATTCTAATCTGGTTAAATCAGAATGTCTTGCAACACTTGTGAATGAAACAAGCTTTCAGATGATGCTCACAAAGACGACATACTGGATGAGGAGTAAAAAGGACGACCTGCAACCCTCACAAAGCACCAGAGCTACCGTAATGATTTTGCAGCTTACGCTGTGACCCTTGCTGTTATTTAAAAAAAAAAAAAAAAAAAAAAAGCTAAATCCCACATACTGTTTACTCAGGGTGACTAATGTAGGATGTTAATCGACTAGAGGTCTCCTACAACAACTGTGTGGGAATTAGATCCATTAGTAGATAGAGCAGTGATATCATTGCAAAACAATGACAGATTATGGTTTTTTTTCCATCACATACTTGGATGCTTGAACATTATCCTTTTAGAAGTTATTCACAATGGTTTCAAGGCAAGGGTGTACTTTAAAAGGGCAGAATCACCACTGTCATGATCTAATTTAGATAATTATGAAATTCTCAGAATCAAAAGGAGTTTAGTACCTGATGACTCTTAAAACTAGTTATATGCCTCTGGATTAAAAGCCCTCATCTCAGGTAAATTTTTTCCTTATTTTCTCACCTCCCTTGAAATGAAGGGTAGAAGTGAAGAAACAGGAAGGGATCTATTACTAGGGCATGGGTTGGTCCAGTGGAAAGCACAAGCCCAGCCCAGAAGATGCCAGGAATTCTTTCATGACTACTTGGCCCCACTCCTCAACTCTCCTCTCATGGCTTACAAAATTTTCTTCATCCAGAGACCTTTCTATTAAAAATAAATCTCACTGGAAGCTTGCTATACGAAACAATGGATAAGAAACTTCCTTGGTTAAGGGAGGACGGAGAGTTTCCAGGGTGAATGGAATGCCAAGGTGAGGGGATTCTTCTGAAGATCTGGAGACTCAGAGGAGTGTATTTGAGAACTACCTCCTAGTTTCACTCCAGCTGTTTGTCTCCATCTTTCCATTCCCTGCTGGAAACTGGTACCAAACACTAGTCCCTATATTTCTTGTTATAGCACAGCCTATGGAATGAGGTGCGCTGATAAGAAGATAACCAAATGTATCTCAGACTATCTCGTTTTGTTGATGAAAGACATTGAATCCTAACACAGGATTCTTCAGACAGCAGCATAGCAAAATGTATAATCAGATGTAGCTGGCTTCATTACTCGAGTTCTGAAATCTATCATTAACAGGTGACTTGAACTCAAATGTGACTATATGGAACGGGAAAGTCAGACAGAAAAACAGGAGGAGAAGACAATGGTCATTTTCAGTATTTGAGGGAGACTAAAAAGGTGCCAACTTTAAAAATTGTCAGAATACAGCACAAAGTGCAGAGGCTTAATCAGAACACCTAGGTTCAAGTCCTAATGTCAATACCTAATGGGTGAATGATTTATATGAATACAAGTTATTTTCACTGTGAATTTCGAAGTTCTTTTCCACAAGGTGAACATAATATTCACAAGATGAATCCATCTTATCTACAAGAAGATGCCCGTATTCACGAGATGAACCTATCCATAATAAGATAACCTAATCTGCAAGATGAACCTATCTTAGCATTCAAAGACAGGTAAGACAGAGTAACATGGTGATAGCATTCTATGAAAGATACACATTACTAAGGACCTCGAATCCTTCACATCTCACGTAATGTAATACTAATACCAACAAAGATATTCTCTATTTCTGGTTACTTTAATGATTTGCTAACATGTTGTAGTGATCACAGAAAACATAGTTTAAAATTCACTTGGTCCAAAGCTTTGGGATTTCTTGATGCTTTTGGAATTTTTAATCTGGAGAGATTTGTACAATTTCAAAATTAATTTGCTAACATGTTGTAGTGATTGCATAAAGCACGGTTTAAAATTCACTTGGTCCAAAGCTTTGGGATTTCCTGATGCTTATGGAATTTTTAATCTGGAGAGATTTGCACAATTTCAAAATTTGTATGTAAGTCTTATTTATTAATTAATTAACTGTACTGTTATAACAATACATCAATCTCTCACAAAATTCAACCACACTGAATGTAAAATTCCTTTTTAAATTGTAGTTGTCACCATCACTATCGTTGTTACGAACTCAGATGAATGACGGCTAATTCCACCTGTTCAGTTTCCTCTACAACTCCACGTGTCGTAGTTTCTAGTGATGTAGGGAAAGAGGATTGGGCTATATGAGAGTGGCCTAGTGACAAACACTAATGATTGTGGCTACAGAATTTCTTTCATTTATCGAATCAGTTTATTTTTTAACTCACTCTAAAAGCAGTATTTTCCTGCACATAGGCAGTATTTACCTGTACATAAGTACAAAGTGGCCAAGCTAGTGCTGCTGGAGATGAAAGCAGGAAAAGACAAGGAGCCCACCAGCCTCAGTGGACCACAGAAAGAGTCTTGTTGCTAATGTGAACACTTTTATGTGTCTGCTTGAGCTACCGGTTTGGAACATCACCTGAAGAAGACCTTGCCTTAAGCATGGAATCTTTTTAAAACTCCTAAAATATTTGCTTCCTTTTTCAATCTTTTTGTTGTTGTTGTTGTGATTGCTTCCTGAGCACAGTTACCAAAGATATTATAAGGCACTTCAAGAATGGAAGGGGCATATATATTAATATAAATCTAAAAAGGCATGCAGTTTCTCAGAAGCAAAAGTTAAAAATAATTCTTTGTCATTTGACCATAATTAAGGTGCCACAAAGCCTGTTCCATTTACCAACTTATCTGGCAATGATAAAAACCTGGAAAACTTGAAAAGATCTATATCCAAGGAGAAAATACCAGAAAAACAACACTTAGGTGTATCATGGTAATATTTTTAAATGTGTCGTCCATTTTTACTAAGTCAGTGAGAAAAATCTTTGCATTCCGACAACACAATTTATTTCTTTGAAAATGTTCATGTGATTCTTGAAAAGAAATTATTAATGCATTTTTTTCCAAGAACATCTTTGCCATTTTATTCATGAAAAAAATCCTATTCATGTCAGTGGAATCTGGCCAAATCCAATTTCTTTTCTCTTTTAAATGAGGAAGTCAATGTTTTGCCCTTGAAAGCTGAGCCTTAAAAATACGACATGAAGGTTATGGTTTCGTCTAAAGGGATGGCAAAAATGAGAGGGGATAAGGCGAGTGGTAAACTAGAAATAGATTGTCGTTCATGTCAACAGAGATAGTTGGCATGTTTCTTCAATTTTCCAATTTTGCACAATGTGTATTCTTTTCTCTCCCCCCACCTTGTTGGGGTTAAGATTGCAAGGCCAGCCTAAAGAAGGTGATTATATCTTCCAAGGCTCTATATCTATATCCTAACAGTGGATATAATAGGACTAGACAGAATATTACCAATGGAGAAAACACATGTTCTATACTTGTAAACGGGCCCTCCCTTGGAACACTGTAAGCTCTTGTCTTAATTCTCTAGTTCACTCCTCACTTGCTGACAATATTGACCTCCTTGCTTTTGCTCCAACACTTCAGTCATTTTAGAGCCTTTGCATTGATTCTTTCCTTTTACTGGAAAGTTCTTCCTATAGAAATGTGCAAGGCTACTTCTCTAACTCAGCTCCAATTCTTTTCCTGAATGCCAACTTTCAATGAGGCTTATACCGAGCATTCTATTCAAAATCGCAACCATCAACTAAGAGCTCCACTTTCAGTCAATCCTTACCATCTTTTATGACATTTTCTTTTTTCTCACAGCATGTCTAACCTTCTAAGATACTATTTAACTCATTATGCTTTGTGGTTATTTTTAATTGTTTGATTCCCTTACCCAGAGAATAAGGTTTATGAAGAAATCAAAAGTCTCAAATCAATGATCCTTAGCTTCCAGCTTAAGAAACTAGAAAAGTAGAATAAATGAAACCCCAAACAAAGGGAAAAACTCAAGTAATACACATCAGAGTAGGAATCAATGTAATAGAAAATAGAAAAACAATAAAGAAAACAGATAAAAGCTAAAAAGCAAGTTATTTGAGAACATTAATAAACCTGTACCAAAACAGCTGAGGAGAAATCATAGACAAATTACCAATATCAGAACGAAGAGAGGTGTCATGTAGGTAGAGTCTATGGATTTAAAAGAATAAAAAATTACGAACAAACTTATACTTATGAATTGGACATCTTAGATGAAATGCACAAATTCTTTGAAAGAAAGAAACTACTAACGCTTTCTCAAGAAGAAACAAGTAACCTGAATAGCCCTATCTATATATTATAAAGAATTTAAATTTGTGTTTAAAATCCTTTCCACAGAGAAGCTGCAGGTCCAAATGGCTTTCCAGGTAAACAAACATTAAAGGAAGAAATCCTACCAATTGCATACAAACTCTGAGAAAAACTGAAATGTGTATTTCCCAACTCCTTCTATGGTGCTTACATTACCCTAAGACAAAAAACAAAGACATCTTTAAAAAAGTAAACCACAGAATAATATCCGTCATGAACATGGTAAAAATTCTAAACAAATTTTAGAAAATCTAATCCAAAAATCTATACAAGTAGAATATGCCATGATTAAGTGAAGTTTACATTAGAAAGTCAAGGATCATCTAACAGTAGGAAATAAATCACAGCAATCCACCCTATTAACAAACTAAATAAGGAAAGTCATATAATCACTTACATAGATGTACAAAATAATTTACAAAATCCAGTATCAGTTTTGATATGTCAGAATGGAATGTATAAAACTTAACTGAATTAATCTGAATTGACTTGAGCTGCATTTAGTAGAGTTGAATTGACTGAATGGAACAAAATTGAAAGAAAAATGAAAAATTTAAAAAATGACTTGCCTAACAATGAAATTAAACTCTGACGAAGTAGAAGAAGTATGGAATTTCAGTGAGTTAAGTTTCTAAATTTTTTTATTTATTTTTTAAAAAAACAGAGTTTTGCTCTTGTCACCCAGACTGGAGTTCAGTGGCACAATGTCAGCTCACTGCAACCTCTGCCTCTCAGGTTTAAGTCAGTCTCCTACCTCAGCCTCCCAAGTAGCTAGGAATACAGGCACCCACCATCATGCTCAGATAATTTTTTTGTATTTTTAGTAGAGACAGGGTTGCACCATGTTGGCAAGGCTGATCTCAAACTTCTGACCTCAGGTGATCTGCCTGCTTTGGCCTCCCAAAGTGCTAGGACTACAGGCATGAGCCACGATGCCTGGCAAATTTCTGAATTTTTTATTAGCTCAATGATGAAGCACTCAGATGATAAGAGAAAATAGAAAACATTAAAAAATATCACAAATCGCAATTAGTGCCTAACTCTGTTCAGCAACAATAGTAAGCTGATGACTGGATATATTTGTATGTATTTTTTATACAGTAAAAACCTCATGAGAACTAAAGTTGATTCTGTACCTGGAGAATTACAGAGCTTTTACATATATTTATATATGTAATATGTATTTATAGAGTGTGTAATATGTAACATATATACAATCTGCAAACTAGGAATCAAAAGTTACATCCTCAACTTGATAAAAGACATCTATGAAAAAATTTTAGCTAACATAATATTTAATGGTAAAAGACCTAGTATTTTCTCCTGACATTAGGAAAAGGAGAAGAGTACCTACTCACACCGCTTCTATTCAGCATTGTACTCAATGACCTAGCCAGTAATATAAGGCAAGAAAAATAAATAAAAAGCATGTACATTAGAAAAGAAGATGGTTAAAAATTGGAAAAAAAATTTTTTTTAGGTGAAGCTTAGGGACCTGTGGAATAATAGCAAAACATCTGATATATGCATAACTGGAGTCCCAAAGAGAGAGAAAGAAAAAAAGAATAGGGCAGAAAAAAAATGCTTAAAGTAATAATAACCCCAAACTTTCAAATTTGGAGAGAGATATGGATTTATACATTTTAGAAGTTCATTAAATTCCAATCCAGATAACTAAAATGAAAAACACAACCGGGTATATGATCTTAAAACTGCGGAAACCAAGATTTTTAAAGAGGTATTAAAAACAGCCAACAATGCATAATGTACAGGTGAGCCATGATAAATAATCACGGACTCCCTTAACAAAATACTAGGGATCCGTAGATGATAGAATGACATTTGTGGAGCGTTTAAAGGGGAAAAATAATGTCTACTCAGAATTACATATCCAGCAGAAATGTCCTTCAGAAATCAACAGAAAATTCATTGGCAGATATGGAAATTAAAAGAATGTGTTATCAATAGATCTATATTTCACAGAGTGAGAAAGGAAGTTCTTCAAGCCAAAGCAAAATCACAATAAATCAACACTCGGATCTACTGAAAGGAATGAAGACCACTGGAAATGATATTTCTGTGGATAAACAGAATGCATTTTTTCTCTTAATTAAAAAAATGTATGTTTGCCATGGTTTATTCAAATTCTGCTTATATCTCCCAGGCAGACCTTTCTGTTTCTCTGTGCAGACATACTGCCAGGAGTAGCAGTCTGGCCTACAAATATTTGTTCTTATCTCTTTATTTAAAAGCCCATTTCTAGGCCTTAATTCATGGGAATACTTGTTTGGGGTGAATTCCCAATAAAATGAGCAAGGAAACCATCCTCCTTGCAACTTAATATTTAATATATATTCAACATCCTTATTCAGCATTGTCTATGTTGATTTATGTCTTTTTGGCAGCACAGTTTTCCCAGAAATGCTGAAAGACTTTTTCACGGACCATAAAGGAGAGAATATAGGTCTAAAGGCACGAAGGTACATGTCTCCAGTGTCTGGTGCTTTGTAATGCCAGCTGCTGTAGTAAATGTTACCCTTAAATTTCCATGCCTTAGCACAGGAGAGGTGATTTCTTAGTCACTTAGAGCCCAATTGGTTGGGATAGGAAAGCTGTTGCCAGTCCTCCAGGAGAACAGGCTGACAGCAGCTCTTACATTTTCAGCTGGATGTTTCTAAGGCCACCCTTTTTCTTCACATCTAGATGAAAAAATAATGTGATGAAATTTGGGTCGTTCTTCCTCTAAAGTCTCTACAGGTTCATCATTTTTGTTTTAAGAGACTAAGGAGAAGGAAAGTAAAAGGTAATAGGAGGTTTATAATAAGCAGTGGAACACGTTGACTTTAGAAGCAGAATTTTCATAGTAACCCACCTCATGAATATCCTTCCTAATATCAACAGTGCCTTCTCAATCCAATTAGTCTACGTGATTGAAAGCACTCTGACACATCAGGTACGCAGGGAGTTGATGGACAGTGGGGAAGGAGGAATGATTGGGAGGAAGGGCACAGCACAAAGTAAGCAATAAATGAAGCACAAATGGACCAGGTCTCAGATATAAAAGCAAATGACAAAAGTCATAAGGAAGAAAATGAAGTATAAATATACTAAATAACAGTGATATTTCAGGAAAAAAGGGATTCTTTTATTAGGGTAAAGATCAGCTAGATCTTTGGAACTTAAGATTTAGTAGACTTTTTCTGAAATGGAAAATGGTTGGTCTGTATCACCTTTATTCCATTTTCAAACTCTCTTTTTAACTCTCTTTCCCTTTAGGCATTGCCCTTTTGGTAGCCTCTGGAGTCTTCAGGGAAAATCTGGGCCTTGAAGGGCTCTGTTTAAAAAACACTGACTAATAAGTAGCCCGAGGTCATCTCTAGAAATACCTTTATTGGAGTTCCTACTGCCACCATCAAACATCTTATTTTTTTTTAATAAAATCCTACTCATTTTACAAAGTTCATCTCTAAATTTACCCTTCTCTGAAACCTTCACTAACCCTGCTCCAAAACCGGGGTATTCTCCTCCTCTCTGATCCCACTGTACCATTTCTGACTTGCTAGTGTGACAATATCGCTTTGTGTTTCTGTAGATGGTCCAATAGACTTTGAGCTCCTGCAGCAACTTTATTTTCTCAATGAAAAGAAGAGTGCCCAGTCTACAGCATTTGCTCTGTAAATGGAAACAGAAATGTCTGAAACCTAACTATATTGATTTGAATTGACTTGAGTTGCATTAAACAGAGTTGAACTGACCTAATAGAAAAAAAAAAAAATTAAAGAAAAACTAAAAAAGCAACCCCCCCTCACCAAAAGAAAAAAAAAAAATGATTTGCCTAACAAAGGGCTTAAGCTCAGCCGGGCTAGAAGCATGAAATGGATTGAGGTAACTTTCTAAATTTTTTTTATTAGCCCAGTGATAAATCTTGCAGATGATAAGACAAAACGGGAAGAACTTTTAAATATGACAAATCTCAACTACTGCCTAACTGGATTCAGCATCAATAGTTTAAGCTGATGATTGGATCTATCTATATGCAATTTTGTAACAGTAAAAAACTCATAATGAGAAATGAAGTTAATTCTATACACTGAGAATTATAGATCCCAAATTGTAGGAAAATTGGTGCTTCAATATGTAGGACAGTGAGAAAACGATGAGAAATTTGTGTTAAAATGGGAAAGAAGACTGTATTTCCAACACAAAAACACGAAAAAGAAGGAATCCTTAAGATTATATCTTGTTTTCATAAAAGTGGCAGGCCGAGTAAAGGAAATGGTAAGTTACGGAGCATTTTTAAGCACCCACTGTGCCAGGCACTCTTGCTAGATACCTGTAAAACATAATCCCATTATTTCTCCTGATAACCTGGTGATTTGACAGATTTTAAAAAAGAGATTCAGCAAAATAATTAACTCATGGAGACAAAGAATAGAAGGATGGTTATCAGAGGCTGGGAAGAGTAGTGGGTGGGGGGAGAAAGCAGGGATGGCTGATTGCTACAAAAAAAAGTGAAAAAGAATCAAGAAGACCCAATACTTGATAGCACAATAAGGAACTATAGTCAATAATAATCTAATTGCACATTTAAAAATAACTAAAAAAGTGTAACTGGATTGTTTATAATGTGATTATTGCATATTACATGACTGTGCCAAAATATCTTCTGTACTCAATGTATACACCTACTATGTATGCACAAATTTTTTAAAAAATTTAAATATGAGATTTAGGATGGTTAGAAAATGTGTCCAGTATTATATTTGGCAATTCGAACAAAGCTATATTCAATTTCAAACCACATGCCTTACCCAGGAACTCAAACAAATACTTGCATGCCTTATCATTCTTGTTAGAGGGACAAGCGTACCTGCTTTGCCCAATTACAGGTACCAGGATTTCAGCTGCAGTTTTAAGTTGGCTTTAGCTCTTTTGGGTTAACAATTTTTGACATTAAAAAAAAATTGTCTATTCATTTATTTGCATATCACCTGGGAATATGCAATACTGTGATAAAGGATTAATTAATAATAATGGCCAGAAGACTTCCAGTAGCTGCAGGAAAAAGCAGGTGGGTAGCAGACAGATAACTTCCCAAAATCTTTTCCCTAACAGTACGAAAGAACTTCACATCTATGAAAATTCAAAGCAAAACTACATTTCCCCAAGTTACCTGAAAACACAGAAAATAAAAAGTGCAAAATAATTGCATGTAAAAAAGAAAAATTTGTTCGGGGGGGAGGGTTGGGGGTCTACTGGAGGGATGGCATTAGGAGGAATACCTAATGTAGATGGTGGGTTGATGGGTGCAGGAAACCACCATGGCACGTGAATACCTATGTAACAAACCTACACACTCTGCACTTGTACCCCAGAACTTGAAATGTAATTAAAAAAACCTATTATATATTTTTAAATAAAAGAGTGGAATTGGAATATTTCTAACACAAATAAATGGTAAATGCTTCAGGTGATAGCTGCCCTTTCATGCATCTATTATGCATCAATTATGCATATATATGTAACTATTATGTCCCAATAATTAAAAATAAAAAGTAATGAATGAAAAAAAAAAAAAGGAAAAAGAAATACAGGGGCCACAGCAGTCTCACATGCTCACAGTCTCCTGTCTGCCCTCTGTGTGACCAGCAAGCACGGAGCAGGAAAAAACTAAAAGAGTTCAGAACAAGAACACTAGCTAAGAGGGTCTGAGTGTGACTTGGTGGCATCAATGTTATGGACTGAGTATGTCCCCCTGAAATGTATATGTTGAAGCCACAATCAAATATTATAGTATTAGGAGGTGGACCTTTAGGTGGTAACTCGATTTGTTTGAGGTCATGAGGGTAGAGTTCTCATGATGGGATTAGTTCTCTTATCTCAAGAGACAGCAGGGTAAATCTGAGAGGAAAAATAAACAACTGGGCAGATCAAACCAAGCCCTGTACAGAAGGGATATCAAAGTATGTGTCTTAAAGGGAAAGATATAAAAAAATAAACAGCTTGGATTCAACCTTTATGAAGTGAACTTTGTACTGTCTTTATCTGGTTTTTGTACTGTCTTTACCTTCTGCAGGAGGTGCAGAAGATACATGGACTAGGAGAGCTAGCTGGATTAGGGTAAGACAAGCGAGAGTGTAGAAGAGTTCAAAAAATGTCGATTCAAAAAAAAAATCCGTGATGACTAAATATATAATTGTGAATAAAGACAAGAGCTGCCCATTCACTTACACAACTCTGTCTCACTCATCTCACCGCAATCCTGACCCAGATTCCAATAAAATATCTTTATATAAAGAGAGTGCTGTCCCACAGGCTTATAGTTTGCTTATTTAACTTTCTAAAATACTGCATTAAAACAGTATTTACCCTGATGACTGGAATTTTTGGTGCCCCATTCAATCTGGCATCAAAGGTGAGTAACTGTCATAACTTCCTGGTACCTGTCTTGCTAATAGGAGGCTTTACTACACTACTCTCATTATAAGATAGATAAAATTCACAGGAAATGAGTAGAAACACAAAACGTTAAGAAAGCACCAGATGCTTTGACAGTTTCACAGGAGAACTCTACCAAGTTCTTCAGACTAGATATTCCTAATACTCTATAAATCATCCTAGAGCATTGAAAATGAAGGAAAAGTACCTAATTCTTTTCTCTTTTTTTGAAGAATAACTGATAATTAAACCAGATAAAGGCAATACGAAGGTAAAAAAATTCAGACTAATATTACTCGTTAATATGAATTTTTAAATTCTGATCATGAATCAGCGATAGTTCAGTAATAATAATATACTATAGTCAAATTAGATTTATGCCAAGAATACAAAGCTGGTTTAATACTGCAGATTTTTGGTGTCCAGAACTATAAGAGAATAAATTTATGTTGCTTTAAGCTGTAAGACTCAGTCATTTGCTGTGGCACCCCTTGAAAACTAATCCAGTTAGTTTACATATGTAAATTTCCCAGCTCTGTTTGCCGTAGGGCCTTCTAACAACAACACTGCAATAGCAGTGAATAGACCTAGCACCAAATTTTAATTTTCTAAATACCATTCCCCAATAAAAGGAACTAGGACTTTTTGAAAAAATGATTGATGCCAGAACCAAGGAAGGGAACATGTAAGACGAGCCTAATATTGTATGGTATCAGAAATTAAACAAGCATTCAAAAAAGATGAAGGCTTGATAAAAGAAAAAGGACCCAACGTTCTGGAGGAACTTGAGCAACAATATAAATAAGAGTAGCATTTGATTATAACCCATAGGCCAAACTTAAAATACATAATTAATAAATAAGAGAGAAGAGACAGTTCTTCCTCGGAGTAGAAGGCTAATGAATAATGAGAGAAGCAAAGAGGAAACATAAAACCATTAGGTACACACTACAGTGATACTTGTCACAGATGAGGTTCAATAAGGAGTGCTGAATTCAATGAGAAAAAGTTTAAGGAGAAACAGAATTTGTATATTCTCTAAGTGTCTTCCCCAAGTTATTTATTAACTACATAGGGTAGAACAGCAATTTTACAGTCGAAAAAAACAGTAGAAACCACCTTTGCCAAGTAATCAAAGTTAATGTTACCAATAATAAAACATGTGAACACCATGGATGCCATGATATGACACACTGAGAAAGGCACACAAGTCTCTGCGATAGTCTTGCCAAAGATGCATGACTTTAGCCCAATGATTAGAAAATACCACACAAATCCCCATTATGAACAAGTAAAAATAATGTGCATTTCAGCCATGCTATAAAACACCTGTTCAAATTTGTTTAAATTATCTTTAAGTGAGTCCAAGTGAAGGAACACTTGAAACAGCAGGTCAATGATCTTTAAAAGGGTGAAGGCTGTGAAAGACGAGGACAGATTGAGAAGCTCTTACAGATTACAGACAACTGCACTCTAGCCTGGGCCACAGAGAGGAATCATGTCTTTGGCGCGGGGGAAGAGAGGAAATTCTGCATGTATTTACTTCAGTGTCCACAGTGCTTGAACCACAATTTAAAAAAGCAGGACAATGTTATGGTCATTTAAAAAAGAGAGAGAGAAAGGACTGTTTTGTGTTCTGAAGGAAAAATAAAAGCTTTTGCTAATGGAATATTAAGAACCTGTTTATCACATTATATAATTACAGAGTAATGTTACACATTTTTCACGAAGGAGAGGACACTAGTTAAAGGAATTAATGGCGAACAATTCAAAGGCCATGTGCCATGTAGTATGGGAAAAGCATTATGAGGCCTTCGGCAAGTTAACTTTTTCAAACTATTTCCTCCCTCTAAAATTAGCAAGTTTATATTGCTAAATTTTGTCCATACCTATAAATATGTGCAATTTCACTAGGTCTATTGAATTTGATTCCATGTTGAGTGATAATGTACTCATGCATTCAATGGTTTCAAAAAGAACTTTTATGTCTATGATTCAGTTCATGTATTTTTTCTTTTCCAATTCATAATACTGTTGCTAAGAAAGCCTGTTTCCAAATCTATATCTACAGGACACATATTATATATAGTACATTTACCTAAAGAGTACTACTTATTTATTTAGAGCCACGTTTTTAAAGATGAGATTTCAGAGCTTACAGTGAGTTTTATCTGAGAAAAGAAAGATTGCAGGAAAATCTGATATCCATCGATAATTTGTAATCTGGCTTTGGATCTTATCATATCCATGAAATGCATGCTAAATTCATTAGTAATAACTTTATTCTGCAAATGAGTGAACACTTTCTCAGTTCTTATTTTAACAGATGTGGTTAAAATTGACCTTTGCTTGACCTAACACTAGCTCTCCTGGTCCCTGTCTTGGCATCAGTTTGATGTCTGGATGCCGTCCATTCCCCAGGCTTTGTTGTTAGGCCTGTGTTTGCTTCTCACTGACTGCTCATTTCAAGATTTATACCTGCGGTTTGTTTTAATCAGAAATAGTAAGGTAACAGATGTGGAGACAACTGCCTTTGAAAAAAAATTTTTCTTACATTTCCCAAAAGAAGGGATATGCCAGGCCACAAAGGCCACATGCGGAAAGCAGCACCAGGTTTCATCGGGAGGCAGAAGCAAAAGGAAGAGGAAAGCCCAGGCCAGAACATTTATTGGGTTCTTCATGAGAAAAGGCAAGAAAGGGTAGGGGCATGGCTTCGGACTGGCAGTTTAAAAAATTCTGGAGGACCTTAGGCAGAGGGGCTGTCTCCAGTCTCTGGGCACCAGGTCTTGGGTTGATTTAGGGCAAGGGGAATATTGGCTTTGTATGTGAGAGTTAGGTGAAGAAGTATTTCAGCATATGGGCTCTGGATCCCAGGAGTCATAAACAGCTTCGTCCATTTGGCTCTCTTTGGCTCTGTAATTAACGTATGCTAAATAGATGAACATAGAATCCAAGAAAACACAATTAGAGTTTACTGAGTTTTTAGATTTTTAACAATATTTGCATACATCTCTTAAATCTAGACCTGTAGATTCTGCAAGCTTCATACATCTATCTATTAGCTATCTCCTCATGAAAGCAAATACACATCACAATGTGAAGATACTCAAAACTGAAGTGATTATCCATGCCCCGCAGAGCCGAGCTTTGTCCCCTCTTTCTACCTTTGGTTGTCACCATTATTACGTATCCAGTCTCCCAAGTCATAAATCTGAAAGACAGTGTTGCCTTTTCGATCTTCCTAATATGCAATGAGCAATCATCAGTCCCTTCTGTTACCTCTCACCTATTTTTTGAATCTCTACAATGCTACCAGCTCATAATCCCTTATTCCATCAGTACAACTATCGTTGCATATACAACCCTGTCAAAGGTCTCTCTGCCTTTGGTTCTGTGGGACACAGACTTAACAACTCCCTTAGTTACTCCCACGTTTAGTGATTCCTCACAGTCTCCGGGGTGAAGTCCAGGCGGCCAGCACGACACTCATAGCTTTTGGTGGTAACACATGCAATTATTTTTCCCAGTCTTATTTTCAACTAACTTTTCCCTCACACTTTACACTCCACAGTAAATGTGTGTCTTTTTTTCTAAAAAAATTGTTACTTTATTCCTTTGCCATTACACATTCTGGCCCTCTCGTTTGAAACGTCCTCTACTCACACCCATCCGGTTGGCAAGTCCTTTTTGTTTCCACGTCCTACAGAACTGACTCGGGCCTCAGTTCCCTTTGAGAACCTCCTTCAACGCATCCTTTTCTTCTGTACTACTTCATTTCTTTGTGCTTTTTTATGGTACTTCTCCTAATGGATGATAAAGATTCCTACGCCTCTTATTTTATCTCCTGTGGCCCCTTAACTGAAGTTTCATGAGGGCAGGACTGGACTGCACATCTGTGTCTTAACAGCTCCCATCCGCAGTCTAATAATACTCTAGCAGGCAGTCAAGAAATGTTTATTGCACTAAAATGAACTGAATTTTTAAAATTTCAGAGCCCTCCTCTGACTGGGAACTACAATAAAAGTTACGAAGCAATTTTGTTCCTCATAGGGGAGCAGGTTTTCCTGGGAAATCTAAGTATTTTTTTTCTATAACATGTTGTGTTTTTTCTTTCTATAACATGTTGTGTTTTTTCTTTCTTTTTTGGTTTCACTATTAGGCAGCTGTGGGACAATTTCTTCCCAGCAATGAAATCTTTGTTTAATATATGGAGTGCCTTTTGTGCCTCACTGACAGTCCCCCAGGATCTCCCTCTTGAAGAATATATGGAGAGTAAAATAAATGCTGAGAGAGCAGTCTATGCAAATTATGCAAAGAAGAATTGAAGAACAGAATGTTACAACAGACTCTAAACTCTCCTCCAAACATGATTTCCATGATTTCAGAGCGCCCCTTAATTGTGCTCTGGAGAGGTCAACTCATAATATTAATAATTTTTAAATAAAACAATGCCCCTTAATTTAAAAAGAAAAGCCTACAAAAAGAATAATTGGGTTTGAAATGTTTGAATAAAAACCCCAGCCAGGTGAGTTGGCTCATGCCTGTAATTCTAACACTCTGGGGGGCCAAAGTGGGCAGATCACAAGGTCAGGGGTTCGAGACCAGTCTGACCAACATGATGCAACCCCGTCTCTACTAAAAATACAAAAATTAGCCAGGCATGGTGGTGCGCATCTGTAATACCATCTATTCAGGAGGCTGAGGCAGGAGAATCACTTGAACTTGGGAGGCAGAGATTGCAGTGAGTGGAGATCGTGCCATTGTACTCCAGCCTGGGCGATAGAGTGAGACTCCATCTCAAAAAAATAAAATCCCATAACTATATATTCATTTATTTATTTATTAACTACAATCAGTAATGTATTTTAGACTCTAGGCATCAGTTTCTAAGGTGTTTACTATTTGAGAGTATAACTAGATTTTTATTTTATCTTAAACTCTATTACCAGGTAGACAAATCCAATATTTTTATAAATTCCTTGACCCTGTATTCCAGATCTTGCCTTTCTTATTCACTCTTTATTCTGTCATCCTCCTGAGACATATGTGTCTAAAACGACTCACTATAGGTAGCAAGGTGTTTTTAAAATCAAGATGTATAAGTTAACATATGATAAAAATATGGTTAATGAGTCTCAATATTAAGAGCTTCTAAATATACAGAAAACACGGTAGCAAATGTTTCCTGGAATCTTAATTGTAGTAAGTATTGAAAATAACAGAATCAGAGTTCAGCATTTATGTTATAAAAAGGGATGTAGAAAAAATATTCTAGGCCAGGCATGGTGGTTCACACCTTTAATCCCAGCACTTTGGGAGGCAGAGGGAGGCAGATCATGATGTTAGGAGTTTGAGACCAGCCTTGTCAATATGGTGAAACCCCATCTCTACAAAAGTACAAAAATTAGCCAGGTGTGTTAGTGCATGTCTATAGTCCCAGCTACTCAGGAGGCTGAGGCAGGAGAATCACTTGAACCTAGGAGATGGATGTTGCAGTGAGCTGAGTTCACGCCACTGCATTCCAGCCTGGGCAACAGAGCAAGG
>NW_016107480.1:168401-181560 GCF_001604975.1 Cebus imitator | reverse complement strand
AAAAAAAAAAAAAAAAAAAAAAAAAAGAATTCTAATATTGATTTAAAGACATCTTCCCTGTATATCACATCATTTTGATTCTGAAATAAGTTAGTTTTACTATGCTACTTAAAACACTATTTTAAAACATATCAGTATTATTAACAATCAAATTAACAGTTAAACATTTTTTAAACTCATAATAGATTTTATAAGAAAATTATATCCTCAGTGATATAGCTATGCAAAGCTATATTAGGATTTGCCTTCCTTCAACAAACTTAGAAAAAAAGAAGTCCCTATATATTAGTGATAACAAATAAAAAATGTTTATTCTTACATATTAATTTATGTAATTTATTAATTAAAGGACAAGTGAGTGGAGTTGAAAACTTTGAAAACATGTAATTCATGACTCCCCTTTCCTTGCCTTTTAATTTCCAGATGAGTAAACTGAGGTACCTCTGACCAGGAGTTAGGATTGTATAGTACATGTATGAGGCCTTTTGAAAAGATATAAAATACCATTTATATAACATTCTTGTAAAATATTTAACTTTAATCTTATAAGTAATCAGACCAATTCAGGATATGGATTTCTATGATAGATCAATACATAGTAATATAAATAGTAGTGAAATATTTCTATTTCTTGACCAATTAATTTGAGGTCTAGGCTTAAATAATTAGTGGGGACACAGATCTAAATATTATGCTAAATACCACACCGTTATGATTAACAATAAAAGATGTAAAATCTGGTTATGAAATCATATTGAAATGAATATTTATCTTGCATTGATTGGGAGAGCATCCAGCTATTCTGAAAAATGTATTTTCAGTTAATCATTAGGTAAGAACAGAGAAATACTCTTTGTATAATATTATGTGAACAAACCAGCATACACAGTGTATATACATCATACATCTGAATGTGTGTATGCAAAAAGTGAAGTGTTATAAAAAATGAACCAAAACAAAAATAGTTATATCTCAATGGTGGAAATACTTCCTCTGTTAGTTTCTGAAATTTTCTAAATTTTATTTTATATGTTCATATAATCTTTGCAAGCTGGATTATATTTAAAGAGAAAATTTTAGCAGTAATATTTCCAATCAACCAGTGTACTCATTGTAAATAAAGCATTCTATGTACTGACAAAATTAATATTTTCTAGAATAATCTCTGCTTCTATTATGAATTTTGTATGATATTTGCAGTTCCTCATTATAATGGCAGTACATATAATCTTAAATGTTCTGTAACTCAGCCATTTGTTTATTTCAACTGAACTTACTACCCATCGGTAATACTGCATAGTACCACATGGCTATATCTTGAAGCCCATTTTATGTCACAAAAGATTCAACAAAATAAATACCATAAGTGACAGCTAAGAAGAGTGTTATGAAGGGTATTACAGTGACAAATAGGAAAAATTAGGGCCCAGAAAGAAGAAACAGACTATTAACCCATTAGGATAGCTACCATCAAAAGAAAGAAAATGGAGGGGAGGGGAGAGGAGGGGAGGGGAGGGGGGAAGGGAGAGGAGGAAAGAAAAAAGAGAAAGTGGGAAATCAAGCAAGCAAAAAAGAGAAAAGAAACGGAAAATAACAACTGATGGTAAAGATGTGAAGACACTGAAATTTTTGGGTATGTTTGGTGGGAAAACAAAATGGTGTAGCTGCTAACATAGGGGGTTTAGAAAAAAATAAAAACATGTAATTACCATATGGAACAACAATTCCAATTCTGAGTATATACCCCAAAAAATTGAAAGTGGGGACCTGAAAAAATGTTTGCGAACCCATGTTTATAGCAGCAATATTCATAATTGCCAAAAGATGGAAGCCACCCAAGGTAAACTGATATACAAGATGTGGTATACACATGCAGTGGAATATTATTCAGCCTTAAAGAGGAAGGGAATTCTGACTCATGCTAAAACATGGATAAATCTTGTGGCCATTATTCTGAGTGAAATGAGCCAGTCACAAATACTATATGAGGTCTCTTATATGAGCAGTCAAACTCCTGCAGACTGATAATAGAATACTGGCTGCCAGGGCTGGGGAATGGAAAATGGAGTTATTGTTTGAAAGGTACAGAGTTCGGTTTTATGAGCTGGAAAGAACTCTGTAGACAGATGGTGGTGATGGCAACACAACAGTGTGAATGTACTTAATGCCACTGAACTGTACACTTTAAAAATTAAGACAGTGGATGTGATATTCTGTGTATTTTACCAAAATTAACAAATTTTTAAAGAAGGAGTCTACGAAAACAAACAAAAGCAAAGAATCTGAGTAGCTAAGCTAACAAACAGCAAGTGTAGTATTGGTATCTAGTCGCTTATTTTAAAATATGTCTATTTTTTCGACGTATTAAAATCCTAGTCAAGCAGGAAAATTTTATAAGAAGTCAGACAAAGTACAATCTAGGTACCATTATTCTTTTGAAAAAAAAAAATAGTGAGTACTGATGAAAAGAACTGAAAGCATCTAAGGATATCAGTCTTTAAAATAGTATTAAGAAACTTCATGACTCAGAGGTAAAATTTAGGTGTTTGACTCTTGTAACTCTGTATTATTCAAGAGTTCAGAAGCTACTATATAGACCTTATTTTTGTGTTCAAAAGAATTATCTCAAAGAATAATGTTGAAAAATTATAATTTCTTTATTAAAGTGTTTTACATGAGTGCTTTTCTTTTTTTCCAGCCCAATACTTCCCAATATTCTGGAAAAGGCCTATATAAACTCATGAGAAAGGCAGGCTTGCCTTTAAATTTCATGCAACTCTTTACTAAAAAATGGACTTAGGCATGTAACTTATCTTCTCTGAGTCTCGAATTTTCTAATTGTAAAATGGGAGTGATAAAATAGGCTTACTAGTATCATTAGAAGTATTCAAGGCACATTTAAATTACACAATGCTAGTCACATTAAAGATAGCTATATTTATAAACATTCTTTAATTTAGCTAAATCTGAAGACTAAATATCTTGGAATTATTCAGAGCATGGTAATAACCACACATTTGAATATTGGGAGAACCTAGGTATAGAGAATCCACGATCCAAAGGAGATCCCAACCAATTTGAATACTGAATGATTTTCCTGTGAGTAGTACAAGACACCCAATTAGTACAATTAGAAGATAATGCATATTTTACCAAAATTAACAGATTAGAAGATAATGCATATTAGTACAATTAGAAGATAATGTGTACTTTTCAGTGGAAAAAGTAATTTAAAAAATAACTTCCTGAGTAAACAAAAAGATGTTTATATTTTTGTTGCCCATCTTAGCAATGTTCCATTGCAATGAATAGGGAGAACTGTATTGATTGCATGTTAGATGTTGTATATCTTACTTGGAAAGAGCTGTACATGGAAAATAACTCAAATTCTATTTGGAAAAAAAACTATACTGCACATAAGTCTGTACAAAATACTTCCCAAGTGGTTATTTTTGTATGCAATTTAGAAGGCAGCTTGGTAAAGTGGAAACATCTGTGGAATGGGAACTAGAAAACTTGAGTTATGAGCTGACACAAGTGAAATCTCAAGAAGTTAATTTAATATATCTCTCTAAACCTCAGTCTCTTTATGGGTAAAATAAAAGCTTGAACAAAATAATTTCTAAGTTTCTTTCCCCAGGGAACGAACACTTATCCTATCTATTTATACTAAAATCAACTCTGATCTCAATTTAGACTCAGATTAACTTTCTTATCTCTATTTCTGATATATTTTGAAGATGAGTGACAATATAATTTTTAAAAAGTAGTGGCAAGAAAATTGGTTACAGAATACTTCTCCCCCAATATATAACTAAATAACTCAAAGTTTATTTAACAACAACAAAAAATACCAGGAATTTTCCAGCTCACTTAATGAGAAAATAGTTTATAATCTCATAAACTGTAATTGTGTTTTCCATGGAAAGAAAGAAATAATGTGTTTGTGGCTAAACACCTGACCTCTCAATCTTGCCCCTACCTCATCTCTACTCCCAGAAGAAGTGCAGAGAAAGAATGTATCTGAACAATAATTTGAGAGCTCATAAATACCCTGCAAATGGAAGACAGGATGTCTGAGGCAGTGTGATTATAACAGCTTTTGATATGGTTGTGGTAAAACTGCTCATCTTAAAAGTCCCTCGACCCACTCCAGACCTTTAGAAAAGGCAAAGCCTTTGCAGGTCTTCTGGAGCAGAGTGCTGGCCAGAGGATGAAGCTGAAGTACAAAGAACTTTATGGGTAGAGTGGGCAGTGATGCTGTTCACTTAACATGAACCTCAGAAGAGAGAAAGCATTTCAAGTCCCCCATCAAGGGTTCTTCACATAGAAAGGTAACTCAAGGAAAAGTAGTACCCATCTTCAGAACCATAGTTTAAAAGAAAAATGAAGTAGTTCAGCTAAGGATAAATTGACATGAATAAAGGTTACCCACACAATATCAGAGCAATGAATGCTGCTCACATTAAGCATGGGTGTACTGAGAAAAATGTTACATTATAAAAATATAGTATTTTGAAGCAGTTATAATGAATATAAAAATGATTGAAAATAGCATAGCTTACTACAAAGCTGAAAGAACCCTATCTGGAAGCAAAGAAAGAAACAGAAGACAAATCCCCAGCAGCGTCTTATGCTATTGAATAACTTAATAAGAATGGACATTCAACAAAAGTAAATTTCAATAATGAAATGATAAAATTGCATAATGGGAATTTTTTTAAGACAGCAAATAGAAAAGTAGGACAAAATCCTAGAGCTAGAATGTTACTGTAGTTATTAGCACATGCTGAGGAGTGACACGACACTTCCTGAATTCTAAACCCAACTCTTCCCTTACTAACTGTGTCACACTAAGCAAACTACATAACCTCTGTGTGCCTTAGTCTTTCACCTGTATGATGTGAATAAAAGTACTGTCTTCTGCATTTGGTTTCTTGTGTTAACTAATATGGTTACTGTTTAAAACATTACAAACAACATGGGCTAAAACAGATTCAGTTGAAAATTGATTTACTAGAAATATGAAAAGCCTAAAGAAAATTTCAGCTAATTTAAAGGAAAGGGATAATTAGTATGCTAATATAAAATGACAGACTTTAAGATTAAGATGTTAGAGGAATATAGACAAATGTTCATTTTAAAAATCTACTACAACTATAATAAAGCTTTATTTCTTTACATAAACACCCAAGAATAAGAATACAAGAAGTGGAATATTAATAACTACTGGAAACAGGATCATATTAAAAAGTCTAATTTATGCCCTAAAATCCTCCAAATATGTAGGAACCTAGAGAGCTCCACTGTATACTGATATCCAAGTATCAGACACATCTTCCAGGCAGGATACTAGAAAAGTACTGCTTAAGGAAGCCAATTAACTCTGTAAAAAAGATCTATAGTTTCTCATGTCAGGTTTACCAAAAAGTACCCTAATAAATTACTCTATGGCAGAGTTCAAGGTTAACAAACTCAACTATGCATGTAATATTTTTAATTAGCCTTTTAATCCCCCTCACACACATACAGATCTTAACTGTGAGCTGAGAATTTCTAGACTTGTCATTAAACTTCTCATATAGGATACAGAGGTTGAAATAAGCAAACAGAATGAAAGTGACTTTCAGAAAGAGGATATAATACAGAGGGAAGAAAACTTTTTTTTCCAAACATCTATTTACATCATTCACAAATTTAAAAAAGCAACTGTATTCATGAAACAAGAACAGGATGAAACAAAACAGGAATACTAAGAAGTCAATAAAGAGCTTTAGAAATTAAAACATGACAGTGCTCATTTAAAAAATCCCTTTTAATTATGGAAGGAGTGGTAAGCATGATTGAAGAGTTTTCCTAAAATAGAGCAAAAATAAGAGAAAAGCAAAGGTAAGAAAACTGGATAACTACTCCAGAAAGTCCAATGTTTGAATAGCAGGTAATATTTCTTTAAAAGAGAACAACAGAAAAAGGAGAAAAATACTTAAATAATTGTTTTCACCAATAGCAAATAATTGTGAAATTTTGGAATGCTAGAAATATAGGAAGTAGATTCCATGAAGTTTTAAAAAGTAATTCATGCACTAATGACCAAGAATCAGAATGACTGGATTTTACTGGCACAACTGAAACCAAAAGAAAATGATAAATGCCTGAAGGAATTTCTCAGGAAGTTACTGGATGACACTCTGTATCAAAATGAGGAAATAAATCCAAAACCAGTATAAAATGGAACAACAGCAACAACAAAGAGATCCAAACAAGATAAAAACGATGAGCATATCCAGGCAGTAGTGAAAGGCAAGACTACAATGACCACATGGTGTCCTAGGTACAGGAGAAGCCGGTTGAAATTGGAATATTGTGACCTAAAAGACAGGCATTGTGATGTCTTCACTTTTTATATACTCTTTTAGTTAAGCACTGCAGAATACGATTGGCCTAAATACAGGAATACTACAAATAAAAACAATGACATGAAGAGTCACTGATTAGGGACCCACCACAGAACTGCAAAGGATGCCAGCAAAAGAAGTCTTGGGGTGGTGCCGAAGAGATCCCAAAGAGGTCCTGGAGAGCAACTGGCCCAAATAGAATGATAATTGATGCTTTCAGGAACGATATTTTCAAAAGATATATGAAATTACAGTTCAGCTAACATGACAAATATTGTGTAAATAATATGGAGAGACTAAGCTGTGAGAAGATATACAGCAACATTTCACATTGGAAGACAGTGATGTAGTGTCTACCAAGAAACTGATCCAAGAATACTATTCACTCTTAGTATAGAAAGGCAATAAGCAATTATTCTCAAGTAAGAAAAATCTCAGGGAACAGAGTATATGTAAGCCCCTTGCAGGCAGGTGGGAGGAGGAGATAATGACATTACAATAGCTAAATAAAAAATGAGAACGTAAGAACTGAGAAGCTGATAGAAAAACATTAATTATTTTAACTATATGATATATACTACACACTTATGGAAATTATGATTATAGAACAGAATGTAAATGTTTTGAAAACAAATTAAAAACTCAATTTAAAAATACTATGTATAAAAGCACTGATGTCCCCATCTTTTAGATATCCTTTAATTTCTACTAATTGGAATTGAATAATGTAGTTTAAAAATATAACCTGATTTCAATTTCTTCATGTTTTTCACGTATTCTAAGTTCAGGAAGATTTTACAGAAATAGCAGCTCTGTGGCAAAAGAAAATTATCTGGAAGTTGAAGATTTCAGCCCTTTTACTGTGACTGTTTTTTTTCTAAGTGCAATCAAACTAAATATGCTAATTCTATTTTGTAAAAGCATCCACTTGCTTGTATAAAGTTATTTATATTTATCTAACTACCAATCTATTTAGGTAGCAAAGCACTCTGTCAGAACTCATATATTAACAGTGGTTACTTCCAAAAATCTGTGGTAATTTCTTTATTTTTCGTATATATTGCTTACCTATGTAGGTATCTTGTATCATTCTCACAGACAGTAAGGCACCATGTTTAAAATTTAAAAGTCTCTACATGGAGAATACAGGGTACAAAGTGAGCTCTTAGAGCTTCAAGAATGCAGAAAATTCTTACTGCCTTCATTCTCTGAAAGAGTCACACGAGCTGTGTGATGCATGGCAAGGAGAAGACAGCACAGTAGTTTCAGCTCGACTGAGCACTTTGAAAAGGTAGCCCTTGCAGTGAAGCAGGACTGGAGAACAAGTTTCAGCATTGGTTAGAATGCTAGCTTTTCTCAGAGCACACCTCTCTGGAGTGTCCACCTTGTGTTCTGTTTTGAAACATGCAGAGTTAGATGGAAACTAATTTAATAGGTCCCCACTGAAATCAGAAGCTGTCAACATAAAAACCTATTCACTAGTGAGAGAGAATATTTTTGACCTTCTCTCTAGAGAATGAAATGTTTCTGGAATGGCTAAAGGGCATCTATTCTTAGAGAAATCCTGTCAATTAGAGTCTTCCTCTGACAGTACTCAGAATATGTGAAATTCAAGAAAATTCCTTTCTTTATCCTGAGTAAAGATGTCCATATGGTGAGGTCACATCAGCCACACAGACAAGAAACACAGCTCATTTCCATATGTTCTCTCAGAGAGAAAGAAAGTTGACCAACAACCACTGAGATCCTTACATGTTTTTCTTTGAATAAATTCCACTTGAGTTGGTAAGTAATGAGAGAAGTTGAACAGACTTGCACATCCCTAAGCAGAAATGCATAGGTGTGTCTGACATGCATTATTCCCAATTATTAATGCACTGTTTATACAATTGAGGTATTATTTTGTAGTTTATTTGCCTTGCCAAGTGACTGTCGTATACGACCAACCTCTCCATCTCCCTTCACCGTTCTATTCTTCCAGCATAAAATATCCTCCTCTGCTCTCCTGCCTGTCTAAACTCCCTTCCACCACCAAGGCTCTGCCTAAGTCCTGTGCCCTGATGCCGTTTCTCCAACTTCACCTTGGACTCATAGCTCCCGGTCTCCGACCGTACTTTACACCAGCCATCTAGAAACAGTAGGACTAAGTATTTGGGCTCCACCGTGGGGCTTGGATTTTAATCTCAGCACCATGATTTACTAGCTTTGTGACCTTCGTCAAGTAATACAATGTGTTCGTGTTTGTTCTCTCCTCTGCAAAATGTAACTAATTAGGTACTTGCCGCTCCAATTTGTCATGATTAAATGAGATTATGCCTTCCCACTCCAGTTGTCAAAATTTAAGGAGGTTACCATGATTTGATGATAATTTCACGTGTGAAAGCTTAATTTTCCAAAAAGGATTGCAAACTTCCTGGTGAGATCCATGTCTAACATTTAGCACAATGATAGGTACTAAGTAGATAGTAAACACTGATTCATTTATTTTTGTGCAATATTGCAGAAAGAAAAGACTAGACTAGTAAAGAAGAAACAAGGCTTATTTTCCCCTGTAGACTGCCACCAAAAATCCGTGATCTTGACAAAGTCCCCAACCTTTCTAGGTTTTAATGTCCTCACTGATAAACATAAAGCAAGTGGAAATTTGTAAGATTTAGAGACATAGAAGTCATCTACGAGAACGAAATGGGTGACAGTTTACAAACAGGGAAGATGCTAGAGAGTTCTTTCACAATCTATTTTGTCTAAATTAAAAATTGCACCTTTCTTTCTCTTCCTATGGTTAGAAAAAAAGTCAGGAGTCTTTATCTACTTGATAACAAAGAAAAAACTACCTCCAAAAGTCGACTGTTTCTTATCAAGAAGAGTTGAGTGTTAAAAAATTTAACATATGTGAAAACACATCTTGGAGCCCGTCCAGGGCAGTAAGTAAAATGCTGTGAGCTTTCAGACTCCAGGCAGTAGCCTCTAACATGGTGTGTTCTGGCTATGTGCATCTCATGCATTTTTTAAGGCTCTGCTTTAAATGCAGGTTTATCAATAAAAATGCCACCAGAAAACAGCTTTGAAATTTTAATATCTTCCTGCAATAAAACGTTTCCTTAAGGCAGGTCTGGAATTGGTTGTGTCTGAACGTCATCCACTTTCATCATACAAGGAATTTTCTTATAGCTGCTAAATCCTAATTTTGCAAGAAGTTAAAGTGAAAAAAATGTAGCTCTGCATCTCTCATCATCAAAAGCAGCATAATTTAAGCCTTTATTGTGTCAGTCATGAATTGTCTCTCCTATAAGCTCACAATGTCATAATATTCTTTTAGATTAATGAGGATCCCTACAATTAGAGTGGAAACCATCATGGTGCAAGGCAGAGCCTGTCTAATGGCAGAAATTACTGTGAATGCTAATGCATTAGCCAAGATTACAAGAGGAATTACTGCTGTCACCAAATCCAAAGGATCTACAGCTGAAACATAGACAAATCTGTTATCTCTCAAAGTCATTTTGGGGGGAAGGTGAATTACTACAGGGGACATTTTTATTCCGTCTATACATATTATAAGTAACACTTTAGCCGGCCTCAGAAATTAGCAAAGAGGTTTCTTTTAGGGCGTTAATACTCTACAGGATACAACACCTTTATTACCTTCCGTGTGCACACAGAATTGAAAGATGTGCGTGATTCTGTCATGCAAACTCAGCAGTTTCCTCATCTCTGAAACTTGGCTGACTGTAGCGCTTGCCACATGTGGTATAGATTCTGAATGGAAAACTAGAATGAGAAACTTTGTCCTGGGCTCTCCTTGTTCTAACATATCTTCAATTCTGCTCTGGGAAAGGCTACCCTTTAAAGATAAATATGAACATTTTATTGTTTTGTTTTATACCCATTGACAAAGTTCAAATTCTCCAGCATGGTACTGAGTTACCTGCAAGTCACTTCTGCAGCCTCACTTCTTCCAGAAACTCTCTGCTCTAGACATCGTATGACATTTCCTCTTTTCCTCCACGTATTTATGCATGCTGATTTCACACCTGATAGCCCAGGTACCATTGCTTTTGTGGCTCTATCACTGACTCCATTTTCCCTTAGGCATCCATTCTCATGATGCTCACTATATTGGATTAATATGATTGGTATCTTTTTTTTCTATAAAACTGCTCTGTCCAATGCACCAGCCCCCAGATAGATGAAACTGTTTACATTTAAATTAATTAAAATGTAATAAATAGAAAAATTCAGCTTTGAGGTTACACTAGCAATATTTTAATACTCAATAGCCATGTATAGCTGATGGCTAACAAGTTAGATGGTGTCAATATGAAGAATTTCTGCTATCACAGGAAGTTCTGCTGAATCATGCTGATTTAGAAGGTGAGGTTGCAGACTGTTCTATGTCTCTTAGTGTCTAAATAGAACAACAGAAGAACATCTAGCATAATGAATTAGATAGCATCTCCCAAAAGAGAGCCTAAGTCCTAATTCCCAGGACCTGCGAATGTGACTTTACTTGGAAACAAGGTGTTTGCATAAGTAATTAAAGATCTTAAGATGAGAGCACCCTGGTTTTATGGTGGGTCCCTAATCTAATGTCCTTATAAAAGAAAGGAAAAAGACAGCTGAAACAGACACAGAAGAGAAGGCCATATAAAAATGGAGGCAGAGATTAGAGCAATTAATCTACAAGCCAAAGAATGCCAAGGATTGCCAGCAACCATCATAAGTTACGAGAGAACGTGAAACACATCATCCCTCAGAGAGTCCAGAAGACGTACCGTGCTGACACCTTGATTTCAGATTCCTGGCATCCTGAACAGTGACAAAATAAATATCTTCTGTTTTAAACAGTCCAGTTTGTGGCAACATATTACTGCAGTCCCAAAGCTCTATACCTTCATAAGCAAGAAAAACGTTAAAGACACTGAAGTTGCAATGGAGGGAACTGAGTGTAGGGGATCAGTTATGCAGAGGATAAAAGTTGCTGAGTCAAACAAGGAGCAATGAGACATTTAGAGATTAGCAGTAGCAGGAAGACATTACCATGCTAGGCTGGAGAGATGAATGGGGTAGAAACTTTCTGAGAAGTTTCCAGAGCCAAGAGCTAAGGGCACCTGCCTCAAGTAGGCACATGCAAGTCTGAAGTCATGGAGGAGGTGCTCTGACCTTAATAAAATACGACTAATGCTGGAGAAACTTATATGATCACATATTATTTCAGTAGTCCCAGTATAAAATAGATTATCCCAACTAAAGATTACAAAAATATTTTACTTTTTTTGTCCCTCCTACTTAATTCCTCAGTAACTGAAGATTAAATACTTGGGTTTTTTTCTCTGATTTCTCCAAGTTTTCCAAAATTTAAATCAAAGTATATTTCTCACCACCTCAGAACATTCAGATCATGGCATGCAGAGCCTAATATAGGTCTGATTTTTTTTTTCAAAGAATTACCCCCCAAAAACACTTTCTTCTTCTGCAACCTCAGTCCCTGATCAGTTCTCTGGTGGCCCACCTGACCTCATGCTTTGGAACTTGATGTCCATCACCCATCATTCCTTTGCTGGTCTCCATATGATAACTCTAGCTTACATGAAATCACCTTACTTTTTATCCCACTGTGGTCCACTTTACTGTGACCATTCTCATACCTGAAAAATTATTTCTATGCTTTTCTGGCAGGGATCTTTATTTATGCTCTGAGATAGTCTTCTCATAATTGGCCTCCCTTTGCAACTTTAAATACCCCAAAGCTCTTATTTTCATTTAAAATGGCTTTTGTGACTCTAGAGAAGGGCTTATTTAGGTAAGTGTTAGGGGAAGAGGATGTTTTTCTTCCATCCTTCTATCACCCTAATCTATTGTAATTGTCTAATGTGGAGAACCATTTGTATGTGTAAGTGATGATTTTAAACTCGAGGGTGTGGTAAGATTGGGCATTATCTCAGCCAAATGATGAGTTAGTGGTAAGTGCAGTTCTGAAGAATCTGGAGTCTGGAGGCAGATGGCTGTGGGTTACAATCCATCTCTGACATGTGCCTGTCATGGGATCTTGGGCAACTCCCTCTGTATATCCAATGTACTGCTTTCCTGATCCCTGATACATGCATAATTAAAATGCCCATCACCTATGTTGCTTAAACTACATAATATTTATAAAACACACAGAACATAGTGAGTGGTCAATCATTATCATCTATCATGTTACCATTATTGTTGCTACTATTAGGAATTGCGAAAAAACTATGGGTGGTGATGGGAACAGGTAAGTTGCAGAAACATGATCAAGGCTGCATTTGGAAGAACAGAAACATCCCGAGGGATGTGCAAGGCGATGCCCACAACATGGTTTGGTCCTAGGATATAAACATTAAGGCCGTCTAAATGAATCGTGTGGAAGGCATTGCACCGGGCATTTTCTTATACAGCATTACGTTCAATCTTCAACGCAAGCCCATGAGACAGATATTCACAAACTTGTTTCACACATGAAGAGGCTGAAGCTCAGAAAAATGAATACGGTCCAACCAAAAGCAGGCTTTGGATCCAAGCAGATATAGCTTTGAATCCCACCTCGGCCATGTATCAGTCATGTGATGTTGTTGAAGTTACATTACTTTAAGAGCCGCGGTGGCTCAAGCCTGTAATCCCAGCACTTTGGGAGGCCGAGGTGGATGGATCACGAGGTCAAGAGATCGAGACCATCCTGGTCAACATGGTGAAACCCCGTCTCTACTAAAAATACGAAAAATTAGCTGGGCATGGTG
>NW_016107480.1:0-168211 GCF_001604975.1 Cebus imitator | reverse complement strand
AAAAAGCCACAGATTTTCCATCTGTATTATAGCAATACTACTACTTACCTACAGAGTTTTATAAAAGCTCCAGATGCATGTATAAGCCCTTTGAACACTATTCCATGCGCTACTGGCTTTCAATACATGGTACTTTTATCTTTGTATTATTATAACCAATGATCGATAAGCTAGTCTATCTAGTGCGCTGGCTAATGGGAGATCAATTACTCATAGGCTGCCATGGTTTTGAACTTTATCTTCATAGGATCATACTTATAATCATGTTCCTTCCTTGCTAGAAGAAGAGCTCCCGGATAACAGGAACTGTATTTATCTTGCTTAGCCATCTATCTCCATTGCCTACCTGGCACACTCAGATGCTGAAAATTATTGAATATTTAACTGGCTGACTTTCAGAGCAATGTTCTGGTCAGAGACGGCTGTCAGCTGCAGGATGGCTGTAGGAGCTGACATGAAGGCGTGCTCACAGTGATCAACAGCATCCTTGGGAATTGATGGCCATCTTCCACGATGAGCAAAAGGCAGAGATTTCAGAGGAAGAAACTGTGCACATAAATGTCAAGGAAACTGGGCCTAAGAGATCCATCTGGCAGTGTTAGTATATACTCTAAGGTGATGTTTAGAATTTGTTTACAGTCCTTGATTTCTTCCATCTTTCTTCTCTATGTGTAGGTCTAGCTCAAAAGTTTATCACTCACACTGCATCATATTTCTACTCTAAGGGAGGTCTTCTGTTCCCTTAGGTATAATTTGCAATCCCACACAGGAAATATCTGCTACACAACAAATGCTATTTCATATGTTTGGGCCTTTAGGGAGTCGACTGGGAAAGAACTAAAATTTACAGCTGACACTGACCAAGTAGGCTCTACTTCCAATACCTAAATCAAGGCTCTGCAATTTTGCAATTCATTACTTTCCAAATTTATAGGATTTCACAGAAAAAGAAGTACACTTCTTATAAGCAAGTGAATATATAACCTAGTTTAACTTGGGTGGTCCAGTTACCCTTGTTGTTCTAGACTAATTATTAAGGGTGCCCCCTTTTAAGAGTATACCAGTCAGAATGATAAAATACATGGTCACCTTACTTATGGGATAATTTATAACTAGGACTTTTCAAAGTCATTCTAATTTATCCTCATCATACTCTGACATAAGACCTTTTGCATGGTTTTTTTTTTTTTTTTTTTTTTTTTTTTTTTTTTTTTTTTTTTTTTTTTTTTTTTTTTTTTTTTGATCTTTATCCCAGCTAGTACTTATCCATACAGCTGTGTTATCCACAGCACTGCACTTAACCTGCATACACTGGAACACCCATAGGCCTCCTCCAGGGCTGCACAGCTTCTGCCCATCCATCCTTCTCTATTCTTTTTCTACATCTTTTCCAACATCTTCACTATTTTTAATACAGTGACTCTGACAATGCGTTATAGTAGCTTCTGTTGGTAACATACAATTTGCTTTTGATTACACATAATTTTTCATTGCTTTCTAATTGTGTTTTTCCAGTCAGTTTGCAAACTTCTCAACAACTTAGAATGATTCATGCATTTTGTTCCTATTTCTTTTTTTTTTTTTTTTTNCATAATACAGCACTGGTTTCTCAACAAACACAGGTTACAGAATCAGAATAACTGGAAGGACATTTGAGACTAACAGTCTAGCATTTTCATTTGAAGAATGAGAAAATGTATTCAGACATGCTGAGAGGTCAACTCAAAGACTTTTTCAGTGAAAGACCTTAGCTTAGAATCCTGTTCTCCCAATCTCCAGTCCAATACTTATTCTACTATACAATTCTGTCTTATTTAATATTATTAACCAATTTAATTATTTAATACATGTTTTCAAAGATGAAAATATATTTATCTTTCAGTGTCTCAGAAAGAGACTCAATGTCTCAAGCCCAAAGCAAATAGGCAATAAGATCAACTTCTTAAGTAAACAAACAATAGTAATAAAGTGTGAAATCAATAGTTTCAGCTTACCCACATAGTCCAAGTACATTCTCAACAGCTCCCTAAAACTAGAATTCTGCAATTTAGAGTAGCATTCTTTCAATGTAAATCTTACTATTCTACTAAAACGTCTTGGGAAATATAGCTAATTAAACCTCAATCTGCATTTCTATGTGGTAATTTTGATGTATCAAATTCCTAAGACTGAAATTTTGAAAAAGTGGAGAAAAAATAAATCTAAATAATGTAAGGCTTCTGTGACAGTAGAAGAAAATGATTATCTAAGGAATCAAAAGAATATCAAATTTGGGGAGGAGGATCTGGATATATGGAAAACAACCCAAGGAATTTATCAGTGGTCTCAACTCTGACAATAATGATCCACAGTTTCTAAAGAGAAATTTTATCTTTCTTACTGTATTGATTTCTGAGATGAACACATTTTTCTTTTATTAGAATGGGTTTTTACTTTTATAATTGTTTTCCTATAAAGGAAGAATGCCTAACTTTGAAGTATCTTCTAGACCAATTTAGAAATAGCAAGGGGATGACCCAATAACAAAATGCCTGAAGTTAAGTAAATAAACAAACATTTACACATCCATTTTTAGAAAGCCTTGCAAAGCAAATGACCTGGGAAATGATGTGGGAAAGATTAATAAACTTTGGAAACAGCAGATTTCTGAGATGTTTAATAAACCATGAAAGACTATACCAAGCCACAGAATCAGGATGTGGGAAAGAAATGAGAAAAGAAAAGTCTTAAGTAATAGGCAACAGTTGCCTTCTCCTAGACTTCTCCTTTTACAGAATGGCCTGGACCCTCACATCATTTGTCTTTTTCCTTCATCTATTCAGTAGATACTGACCAGTCTGTCAATATGTGGCAGACACTGGAGTTGCCTACTGAATACCTTTTCCTTATTAATAAAACTCAAATTTTGTGCAAATATCTGATGTGTAGGAAAGGCATTCTGTTAAGGTGAGGTAGCCTCAGCTTCAAGAAATGATTCATGCTTCCTCTGAGTCAATCTTGGGAGTTCTGTTCCCTGATGAGTCTGAGAAGGTCATACGGCAGGGTATTTGCCAATGGAACATGAGGGGATATATAAAGACGCTTCTGGGAAAGATTTTCTTCCTCATTCAAAATAGCGAAGTACTAGAAGACGTTCTCCTCTCCTTCCTACCTTTTAACCTTGGTTCATCAAGATGTGATATTTGGTGCTATGGTGACCATCTTCTCATTCTGAAGAGAAAGACAGGAGAATGACAATAAAATATCTTCCTTCAGAATTCTGACTTGAAATAGAGTAAAATTGGCTCCACCTGGCTAGTCTTTAGTTAGAAGATAAAAGAACATGTGAATCTTGAGAGTGCTACCCACATTAGGCGTATGCCAATCCTCTATATAAGGCTTTCAATGATTTCCTGAATCTGGAAGGAAAACCAAAGTTTCACCATGGTCTGAAAGACTCTGTGATCTGGCACCAGTTATCAGTCTGATCTCTGCTCTCATTTGCTTTCCTCTTGTTCACTCTAGTTCAGCTAAACTGGATTCCTTGCAGTCCCAGAGAGCAAAGCTTAGCGCTTCTACATTTGCTATTGCAGATGTCTACACGGCTTCCTTTCTGCCTTACCACAACAGAAGCCTTTCCCTGAATTATCCTAATCAACTAACTACTCACTTTTAAAAAATTCTCTTATCCTGATTTTTTAAAACTCATCAACTGACATCAGATGTGTGTGTGTGTGTGTGTGTGTATGTGTACACAGGAATACTTCAGAGATGTTACAGGTTCAGTTTCAGACTACCACAACAAAGCAAAGTAAGTTACACAGATTTTTGGGTTTCCCAGTACATGTAAAAGTTACGTTTCCACTACAGTCCTTAAGCACACAATAGCATTGTGTCTAAAGAGCAATGTACATACCTTAATTTAAAAAAATTATTGTTTAAAAATGCTAACAATAACTTGAGCCTTTGGCAAGTCATAATCTTTTTGCTGGTAGAGAGTCTTGTCTTAATGTGGATGGCTGCTGATTAATCAGGGTGGTGGTTATTAAAAGCTGGGGTGGCTATGGCTATTTCTTACAATAGGAAAGCAATAAAGTTTGGCACAGCTATTGACCCTTCCTTTCATGAAAAATTTCTCTATAGCATGTAGCATTGTTTTATCACCATTTACTGACAGTGGAATTTCTCTCAAAACTGGAGTTAATCCTCAAACTGTGCCACTTCTTTATCAACCAAGTTTATGGGATATTCTAAATCTTCTGTTGCATTTCAATGATGTTTACAGCATCTTCACCAGGAGTAAATTCTCTCTCAAGAAATCACTTATGTTGCTCATCTCTAAGAAGCAACTTCTCATCCATTTAATTATCTTGAAGGGATATCTCAATCCATTCATTATCTTGAGATTGCAGCCATCCAGTCACATCCTCAGGCTCCACTTTTAATTCTAGCTCTCTTGCTATTTCTGCCACATCTGAAGTTCCTTCTACCACTGAAAGTATTCAACCCTTCAAAGTCAGCAGGAAAGTTGGAATCAGCTTTCTCCAGCTCCCTTTTAATCTTCATATTTTACCTTCTTCCCATAAACCGTGAATGTTAATGCAGCTCTTGTCTTACAAAAACATGTTTCTTAAATAATAAGACTTGAAGGTTAAAATTACTCCTTGATCCAAAGAATTATGTGTTGATCCCTACAGAATGGATGCTGTATTAGCAAGAAGAAAAACAACATTAGTTTCCTTGCATATCTCCATCAGAATTTTGGGATGACTAGGTATACTGTCAATTAAGAGAAATATTTTGAAAAAAAAATTTATTCTCAGCAGTAGGTTTCAATAGTGGGCTTAAAATATTCAGTAAATCAAGCTGTAAACAGGTACACTGTTATACAGGCTTTGGTTTTCCATTTAGAGATCGCAGATTGAATAGTTTCAGCACAATTCTTACAGGCTGTAGGATCTTCAAATGACAAATGATCATTGGCTTCAACTTACAGCATTTGCCCCTAACAAGAGCGTCAGCATGTCCTTTGAAGCTTTGAAGCTAGGCATTGACGACTTCTCTCTAGCTATTAAAGTCCTAAATAGTATCTTCTTTCAATAGAAAGCCATTTTGTCTATGTTGAATATTTGTTGTTTGGTGTAGTCATCCTCACCAATTATCTTAGCTAGATCTTCTAGACAACTTGCTGTAGATTCTATGTCAGCACTTGCTGTTTCACCTTGCACTTTGATATTATGAAGACAGCTTGTTTCTTTAAACCTTATAAATCAGGGGGGAAAAAGGAAATAAAAACCCTCATGAACAAACCTCTGCTATCTTCAAACTTTTCTTCTGCAGTTTCCTCATCTCTTTCAGCCCTCATAGAATTGAAGAGAGTTGGGGCCTTGCTCTGGATTAGGTTTAGGCTTACGGGAATGCTGTGGCTGGTTTTATCTTCTATCTGGACAACCTAAATTTTCTCCGAATCAGCAGCAAGAGCGTTTCACTTTGTGATCATTTGTGTGTTCACTGGAGTCACACTTTTGCTTTCCTTCAGGAACTTTTCACTGCATTCACAACTTGGTTAACTGTTTGGTGCAAGAGGCCCAGCTATCATATCAGCCTATTTCAGTTTCTGACATGACTTCTTCATTAAACTTAATAATTTCTAGCTTTTGACTTACAGTGAGGGTCATATGATTATTCCTTTCACTTGAACACATAAGGCCACTGTAAGGTTATTGTCTGGCTTAATGTCAATATTGCTGTGTCTCAGGAAATAGAGATACCCAAGAAAAGAGAGAGATATGGGGAAATGGCTGGCCAGTAGAGCAGTCAGAACACACAGTATTAACACGCATCATACATGGCATGGTTTACGGTGCTTCAAAATAATTACAATAGGCTGGGCATGGTGGTTCACTCCTATAATCCCAGCACTTTGTGAGGCTGATGCGGGAGGATCACTTGAGGTCAGGAGTTTGATACCAGCCTTGTCACAATGGTGAAACCCCTGTCTCTACTAAAAATACAAAATTAGCTGGGCATGATGGTAGGTGCCTGTAATCCTAGCTACTTGGGAGGCTGAGGCAGGAGAATCACTTGAAGCTCAGAAATGGATGTCGTAGTAATCAGAGATCCCGCCACTGTGAGATTCTCTCAAAAAAAAAAAAAATTACAATAGTAACAACAAAGATAAAGGATTGCAGATCACTATAACAGATGTAATCATTGTGAAAATAACTGCAATACTGCACAAATTACCAAAATGTGACCCAGAGACATGAAATGAGCATGTGCTGCTGGGAAGATGGTGCTGATAAACTTCAATGAAACAGGGTTGCAACAAACCTTTAATTTGCAAAACCATAGCATCTGCAAAGTAAAATGAAATGATGTATGCCTGTGTATATATTGTTAGTCTCCTCACACCGTCATATGAAATCCATAAGATTGAGGCCTTTGTTCATTGATAAGTTTTTCCAAGTGCTTAGAAGAATATACAGCTAAGATTAGCTACTAATGCTTGTTGAAGGCATCAATCCATAAGAATTGTTCTGCCATTCATTACTTGACTAAGTCCACAATTTTTAGAACCTGTTTTCCAACCATTGAGGACTCTTCTAGCCAGAAGTAATTAGGTCCTTAAAGACTGTCTCCAACTCTCTCACTTTCCTCCTTTCTGTTCTCCTAAAGAGTACGATGGGGAGATAGGAACAACAATGCCACATGCATTAAGAAGGCTCAGGTCTCGGCATAATTTTACTTTTGATTCTATTTGTTAGTAGCCTCTGGGTAAAAGAATCAGCTGCAAAGAAAGTCTAGAAAAAAGAAAGTAATTGGTGGTAATTGGAAGTAAGTGTCAGACACTTACTTCTTCTCCAGGGCGAATGCTAGCCCTTTTCAGTCACCACTTGGGCTGCTGTCTCTCTCCATGATCCAACATGTAGACCCAAAATCCCAAGGGAAGACAAAACCCATCAATCGTCCTTGTTAAAGACCACAAATTCAATTCCTCACTGTTACATTCAGTGAAGTAGTTACTTTAGATTTTACTCATATTGTAGTATGTTCCTTTAGTACTAAATAAAACTCAGATAAGCATTATGGGCTGGGTTAATCACATCAGAATTACAATTGCCCTCTAAATCTGACCTTTTAATAACTAAACAAAGTCTGGATAACTTGATTACTTCTTCTCCAAGGCGTCTTAGTGCCTTATATCAGAAGATCTCTGAATCTAGCTTATCAATCTGATTTCCAAGACATAACCACACAGCTCTGAACATTAGAGAACAGTGACTTGTCAAGCAAAGACTCTTCCTGTAGCGATATGTCAAAGTGTCTTGAATCCTCAGTGATTCAGTGGGAAAATATCAGAAACACATAGAAATCATTTTGAGGAGTAAGAGTCACCAGTGGAACAGGGTTCCACTAAAGGGAAAGTCCGTTTCGGAAAACGTAACCAGCATATTTAAGAAATGTTTGGTCTGGGTTAGATGACGTCTCTAATTAACCAAGGAATTCAAGCCATGAGAATTCCAAAATATAAACCTCTATCTTGTTTTAATCCATGTCTTCCAAACATATTTGACCACAAAACATTTTTCTTCTTTCACACATGGGAAATACCAAGTTAAACTATTTTATTGGCTTTGTAGGGACACTAAAAATAATGTAATTATCCTTTGATGACTAAGGAAAATATAGCCATAGAGTCATCATTTGTAGGTATTCATAATTATACATCTACACATTTTAAAGTGTAGGAGAATGAACAGAATCCATACTAACCTCAGGGCATGCAATGAAAGTTACTTTTAAAAATAAACACTTGAAATCAATTTTCATTTTGAGATCTTGCCAATTCTCTTAAAATTCAATCACAAAAATAATGATATAGGGTCGGCTAGGTTCTAATTAACCAAAATTGTACATTCAGTGGTATCTTAGCATCTTGCCACATTACATATAAACAGGTGTGTTAATTCATATACAGAATAACACTCATTTTTTTTTAGAATAAGGATTCTAACATCTACAGATCTATAAAGCAAATTTATACATCTCCAAGAGAAGCCTGCCATAATGTAAGAAAAAGTCTAAGACAAATATTCATAAAGGAAACAATAATAGAGCTTATGATATTATATCAGTACTTATTTCAAAAGTAGTCAATCAGATAGTAACTATTAGACACTGGTGACTTGCTGGTACATCCCAGCAGAAAGTTAAGCTATTTCCCTGTAAAACTACCTATCTTCATACAAGCTTAGCCTCTAGATTCTTCTCCATAGGGTTCAGAAACGCTATTTCTGAAAACTCAATGTCTGTCCCTGGAGCCACTTTCATTGAAGCTTGCACACTTGAATGCTACTGACTGATCTAATTTTGTAAAGTGGATAGATAAACTCCAGAGGGACGTGATAGATGGTGTTCATTACACATAGGTAGGTTCGGGCAAAAATCATTGATTTTGAAATGCCAAGATTTTTTCCTGGTACCCCAAGGAAGTCTTCTAGAACTAACAGAAAACCTGTAGGAAGAAAAGCAAGTAAAAGAGTCAACCCATTTGTATGTGGAAGCTCGGAGCCAAATTTTCAATTTGCCTTTAATAAATGTATAGGACTTTCTGGTATTCATTTTGATTATTAAGTTTAATTAGTTTATGATTATTCTTTTTGCCTTTACTTACATCTCTTGTTCTGTTCTATCATATTCAATGTGCATAATATCAAGCTTTTCACATTTATCTCTCTCTATATAAATATATATATATATCTATGTCATCTATCTATTTATCATCTATCTACCTATCTGTATCTGATGATTAGGAAACGTAACTACTCCTGATCGCAAAAGGCCCTGCTCTATTTTTGGTTGTTCTATATTCAAGTAACAGAGAAGTGCTTCAAAAGGAGTGCTTACTAAAAGCTTATGATGTATTCCATAAAAAATTTAAAAGAATCATCCCTGTTTTAAACGACTTGTCTTCTCTTTTGGGTGCATGACATATTTCTATCGATCCTGCTCAACACACATTTCTTATCAATTACTGTTGTAGGCAATGGGGGAGATAAACATTTGCTAAGCTTGTCATGTATATCAGGTACTTAACATGCTTATTTCATTTAGTTTTCAAAACAACCCCGGGAGATACATAATATGGTTTTCATTTTTTAAATCAGGAAACCGAATCAGAGAAGTTAAATAATTTACAAAATCACTAAGCTCAGTTTCTAGTTATAAACAACTTGGATGGAAACTGTGTGAACTCCACAGCTCAAGCTTTCTCTTACGTTCACTGATAATATCATGAGGTGTCCTGTCATTGTGTGTAGCGCTATTTTTTATAGGAATTCCTAGAAAATAAACAGTGTGGGCCAATATATTAGGGGCAGACTTCATGGAAAGAAGTGGGATTTGAGCTGAACTTTAAAAGACGAATGGCATACAGATAGGCGGAAAAAAGTCAAGAGGACTAAAAATAAGGAGATGTATATTGGCAGAGACCTACAGATGGAATAAGCATAGCACATGCAGTGTTCATGAGGAGGCTTCTCTCTGTGCAGGGGAAGATTCAATTTTGGAGTCAACATAATGGGGACCTATGATTCTAGGATTAATTTAATGTTATGTTAATGCACCATCAATTACAGATGACAGTGATGAAAGAAATAGCCAACTGATAATAATAGTTGTGATTACTCACTGAGTATACACTCTTTAGCAACTAGTACACTAAACACACACATAATTTTATGTAATCTTCAAAACAGTGGAAAAGGAAGTACTATTACACATACTTTACAGTTGAGACAACTAAAATTTATGAATTAACAACTTAATCAGAGTCACATGGAGGACAAGTCACTAAGCTGACCTGTCACATAGGACGATCTCAAAGTGTGAGTTGAATTCCAGTGCTACATCAAAGGGATGGAGCAAGACTCAGGTGAGATTCCATTTGTCAAAATACGCTGGGGTTACAGAAATATTAAATAACGCCCATGAAGAGAATTTAGAGAAGTTTGCCAATTACACAGTAAGTAAAATTTAATGTCTTTTATACATTAAGAAAACTGAGGTCTAAATGGGTTAATTGTCCATACCACAGGTCAAACCAGGAAGTTAATACTATTTGCTGCCAATCAACTATTGTTTTCCTTATTTTAATGTGAAATAAAATACTAGTTTGGAAATATTGCCTCCCTCACCTGCCCTCACTTATTTTTGCTGTTCTAGCAAAAATTACAGAGTTCAACAAAGTTGTGGGTGTCTCTTTACCAAATTTATTGTAAATTCCATGTCAATTCCAGCAAAGACGTGTTGCCTTTTACTATCAAATTAATAGAGTTTGTGACTATGTTTATTAAATAAATCACAGTAAAATTTGTATGCCTTTTCTCCAGAAAGAGATATTACATAGATTGTAACATTGAGATATATTTTGCTAGTTTGATGTTTAATCTTTTTAATGAAAAAATTGTGAGAATTACTTAATGAATTTGCTTTACTTGGGCAAACTAAATTATGGTTGGATGACTTGATTAATAATAATATCTGGGCCAGGAGGGGAAATTACTAACGTCATAGCACCTCTCCTCTTTGAAATATAAATCCAGTGGCAGAAATTCTTCTTAGTTTCCACCCAAAGCAGGGATCCAGGCAGCTATTTGGAAAATAAAATAAAATATAAGCTAATAAAAATAAAAAGAGATATCTCACAAACAGATGGGTAAAACTAGTATGGGTTAATACCTGAATATTTAAATACTGTTTAAACAGTATTTAAAATAAAAATTAAAAGGAAAATAAAGAGAAGGAGAAACTGTGGAAGGTAAAAGAAAAAAATACACATATTGGTCAATCTGCTACAGTTTCAGTGAATGAATCCCTCCAAACTTCAAAGGATGGAAACCTAAGACCCAATGTGATGGTATTAAGAAGTGGGGCCTTTGGGGAATGATTTAGCTGCAAAGGCTCTGCCATTGTGAATGAGAAGGGCTGAGGGAAACTCACTAGGCCCTTTGCCCTTTCCCTTCCTTCATGTGAGGACACAGACAAGGAGCCATCTGGGAAGAAGAGATGGGTCCCTCGCCAGACACCAACCCTGATGTCACCTTCATCTTGGACTTTTAGCTTCCAGAATTGTGAGAAATAACATTTATTTTTTATTAATTCTGTTGTTTATCAATTACCCATTCTCAGATATTTTGCTACAGAAGCAGGAATAGACTAATACATAATTCAAATATCATTCTACCCTGTACCCTTCATGATAGTTATTTTTAGATATGCTAAAGTGCTTTTTTCTAAAAAAACCCCACTTTTTATACATATTATCTTGAAATAATTACCAATAACATCCACTTTAACTCTGCAGAGTTCATCAGTTTGGTTTATGAGTTAGATGATCACACTTCCGATTTTGCATGAACTCCAGTGAAATATATAGTAGATATAGCAAGCACCTGGAATTTCAGAGGGGTCCAGTTACTGTCCCCACCACAGAGAGATAACAATGTAATTAGGAAGCATGAAGATGACAGCAAATCTCCAATCCTCACAGGTCCCTTCATTGCTAACACTGAGGAACAGCACACCTACCACTCAGTTTCACTGCCAGCATTTCTCTACTTTCATCATAATTTGAGGGGAAGTGTTTTGTTTGGATGCATAAGGTTAGAAATAAGTAATTTTCATACATTTATTTTCAGAACAAGAAAATATTATAAAATTCTGGTTATTTTACTAGGCCAGGGAAAATCTGTGCTAAAAAATTAACAATTGGGCCTTTTTTACATTTTCTGTGGAAAGAAAGGGGTCAATTTAGGAAAGTGGACATGGATTCAGGAAGGCATAAGATTAGGGAACAGGAAAGAGCTGAGGTGAAAAGGCAGAGATTGCAGATTAGGATATAAATTAAGAATTAAGTAAAAATATACAACCCAAACCAAAGGGGCTATATTAAACATTTTACCAAATCGACAGAGTAAGACATTATTATGTCATATCGGATTAATTATATTTCATATTATATTATTTTAAATTATATTATATTATTGTATCATTGACATTGAGATCTCTTCTAGGAATCTTCTAAAAAGAACTCACTCTTAGAGAAGCAGAATAATAGTGGATGCTGTGAAGGAAGGCTGTTCATGAAGAAAGAAAAAGCCATGAGGAGCAGTTTTTTAAATCTGAATACCACTTTTGTGAATGAAAAGGGGAGAGGTGGTCACTGTGAAAAATGACCCAAAACAAGCCAACAAACTGAGAAACAGCTGGGGCAGTCCCATTTCAGAGCAGCCCTAAAGGTGCTGCTTAATTACAGCGCATTATGCAAACACATTCTAACTAAAAGGAGCTTAACATTTCAGTTTCTCTCATGTTCACCACACTAAATGGTAGGCACAGCTGGAAGGTGACTGTCATCCTGGAGAGAGCTTTTTATTTAGTCTTTAAATGCGACCACACAGGATTGCTCAAGTTTCAATTATTAGCCACTGTTCCAGAATTCCTCGACAGAAGTAGACAGATTTTGATTTTTCTACCTGCTGCACTGTATCGTAGTTGCCTAATAAAATACTTTAGGAAGTCAACCAGTGGAATACTTAACAGCATAGAGACCTAAGCTCTAATTTCCCCTCTGCTGAATTCTGGCAATCTGATTTTGTCAAACACAGAACAAATTCTCAGATTTTATCTTCCCGTTTGTGAAATAATTCTAAGGTCATTGTGAATAGGAACTAAATACAGATAAGACCCTTAACCCAATGCCTGTATATAGTAAACACTCAAGAAATGATAGCTATTACTGTGAAAACGACCTTTAATGACGGTACTTTATTACATCAGATACTTGAGTAATTTCCTACCACACTTGGGAATTATCCAATCCCTTAATGAGTTGTCCCTTTGGGCCTGGTACCCCACATGCCTACCACTCCAGCCCCATCTCTGGCCACTCTTTCCCTTGATGAGACATGCTGGTTTTTTTCCTGTTTCTTTAGTAATAACAAATTATAGTATTTATTATAGTATTTCCCCATTTCAGGGTCTTTGCCTTGTCCTATTGTTCTCGGGCCAATTCCTTGGCCATTCTTTCTGGAGAGGTCATACCCATCCTTCAATTCTTAGCTACATGTCACTTTCCCAAAGAGGTTTGAATTTCCCCCACTGCAGCCTCTCCTCACACATCACAGTTCTTCTTCACAGCATTCGATGATTTGTAAAAGTACTCATAATATTTTATTAGGACTGGCATTTGAATAGACACCTCTCCTGCAAACCTTTAAGTTCCAAGAAATCCGGGACTTTGCCCTTCTGTGCACCACTGCATCCCCAGGGCTGAAACAGTACCTGGCACACAGTATGACCTTTACAAGTGTCTGCTAAGTTAGCAAGCTGACTGACTCAGGTCGCTAGAGCCTGAGTTGTCCCTTTATGCCTGGCACCTCCATGCCTGCCACTCCAGCACCATCTCTGGCCACTCTTTCCCTCAATGAGCCATGCTGGTTTTCCCGGATCTGTTCTGGATTTCCTGGAACTTAGAGGTTTGCAGGAGAGGCGTATCATTCAGGGAAACACTTAGTTCCAACTTTTGTAGTTTCAAAGAGTCACTATGGTTTCCAAGTGCCTGAGTATATTATGCAGGCTGGGAAAAAGAAAAAAAGTGCATTGAACCATGTTTCAGACAAAGCACACTCCAGGTACCCAGTTATCAAGACTTCAGGCGTTGTTGCTTTTGTGTGTTTAATAAATTTAGCAATTTTATCACTATTCAAAAAACACATCGTTTTATTTTTATATACTTTACACCACAGCTTTTCTGTTCAAACATGCATATGTCGGTGTGTGTGTGTGTGTGTGTGTGTGTGTACAGATAATGCTCTTATAAAGTAACAAAAATAAACAAGAAAGTTGGCAGTTTCCATCCCACATTCATTTTTTTCTCTGGAAAGTATAAAACATCTCCATTCTATCCTATTCTGTTCAAAGCACACTGTGGCTCTGCATAAACATTTTATTTAATCAGCATTAGAATTGTATCATTATAGCATGTACAAAGCTATAATGCACTTTTATATAGCTTCATTTTGTTTGTTTCATGTAAATTGTCCATGTGGAAGGGAGTGTTCTTACTTTCCATTACTAACTGCCGTGTATACTGTAATAAAGAACACAATCTTGAACACATTTCCAGAGGGAACCTCTCGTTTTATTTTTTTCTCTTGCTTAGTTCACCTCAAATGCAGACCCAGCTGAAGAGTGTCAGTGATTTTCATTCTAATTCATTAACAATGGCAAATCAAGACAAGAGCAAGACAGTATTTCCTTAAAAACCAGCAGAACCTTTCCCAGAGGGCGGAATGAGGGGGTGGTAGGGAAGGCAGAGAAGGTACTCTCATGACCCATCCTTAGGCATGTTCAAAATGCAGCAGAAGTCATGCAGAAGTGGTGAATAATATTGCAGACAGAGAAGCAGTTAGTTCAGAGAAGGAAGTTAAAGGGCAACCTGGGCAACAGAGTGAGACCCTGTCTGTACAAAATTAAAAAAAAAAAAAAAAAAACTAGCTGAGCATGGTGGCATGTGCCTGTAGACTCAGCACTCAGGAGGCTGAGGTGGGAGGATAGCTTGGGCCCAGGACGCAGAGGTTGCAGCGAGCTGGGCTCATGCCACTGCACTCCAGCCTGGGCCACAGACAAAAACAAACAAACAAAAATGAAAGGGATCACACATCATTTCAAGATATTGTCAGAGCATTAATGCTTGAGGAGTGCTAAAAATTCTGGATAAGTACCCAAAGCACCCATCCATGAGATTACTTTCCATTTTTGTCAAAACTAAGAAGCAAAGGATTGTTCTTGGTACTTCCCCTCCCTACACCAACACATAAATTAATCCCTCCAATGAAAACAATTCTGAAATACTTTAATTATCCTAAGTATTTAATAACAAATGGCCTAGCAGGTAAAGTTTTACTAGATGCTACTTGTTTACCACGTCTATCTCTGCTGTATTGTTTGACTCTTACCACGCTTCCTAGGACTACCACCAGTACTATAACCACTGTGTAGTTAGTGCCACATCTAAAAGGGTGTTTAATGAATAAGTAATAGGTAGGTAGACAAATGAACAGATGGATAGGTATAGATAGATATCACACTCACATTGTGTGTGTCTGTGTGTGTGTGTGTGTCTGTGTGTGTGTGTGTGTGTCTAACAAACTTAATAAGGTATCCACTAAGATAATCCTAAAAACTAGGATAAGTGTAATTATTTACAGACTGTATTTATCACTTTGAGGCAATATTCCATGAAGTAGGCAGTGTTGATTTTATGCAACTTTTATAACTCAGGAAACAGATTGCCTATGTCCAAACATAGGACCAACATATTCTGGATCCAAATCCACTTCTCTTTTTCTATTTTAACTAATCCCCTCCTTGATGAAATGGGGAGAAACTAAAGAAACAATACTTTCCCCTAACCAAATCCCTATAAAAGCACAAATTCAACTACTTCAAAATTTCCTCTTTATTCCCTATTCTAAAATGGCAAAAATAAATGTCAGCTTGAGAAGTGTTTCATGATATATTTTTGGCCCTAGCCATATAACAGGATCCATAGACATAATCAATAATAAATTATTTTTCAGTTAAGGGAGAAAAAAATCAAGGAAAAGAAAATATGAAGCAAAGAATCATACCCACACATTTTATGAAGACGGTATATGATAGTGGTGAAATTAGAAAGCAGTGGGAACAAGATGGGTGTTGCTAGGACAAGCGGTCATACGGATGGAAACATTCAAAGTTGTTTTCTAGTTCACACCATAAGAAAAGAAATATCAATAGAACTAAGAATCAAATGTGAAAAGCAAAATTTCTAGAATTTAAAAAATAGAAAAGAATGTTATGTATATGGCTAATAAATCATTTCTCTTCAAACGAGACAAAAAGTAAAAACCAGAAAAATGCAAAATGCAAATTCCTGCATTTAAAGATAGTTAAAAAAAAAAAAGGCAAGCTGTCATTTAAAATAACTTATCTGCAGCTAGCACTACCTAATCAATAAAATCGGCATTCAATACATACCATAAACTTCTCCAAATTTCTGATAGACAATCGCCCCAATAGGAAAATGGGAAAGTCATACAGGACTACCCATATGAGGAAACTCAAATAGACAAGATTAAATAAATAAAAACATGCTTGAACCCATTAGTAATCAGATAAATGCTAATTAAAATACTAAACCATAATTTAATATCCATTAGAATGGCACAAAAAATGCAGAGAAAAGAAGTCTCATGAAATGAGAGTGAGGCTGTGTATAATAGCTTACGTTCCTTGGAGAGCAGTTTTACAATATTTAGAAAGTTTGCATTAAGGATGTGCAAAACTTTTGACTAAATAATTCCACATCTTCACATATATTTTAAAGAAATATGTACATATGCATAAAGAGACATATATAAAAATGTTTATACCAGTATTGTTTATAATAGGAACAGCATAACAAATCATTTAAAATATTCAATGATAATTTTAAAATATGATAATTCGATAATTTTAAAATACATATATACTGAGAAAGATTCTCTCCTTGGCCAAACTTTCGTTGGGTTTCTGAACCTTCTCCTAGGCCCATCTGTGCATTTCCTTGTGAAATCTAGCTTTGACAAGGAAGCCCTCGCCCTTGATACCTGATGACCTTTAATATCTGATCAAGTTCCTTAAACTCCACTGTCCTTCTGCTAATATCTGATCACCCCAGTCTATCTTCAGCAAGAATCCTCTTAGGTCAGTTTAGCTATAATCCCTCTTACCATGTTTACTCGGAGTAATTTTTCATCCACTGATCCCCACACTGATTCTTGGCTATAAACTTCCACTTGCTCATGCTATATTCAGAATTGAGCCCAATCTCTTCCCCACTGCAAAATCCCGTTGTGTGGCACCTATACTTAACATGATGGTCCTGAATAAAGTCTTCCTCACTGTGTTTTAACAAATATAATAGAATGCCATTTTATTTAATAATTAATGTATCTCTGGTACATATAAGCGTGCATAAGAATATATATAAAGTGAAATGCTAAATAAAATTTAAAATGATTGAAACAGAACTTCATATATCGATCTGCATAATGCCCAAATTTAAATATTGAGCAAACAAACTGAGTTAACCAAGAAAATATGCAGTATATATATGCATTTGTATAAATTTTCAAACTTTGTAAAGCAATACTGTGTATCATATGTGAATATGTATTTAGGTAGTAACAGTTGGAAAATATATGTGACAATAAAGAGTACTAAATTCTATGTGAATTTCCTCTGAGTATGGAAAAAACAGATTTCTACCAGGTACATAGGAATGTTCAGATGCCTCTGAAGTCTTTTTTTCTTTTTAAATCTGAAGCAGCTGTTGTAAAACATGGGCATTTGATTGATCTGGGTAGTGGGTATGTAGTTGTCATTTTTTTTGTTCTCTATGCTTTTCACAAATATGAAATATTGCTTAATATAAAAGGAACAAAGGTTAAAAATACTGTAAAATAAATTGGATTAGTATCACAATAAAATAGAATACTCTTTCATATTATTAAATATTAAAGTATCTAAATTGTACTATGCCAGTCCAACCTCTAAATATTTTATAAAGAAATGCATTGTGTAAATTTGAATTGCATTAATATGGGATTATTTGGTGTCTAGGGGGAAAAATTCAATTAGCTCTGACATAGGAATATGAACCTGCAAATTAATGATGTACTCATGGTTTACATTACACCAGACAAACTTTGTCATAATAAGCCATGCCAACCAACATACCATCTATACTGCAAAACTAATGTTAAAAAACTGGAAACAAGTATCTCAAATGACTCATAGTAACTGTTAGCAGACTAAAGGACAAGGACATTGATCCTACTGTGCTGCTAGTCTCTTTTTCTCAGCCCTGACTTTGGATTTTACCCAACTCTAAATTCTTCTACTTCTTCTATAATACAGATCTCTTTTCCCTGTCTTCAGCTTTGGACTTGATGGTCAGCTTGGACCTTGGCATCCTTTATGGATTATCTCAGGGTAACTGGGCATTTTTTTATTTTTTGAAATTTTTCACAGGGATGTTATATGGCCACTGTTTTCCAGAAATAGTTTTATCTACCTTGTTACAACATACTGGTTGGTAGTTTTTATTTTGACTTTTAAGTCATCTTATCTAATCCTCTGAGCAGCATTCTATGAATTTTTATTTCTCTCATTTCATACATGAGACAAGTGTGGCTCTATTATGTGACTTGTACAAGAAATGACAGGATTTTGACTGAAATTCACAACTTCTAACATTCAGCTACCCAGAGATTCTTTTATGCCAAACTGCTCTCCTGAAGGGATCAGGGACAACAAACTGCTACTTAAATCTGCTTGGATTTTTAGGAAACTGATAAGTCAAACTCAAACAATATTATATATGCAGATAATCTTAAAATATACTATTTTAATTGTTTAGTATTTTTATCATTTTATCTAAAGAGCTTTACATTTTGGATTGCAAATATTACAAAAAACTTAAATATCAATGTTGCACAAAGGTAACTAGAAAATGAAAACCTCTAGAACTTTTACCCATCAGAAATCACCAAGCTCACTAATTTGATGTGTGTAACCACAACTTTCCTGAGAGTATTAACATATTTATCATTTATATTTATCATTTTAACATTGGAATAAAAAATACATTGTTTTTCAAGTTGATTTTTTTCATGTAATTTATCTAGGGCATATTTTGCTTGATTTTACATTGCCTACTTAATTCTTTTTGAGAGTGGTGTAGTTTTCCAAATGTAACCAGTTTCACATCCATGTATATTAAGATTCTTCTCATGGATTGCCACTACAAAGGAAGCTACAGCAAACTCCCGTAGATCTCTCCTTAAACACTTGTTGGAATGTTTACACAGAATAAAATTCAAGAAATAGAAATGCTAAATATGAGGGCATAAACATTATTTTTTCTAAATATTGTTAAAATACCCTCAAAAGGCATCTCGTCCCATTAACATTATCATTTTAAGTAAATGTTAACATGCTCCAAGTCTTGTGAACTTGAGCACCAAGTTTGCAGCTCAGAATTCTCAATTATAAAATAAGGAAAGCAATATTTGCCAAATTCATTTCACAGCACTGTCATAAAGGTCAAATAAAATATTCTGTCTGAAAACATGTGTAAAAAGTTTTTATTTCAAAATCGAATCTTTAAAGTAAAATAGAGTACCTGCATATGGTAACAAGTACCTGCATATTTGTAAATGATACAAATAAATTCTATAATCAAAAGTAAATGTCCCTTGGACAGATGGCCAGTCCCTTTCAGTGGAGGCACAGAAATGTTTAAACACAGTATCAGTTATCGGCATGTATGCCCAGTGAGTCTATTGCCATGTATCATCCCTTCTTCATTCAATTTGCTGAAAATCAGACCTTTCCCTAATGTTTTAAAATGTTGTCCTTATTTTCTAATAGATGTTTCCATGATGAGTTTGCCATTTCTCTTTTTTTTGTTCTGACTTTTCATTAATATTTAGTGAATTTTGACGGCCCTTTTATCTTTGTAGCTGAGACTGTTCACTAGATTATCTGCTGCCCAAAATGTATAGTCTCATTTGGTGAAATGATTAACTCAGTGGCAAGTTCCTGGCTATAAATTGGTCATCTCAGACACAGCCATCCTCCTTGGGCATACTTTTGTTTTATTCCACCACAAGCTTCTGTACTCACCACTTAGAACATTTTCATTTTTATTTTTAGAGATAGGGTCTTGCTCTGTCACCCAGGCTGCAGTGTGGTGGTGCAATCACGGCTCACTATAATCTCAAACTCCAGGGCTCAAGCAATCCTCCCACCTGAGCCTCCAGAGTAGCTGGGACTACAGGCCAGGTCATCAGGCCAGGCCATGGGCACTTTCACCTGGAGGCAGACATTCTCATCATTGCTGATTACCCCTGCCTGGTGCTCCTACTGCCACAGGCTTTACCTGCGCCTCTCCAAATCCCTGATTCCATCACTTCCAGAAATGAGGCAGCCCTGAGGCTACGCCCTATCCGTGATTGTGTTCTCCTGTGTCTTCACCTTCTCATTTTCTCTTTAGGACATGAAAGGCTACTCAACAAACACTCATAAAACGAATGAATAACAATAAATTGATCTTAGAGAATTTCATAATGTTCAATAGTCCGGTGAAAATCCATGTGTATACGAAGGGGTGAGAAACTCAGAAATGGAACACACGTAAGAAGAAATTCTAAGGCAGAAACTCATTCTCATGCACCATTAATAGGTAATCTAGAAGCTGCAAAATTTCTTTGCTGCATAATTCTCTTCTGTTTTTATTTCTCAAATTTGATAATATAAGGTCAGTGAATATACAACTGCAACTACTTTAAATTGCATGTCAATGAATGTGGGAATTATCAGTGTTCACCTAAGTAATATCTATTTATTCTGAATTATGTTACGTTACTATATATGACATATTTTATAAACTTTATCTCCAGTAATAAGATTCTAATTAAATGCTTATTGATTTTGTAATTTTAAGCTCATTGCTAAGAAATATTATTACACACACTTATTTGTTTTCGATTCCTCATTGTCTTGAGATAATCAAATACTTAGAAGGCAACTCAAAAGTGTTTCTTAGAAAGAGAATCAATATATTAAGGAATAAAATAAAGTGAAACTGAGTATTTCTCATAATTGTAATATAAACAAGATGAAATGCTTATATTCGGAAACTCTAAGGGAATGTTTCAGAAGGAGTTATCGTTATCATTGTTTATAAGAAAATCAAGTTTTCTGCAGAGATGTTATTCAAGAATTATTTAGCAATGCTAAACTCATGAGTAAGGTTAATCATCCAAGAAAGTGTGAGCACTTGTCATACCATTTATGATGTCTGTACACACTGCAGTGTAACACTAAAGAAATTTGAACATGTAGATATTTTTATTGCAATATGTAGCTAAGCGTTTAGCTACAAGAAACATATTTGGATAGTTGATTTTTGCAGCTATCATTCAAAAATTCAAATCTGAGTAAATTTTTAAAAGTGTCTGTGTTATTGTTTAGTCATTCTGCATAGAAAATGGGATCGTTCTCTATATTAGAACACCCAAAATAAGAATATTTTGCGATTTCAGCACAGGCCATGGATTTGTTGACTTTACAAAATCTGTGTATTATGAGCTGAGGAGAGAGATACATGAAACACTGCAGTTGCTGAAACCATTAAGGTAACTTACAAGCACATATCCCTGAGTTTCTGACTTTATTTTCAGAAGTTTGCTTTCTTGGGCAAATTCCAATCACTTAAATCAAGAAACCAAAATGGAGATCAATTAAGATCTCTTCCTGAAATAGCTTATAAGTCATCAAGTGTGAATAAAGAAGGAGAAGGAGAGACTGAGACACAAGGCGTCAGGATGATGACCCCTTTTAGTCTGAGGGCTTGTCCCATAAAGCTATGTGTCAAAGACCTCATATGCTGAGCAAAAGACGAGAGAATTCCTCTAACACAATACAAAAAATGGACCTGAATTAGCTTCCTCTGAACCATTCGTGCAAAGAAAGCACCTTGGCCAAAAAACATACGCCTAGTCCTAAAGACGTCGAAGAAATTACAGACACTCTTGCTGAGGATGGAAATGTCCCAGGGCCCCCAGCTTGATTAATTACACATCTAGATGTAATTTTTCCTCACGTCCTTCAAAAAAATCTGCTCCTTAGCATCAAAGCAAATTTCAGCTCAGCAAAATGTTGAGGAGACTAGTCCTGATGTGTGCCAACTAATTACAATAGCTCCATTTTTAATAGAAATAGCATTTTAAAAGTATAAATTAAACACTTCCCAAATCCTCCCTGATCTTTATACCTCCCCTTTTGATTTCTTTTATCCATGCCTCCTAGGTCATAAAAGCAACAATGGTTATTAATGTTCTTTGTTGTTAGTTCAAATGGTAACTATCATTATTGCAAATGGCAATTACTAGTCTCTATGCAATTATCTTGTCCCTAAATAAAATTTTCTTGTTGTGTTGTCTTGTTGTACTTATATCAAGGTTTGCTTTTTATAAGTGAATAATGGCATGAAAATTTACTGGGAAAATAATAATATTAGGTGACTTATATTCAACTTTATGTATGGTTTTTCAGGGGATTTCAATCTGCTTACAGATTTCAACAGAATTTTTCTAAGATGACTCTAGGCAATACTTACCTGGCTAACTGATCCGAGGGAACAGTTACTACATTCACAAGATTTTAAGATATGTAAAGACTATACAAATAATTTAGATCAGGTTCCTTATCTGACTGATTAGGAAATGGAAATCAAGAAGTTATTGAGTCACTGAATGACTAAGGTGATACCTAGAAAATGACAATGTCCAAATAAGATATCGATTTCCTAATACCCAATACAGGACTCTTTTCCCTACATTATACTTTCTTCAGCAGTATGTTCGACCAACTGAAAACTTATTAAATAACTTTCAATTTCCTGGTGAATATGTCTACCTATAGGTATGTATTTGTATGCAACTACATGAATAATTCATTTCAAATGTCATAGATTCCTGGAACGTTGCTCTGCTCTGTAAGGCGACAGTGAGAGATACTTCCTTAGTGTCCAAGACTTTAAGCAAAGAAAATGATAGGTCCTGGGTGAAAGCCTTTACACTGGCCCATAAGGCCTGATGTCCAAGCCCTCTTCCCCTACCCCTTCACCTCCCTCAAGCCATCTCTGATCACTCTGTTCCCATGCCACTCCAGCCCCTCTTCCCTCCCGTGACTGGACCGTGCCTGGCTCACTCCTGCCTCTGAATATTTGCACTTGCTTTTCCTACTGCTGGAATTGTCTCTCTTCCTGTATCCTGGGTAAATTGTTGACAAAATGGCTCACCTCCATTCATCAGAAGCCTTTATTCTAGGGTCATTTACTTTACTCCTTTTCAAACATATCTTTATTATAGCAGCAGCTATGAGATTATTTCTAAGAAAAGTTATTTCTCTGTGACACTCTGCCGTTTGACTATTTCATGTTTATTCCATTTATGTAATCCAAGGGAAGTCCTATGAGCCAGTTAAAGATCAATCAGGAAAATGGCAACAACAACAACAACAAAAAGTGTTTTTGCAAAGGTGTGCACAGAGCATGGGTAAGTCAACAATATTGTACCTCTAGGTTTTAAAATATGAGTCCTCCCAACAATGTGAAGAATGAATAGATTTTTTTTTCTGGAGTTGTGGATAACAATCCATGTGGCTGAGTGCCTAGACTTGACTGCAAATCACTTAAGAGGGAGACAGAGAGACTGAGGCCCTTCCTGGTCTCTCATTACATTTCAGAGTTCCTATTTAGGGCTCCCTTAACATCAGAAAATTCTTACCCTCTAACATTTACAAGGAAAATTTAAAGGAAGACATATCTCCAAAATATTAATCAAATGTTTAACTGTATAAAAATTTTGAAAATTGGTTATATGAAAAGTAATTTTGTTTCTAAATAATCTTAAAATGTAATTTTCTCTCCCTTTATAATTTTAATATTAAAAGCCCAGACGGGTGATGATTATTCACAATCATTCTCTTTCAATTTCTTGCAAGGCATTTGCTCTGAAAAAATTTACTCTCATAAAAAAATAATCATGGGAGAAATTAGGATGAACTATTTCAGGATATAACTCAATACTCTTTATCTACTGATGATGGCTTTTGCGTTAACACTCTGAAACCCCTAGTTGTGCTAATAGGTATTTTTTTTCTTTTCTATTGCATTGTTAACTGCAGGTGGCGGTGAATCTAACAAATCTTGTAAACAAATATTTAAAAAATTAATTGAATATTACATCATTTAGTAGTAAGTTTGGACAGATATTGTTTGCCTATCTGATTTATGAAACAGACTTCTGGAGGGAAAAACAGACACAATTTTTATGAGGATTTATAAAACACAAAACTTTTAATGTATATTCTAATTTCATATATTTGTAATAAAACCTACAAAAAGGGGAAAAAAGATTTCTACATAATAATTATCTTTATGAAGGACCAGTAGAAAATATTTTCTGAAGTACATAAGAGTTGTTGAATCTGATTCTTTAGGTAAACAACCCAAAATCTTAGACAAATGTAATCTTTAGACCATAATAATTAGAAATTTATTAGGATGTATTAATAGTTGAACATTAAATAAGAAACATTTTAGAAACTCTTGAAAGTAATAAAGTAAATGTTGTAGAGGGAAAATAAACAAGGAACTTGATGTAATCACAGGAGAATTAGTTATTGGGAAGACATTTTTGAAATCAAGATTCGGATAAACCCAGATTCTAACAACATATGGAGTCTGCCGGGAAATAAAAACAGCAGTTGTTTCTAAAGGGCAACCCGCTTGTTGCAGATGGACCGTGTGCCTCTCGGGGAAAGGGGAGAAAATACATTTCCTGTGTTGACATCAGGGTGGTCTTCTCCTTAGCTTGTGAAGAGTCAGTTTCTCACAGCACAGAGGGAGAGAAAGGAAGTCCCAAAAGCTCCCCAGTTCCCTACACAAGAGTGTGAAGCAACAGCTTAGGAGCAATTGAATCTGTAGCATCTTTGGGCTCACAGAGAATGGAAACAGCCTCTGGGCTTCACTTCTAAGGAAGAGTCCTGTTCCTTCCTGGAAACCCCGCCTGGGTGCCCACCAATCTGCACAAAGTAGATGAGCTGGCACATGTAGCAGCAGTGTCTGTCGTGCAGAGGCCTGGGACTGTCTTCCGTATTAGAGGAGTTGGACAGAAGCAGCCCCTGCATGAACTGGGTGCCTCCTAGACATGAGGAGCTGTCTCTGTGAACTGCTCCAGGGATCTGCCCTACTTTCAAGCCAGACAGAAAAGGGGATAGAAACTGCCGTCCCAACAAATCTACTTATCGGCTCAACATGGAATGACTATTTTGTTACTCTCACACTTCAGTCTAGAGACATAGTGACTACGAAATTTAAAAGTATGTCCTTTTATCTTTCTAAGTCTATGTCCTTTGTGTCTACACTATTTTATGTTAGGCACAAGTTGGTCCTGTGTTATTCTTACTCTTTCAAAACAACAGCTGAGTGTTTATTCAAAATCATCAGAAGATGAGTCCCAAAGATAAATGAGTTTCATAGATAGAATTGGAAAGAGACATGCGTTTGGTCTGCATTTCTATGAAATGAGAATGAATATATTAATTCTTCAAATAAAGGCAAAAAATGGCTTTGAGTTAACAGAAAGATGGATATTCATTTTATAAGATTTAATTTCCAATTACCATGCTGCACATGCACGGGTAAATAGGCAAAGAGATAAGATTCACAGTGACAGAGTGGAGAAAGAAGAATCATCCTACTGATTCAGAAGACATCTGGTCTATTCAGACAACAACAGTCAACATTTAGAAAATGTGTATTAAATTCTTACCAATTTGTCCAGCTCTATCAGAGTGTTCATTTTACTGAAGTCATTTTGGACTTTAATTTTAAAATATAGAGTAAACTTCTCAAGTGTCAATTCCTTTCAATTCCTTTTTGTAACTGACCAAGTCTATCTGTCCAGGTTGCATTTTAAAAACTAATAATTAAAGTAAAACAAAGAACAGAGAGCAACTGATATTTGAGCAGCTGGCAAGTTCATCAAAATATTGTTAAACGTGTATAACTTAAAAGCATGTAAGTACTATTTCCCTTAAACATATTTAAAGCTAATTTTGTTTCTCAACAATAAACTTATATGTTTTTGTTTTTGTTTGGAACTTTCAAACTCATGAAAACTAGTGTATACCTTAATTCACCTAATATTTTGATAACCTCTAGGAAAACACTTCATCTTACATTTCATGCCATATTCACTGAAAAACTGCTTCCTGGCCAGGTACTCCCTTAACTGTGCTGCTCAAGCTACTGTCAAGGTGGGAAGGGTGCTGACAGGATAGGGGCTGTTCTAACAATCTATTTAGGGCCTACTTCTGATTAGAGTATTTTACCCAGTGTCAGTAAGCCACAAAGCCTGTCAGTTTCTTTCCTATTCTTTTTTTCTTTCTTTCTTTTTTTAGGTCTACTCTAGTCTTAGCTAGGTTAATTCAGCTGTCCTGAGTGATTAATTGCTGAGGTCAGAAGTAAATATCCTGTGTCACATCAAATTTCTTTATATTGCTGTGTGTGGTCCCCTGCACTCAGCCACAGATACGTATACATGGTGATTGAACAAAAACATACCCTCTCCCACCCCCACCCCTCTGTACCACACAAAACAATTCTAAGTGCGGAGATATTGCTGGAGTGGCACAGCAGCAAAGAGGAGAGATTCAATGTGTTACAAAAACATCACAAGAAAGGGCATCTTCTACTTCCGAAAGGTGTTTTTAACCTAAAAACTTTCCTTCTGTGTTGTCAAAATACCTTAATTAGAAGTTGACTACCAGAGAATGCCCTTGTAGCTTTTCTCTCTTTCTTTTTTTTTAATTTTTTTATTTTTAACATTCCTTCAATCAGCCTTTTCAGCATGCAGTAATTAACCAAAAAGTATTTTCAACAAATGGGCAAATTTAGATCAGTGCTACATATGCCACCAATACAAATATTACTAATCGTAGGAGAATCTCTACATCTCAGGCACTGTTGTAAACTGAGAAAGAGCAGATTATCTTAATGATTCTGGATTGAAGCAATAGGAAAGGAAAACAGTTGATGTCTCTACCGCAAATTACTGTTCACCAGAACACAGAATTAATTCCCAGTGTATCTAGCTGTAAGAATGAATCTTAGTGCGGAGGAGGTTGAAATGTATCAGATGTATCTGTTTCTTTTCACAGAAAGACTTCTTGTTATACAACAAGTGACATGACAGCAGCAAAAACATTGAGAAACTAACCACTGTTGAAAAAAGAACCAATATTAAAAAAAAAAAGTCCAGATTCTCTCCCAAATTTATTGGGGAAATAAAACAATCTTTGATCAAAGAAAAAAGATTTGCCATGGGGAAGTGTTAGTCTATATTTACTAAAATATTAGTAAAACATGAATTTAAACATTTGTCAGACTGTGTAAATGGAGAGTTGAATAAATTATCCTGGGCCTGGAAAGTTTTAAGGGTGTAGAACAATCTATATTGGTTGTCCACAAAGATTACATTCTACATAGGAAAATGCAAGACTCCGTCAGTCTGTAGAGATGCTTTTTCTTTCAACATCCTAAAGACTACTTACAGTTAAGGAAATGCAGGAGTAAGTTGTATGACCAGATAGAAGTTCCACAGGAAAGGTAGAATGTTTTCCCAACAGCACTTGGGTAAGGGAGTCCAGGTCTAAACCCTACACAAAACGAATATCCTGAAATATTGAGAGATTAACACAAATGCAGGATTCACTTTACACTGTCAATCAATGATCAGTTAATATGAAAAAGCTGAACCAAAGCTAAAACACCAGACCTCTCTGGGGGTATAAAATAGATGTGTCTGGTGAAGAAGTAAGGAAGAGAAGAGGACTTATTCAAGGAAATGATCAGAACAACAGGTCAAATCACGAAATTTCACCAGGCTGAATCTCTAATGGGAGAGGTTTGGAAACCCAAATCCTACAGAAACAGATCTGTGTGACTGGCAATGTGAGACTGTGGCACCAACAGCTAGGTGATCACTGGAAAACACACTTTGTATGTTTTTTTTTTTTTTTTTCTGGCTAATGATATACCATAAACTAACCCAAGTAATATCAACCTAGTGTGATAGGCGTAACTAGCAATGGAAACCAAACCACAGTTCACTTCCTTGTTGATATATGGATACCAGCTTCTCTTTTTAAATACATTCTACTGAGAATAAGAAGGTTTATCAAAATGCCTACTAGGTTAACATACATCATTTTCCTTTTTTAATTAATACTTTAAGTTCTGGGGTACATGTGCAGATCGTGTAGGTTTGATACAAAGGTACACACGTGCCATGGTGGCAGCTGGCTGCATCCATTACTCCGTCATCTACATTAGTTATTTCTCCTAACGCTATTCCTCCCCTAGCCTCCCAGCCCCCCAGGCCCTGGTATGTGATGTTCCCCTCCCTGTGTCCACGTGTTCTCATTGTTCAACACCCATTTATGGGTGAGAACATGCAGTGTTTGGTTTTCTGTTCTTGTCAGTTTGCTGAGAATGATGGTTTCCAGGTTCATCCATGTCCCTGCAAAGGACATGAACTCATCCTTATTTATGGCTGCATAGTATTCCATGGTGTATATGTGCCACATTTTCTTTATCCAGTCTATCGTTGATGGGAATTTGGGTTGGTTCCAACTCTTTGCTATCGTGAACAGTGCCACAGTAAACATATGTGTGCATGTGTCTTTACAATGGAATGATTCACAATCCTTTGGTATATCTATTTCTAGATCCTTGAGGAATTGCCACACTGTCTTTCACAATGGTTGAACTGATTTACACTCCCACCAACAGTGTAAAATAACATATTAACATTTGTTTAACTTTACGTGTTACGAGGAGCTATAGGAAAGGCTTATTTGATTTGAAACTCATAATAATGCCCTCAGACAAAGCAGATTTTATTATCTTTGTTTCACAGATGAGAAAATTCAGAATTGGTTAAGTATACAGATGACTGAGACTGAACTCATCAAATGTCCATGTGCTTCCTGTTTGTTTTCCAGCTTCTCTAGCAGTGAAGTTGGAGCCTTGTGACCTGTGCCCAACAGACTGTGAGCAAAGCAGTGTGTTTTCCTGAGCTAGCTAAGGCCGTTCCCACGAGTGAGCCTCCCTGAGCTGCAGAGACCTCAAATGCACTTTTTTAGTTGGCCTCACAATGGAGAAGACTGTTTAACATACATAGGATAGGATGAGTGTGGAAAATAATTCTTTATCATATTTATCGCTGGATTTCCAAGGCCCCTAATGTTCAATGCCCTTACTAATGTAGATTTTGGAAACTGAAGTTGGATGCTACTGTGTCAAAAACATAAAATATACACTATTGGGTCAGTTTCAGATGTGAATGGTGAGGTGACTGGTATTAGAGGAAGAAAAGGTAGTGGTTGGGTCAGGCTAACCCAAAACATAAAAGGACACTGCCGCTGTGATCAGAAGGGACGTTAGCCACATGCTTATTGTTTTGCAACTTAGGAAAAGAGCTTGGAAAGCACAAGTGTGTTTTCTGAGTTGGCTACTATTGGTGGTAGTTGGCAAGATGCTATAGAGGTGAATTTACTGGGGGAAAGTTATCAGCTAGCAAATAGAAATGGAAAGGATTAGGTGATCTGCAGAAATTCAGAGACTAGCCAGGCACAGTGCTTATGCCTCTTATGCCTGTAATATCAGCACTTTAGGAGGCTGAGGAACGAGGATCACTTGAGCCTGGGAGGTCCAGGCTACAGTAAGCCATGATTGCACCACTGCACTCCAGCCTAGGTAACAGAGCAAGACCCTGTCTCAAAAAAGGAAATAGAAATAGAAATTCAGGGACTGGACAGTTTGGAAAATCAAGCAAGGCAAACAAAATACAGGAATACCTCAATAAGTGAAATAAGCCAAGCACACAAAGACAAATGTTCCATCTTCTCACTTATTTGTGGGATCTAAAAATAAAAACAACTGAACTCATGGACATAGAGAATAGAAGAATGGCTATTAATAGCTGGGAAGGGGAGTGAGAGGCTTGGTGGGAGGTGAGGATGTTAACAGGTACAAAAAATAATAATTAGAATGAATAAGATCTATCACTTGACAGCACAGTAGGGTGACTATAGTTAATAATAAGTTAATATTACATTTTAAAATAACTTTAAAATGTGTGATTGGATTGTAACTCAAAGGATAAATGCTTGAGGGATTGGATATACCATTCCCCATGATGTGCTTATTTCATATTGTGTGCCTTTATCAAAACATCGCATGTACCCCATAAATATACACACCTACTGTGTACCCACAACAATTTAAAAAATAAAAAGGAAAAATTTAATATTAAGAAAAGATATTGCAGTCTGCTTTCAGTTCCAGAGACCCACAAAAAAAGCAAATATTGCAATAAAAAAAATCACATGAATTTTTGGGTTTTTCAGTGCATATAAAAGTTACTACAGTCTACTAAGTGTGCAGTAGCATTATGTCTAAAATAATAATGTACATGTCTTAATTTAAAAATACTTTACTGTTAAAAATGCTAACCATCATCTGATCCTTCAGCAAGTCATAATCTGCTTGCAGGTGAAAGGCCTTACTTCAATGTTGATGGGTGCTGATGTCAGAGAGGTAGTTACTAAAGTTGGGGTGACTGTGGCAATGTCTTAAAATAAGATGACACTGAAATTTGCTGTATCAATTAACTCTTCCTTTAGTAAAATACTTCTTTGTAGCATAAAATGCTGTTTGCTAGCATTATGCCCACAGTAGAACTTCTTTCAAAACTGGAGTCGGTCCTCTCAGATCCTGCCATTGCTTTATCAACTAAGTTTATGTAATATTAGTAATCCTTTGTTGTCATTTCAACAATGTTCACAGCATCTTCACCAGGAGTGCATTCCATCTCAAGGAAACTTTTTTTTTTTTTTTTTTTTTTTTGCCTGTAAGTAGCAACTCCTCATTTGTGGAAGTTTTATCATGAGATTGTGACAATTCAGTCACATCCTCAGGCTCCACTTTTAATTCCAGTACTATTACCATTTTCCAGTACTCTTACTATTTTCAGCACATTTGCAATTCCTTCTTCCACTGATGCCTTGAACTTGTCACAAAGTAATCCATGAGGATGGAAATCAACTTTTTCCAAATTCCTGTTAAATTTTGGCTTCCTTTAATGAATCATAGATTTCTTAATGGCATCTAGAATGGTGAACCTTTCCAGTTTTCAATTGTTTTGTACAGGTCCACCAGAGGAATCATTCTCTATGGCAGTTACAGCCTCATGAAACATATTTTTTAAATAATAAGACTCAAAATTGAAACTGTTTCTTGATCCTTGGGCTGCAGGCAGGAAACAATATTAATCTTCCTGCACATCTCCACCAGAGTTCTTGGGTGACTAGGTAGATTATCAGTGAGCAGTAATAATTTGAAGGAGATCTTTCCTTTTTTCTGAGCAGTAAGTCTCAACAGTGGGCTTAAAATATTCAGTAAACCATATTGTGAACAGATACGCTGTCATCCAATACATCTTTTGTTGTCCACGTACAGGACCCAGGCAGAATACAGCATCATCATTGAAGGCCCTTGGACTTTCAGATGGCAAATGAGCACTGGCTTCAACTTATACTCGTCAGCTGCTTTAGCCCCTAACAAGAGACAGCCTGTCCTTTAAAGTGAGGCAGTGACTTCTGTCTAGCTATGTAAGTCCTAGATGGCATCTTCTTTCAATAGAAATCAATTTTGTCTATTTGAAAATCTGTTTCGTGGAGCCGCCTTCATCAACGATCTTAGCTGTATCTTCTGGATAACTTGCTGCAGCTTCCACATCAGCACTTGCTGTTTCATCTTGTATTTTTATGTTGCGGAGACATAACTTCTTTCCTTAAACCTCATGAACCAACCTCTGCTAGCTTCCAACTCTTGTTCTACAGCTTCCTCACCTCTCAGCCTTCGTAGAATTAAAGAGAATTAGGGTCTTGCTCTAGGTCAGGTTTTGGTTAAAGGGAACATTGTGGCTGGACTGATCTTCTATCCAGACAACTAAAACTTTCTCCACATCAGCAATAAGCCTGGTTTCACTTTCTTATCATTTGTGCGTTCACTAGAGGAGCACTTTTAATTTTCTTCAAGGACTTTTCCTTAGCATGCACAACTTGACTAACTGATTCAAGAAGCCTAGCTTTTAGGCTGTCTCACCTGTTGATATGCCTCCTCACTAAGGTTAATCATTTCTCTATTTTTATTCAAAGTGAGAGATGTGCAACTCTTTCTTTCACTTCAGCACTTAAAGGCCACTATAGTGCTATTAATTGGCCGAGTTTCAACACTGTTTTGTCTGAGGAAATATAGCAGCAGCAAGAGAGGTAGGGAGACAGAGGAATAGCTAGTTGATAGAGCAGTCAAAACACCCTTATTAAGTTCACCATCCTAAATGTGAGCAGTTCATGGCCTCTCAAAACAATTTTAACAGTAACAGCACAGATCATCATAAGAAAGATAATAATAAGAAAAAAGTTTGAAAAATTGCAAGAATTATCAAAACGTGGCAATGAGACATGAAGTGAGCACATGCTTATGGGGAAACAGCACTGGCAGACTTGCCGAATACAAGGTCACCACAAACCTTCCATTTGTAAAAAAGGCAAAATCCGCAAAGCACAGTAAAATTAGATATGCCCGTAAATAAGTAAACAACCAAGGTAAAAGAGGAGAACCACGGGAAGAAAAAGGTTTTGAGTGACAAAATTCCTGTGAAACTTCTCAACTGGAAGAAATAGCTCAGGGAAAATGTTATACCAAAGAGTCTCCTTTCCACCAGAGAGTCTCAAGGGAGCCACTATCTCATCTTACATACTTCCCCCAAGCAGAACTGAAGCAGAACATGTACATGCAGTTTATTTGTAAGTGATGTGAGAAAAGAATGAGGCATGAGAAATGATGCAGAGATAGGAAGAATCAATAGAAAAATGAATTGTGGACTTGACCACTGTGAGGGCAAATAACATTCAAGTTTCCATGATTTTCTGAAGACATTTGTAGAATTCATCTCAAAATTGTGCACCCAGGCTAAAGAAGGCAGAAGCTGTATCCATTGGCTCCCATCATCCACTGGCCAAGAGTTCATCCATTTGCATTAATTTCTCTATGATTTCAATTCTGGGTTATACGTATATGAATGATGAGCAGTCCCTGGGGATGCCAAATCCTGGAATCCCATGATAAGAAGCAGAAGACACTGACTCTGTGGAAAGGTACTGCTTGGTTATACTCACAGGAAACTGGTCAAAGCCTTTATAGAACTGGGTGAGCAACTTTATTTGGCATCAAATATGATGCCAAGGTTTTGAAGTGGTCATAAGAGGTATCCAAAAAGAAACTCACTTAAGAGAAGCTGGCATCTCAGCAAGAAAGAAAGGGGGAAAAGTAAGGTTAAGAATTATGTTTCAAAAAGAACTTAGTGTATACTTACTGACCCATGAAATAAGACTGGATATAAGTATTATAGATAATAAATCTACATACTTTCTGAGTAGAAAAATATACTATTTTGCGAAAGAAACCAGAAGCAAGCACTGACAAAAAAAAATGAAAATAAAAGTCCTTTGACAATTTGAGAATTGAAGCAACAATAGGTTCTATTATTCCGTATAGGAGAAGAGAAGACGACTGAGACAGCCGTGCAACTTGCATAGTGGTCATATTCCCCCAACGTTATTTTCAGAGGCTGCTAAAGAGAATAATGAAAAAGGAAAAAAGCCTGGGAGGCTACAGCCAGAGCTCCTGGTCCCTGGAGGTCAGCCAGGGAGCTCCCCGAGAGAGAGGAACAGGATGCAATCAAGGTGCCTCCCACACCACAGGGAAGGGCTCTTGATTTCTGCCGGATGTGACTTCCTAATTACCATGGAGCACTGACAGCTGTATCTCATTCCCCCTCCTCCACATTGGAATTTTATTGCAGCTATCTCATCACTATTTTAATGTTATATATTGGACGGGTGTGAGTAGGAAGAGGGCAGACAATTTATGTGTTGTCCACAGGCTTTAGGAGCAAAGGGAGCAACATTTGGAAACAGTGGAGAAGATATGGGGATCACCCACAGATCGTGGACTGGAGCTAACTGGGTGTGACTGAGGGTTATCTCCTTTGGGAAGAGATATGTATGTGCCTTCTTCCTGTGAGAAAAGAGTGAATGAATATCCAGTGATCAAATGGTAGACACACAAAGGCCTTTAAAGCTTACCAAATATTTTCATGCTTTTCAGTATTCCCCAGCTTTCCTGGAAATTAGGTGGAAATATGAAAGTCACCCTGGCCAAGGTACTGTGAGGGGAACTGAGTCATATTTTACCAAAGGCAGTTAGGAGACATTCTGTCCCTTCCTCTCTATGTCCCTGGACTTTGGAGGCTACAGGAAATGTTGGATGTGGCCCCAGTACCCTCTTGGATGCAAACTACCCTAGGGAGTGGCCGCACCAACGCCAGACTCTGAAGTAGTTGAAAAGTAAACGTTTATTTTGTCAAAGTGCTGAAATCTGAGGGCTTATCGGTTGCATTAATTACCCTAATATACCAACATGACTCAAACTGTAAATTTTTTTATTTGACATCCTCAAACTTTTAAATCACAGCAAAGCATCACAATTTATAATTAAAATGAGAACTTTTGTTATCTATTTATCATCTCCCCATCCATTCTTCTATGTATCTATGTTTCAATCAGACCTTCTTTGAAGATAAAATTTCTACTAAGTCCTACAGTCCTGGCGAAATGCAGGGCGAGAAGCTGCACATCTTTGCAGTGTGAGTTCGAATATGTTCTCATATATAATTCCCTTCTACCCACTCCATCTTGGTTTTCTCACGAACCATTTTATGTCAAATAAGAAAAATCAACTCTAGCTAGTTTATTTGGGAAAAGTACTTACTACAAGGTACTAGGAAGCTCTTGGGGATCTTTATTTATTTATTTATCTTTATTGCATTTTAGGTTTTGGGGTACATGTGAAGAACATGCAAGATTTTTGCATAGGTACACACATGGCAGTGTGATTTGCCCATCGATGATAGACTGGACAGGGAAAATGTGGCACATATACACCAAGGAATATTATGCAGCCATCAAAAATGATGAGTTCGTGTCCTTTGTAGGGACATGGATGAACCTGGAAACCACCATTCTCAGCAAACTGACACAAGAGCAGAAAATCAAACACTGCATGTTCTCACTCTTAGGGATCTTTTGAAGGAACAGAACAACTGTCGAGTCTTCATAACCAGGGGAAATGATTGAAATCTTGCAGAACGAGTTCAACAAAGATATCACCTCTGCTACCCTAAGTAGAGACCCTTTGGCTTCTATAGCTAACAATGACAAGGTTGGACACTTTAAGGTACTACCCCACTACCCTGGAACTTAGCCAGAGATCCCACCATCTGCACAACGCCCGATTCTTTGCTTCGTTAGCTTCCTCTTCAAAAATCCAGCCTGTATCATAACTGAAAGGTAAGGCAGGACGAGTGAGTGACTGGCCTACCCAGAAAGGAGCAGAGAGCAAACAATTCGAGGAATTTCTAAAACATATGAAATATGTTCAGGGGCTGGATGGCCAAAAGAAATGACCAATTCCCAATACAACCACGGACATACTGTTATCGTGGACCGTAATGGGAATGTAAAGGACACGTAGTAAATGTGTAGAATGGATGAATAGATAAAATAATGACCAGGACTGAAGCATTCGGTTACTGCTATTCATTCAGCACTATTTTAAATGACACAAGAGTGACTGGATGGATAACATGGCCCTACAGCTCCCACGAGGTCAGCAGAGTTATTATTTCAGCCCCATCCAGTTCCATAGCAATCAAAGCCAGAGCTACAGAGAATGAGCTCCAACTGACAGGCTCAGCCCCAGCCTAAAGACCAAGAGGAGCTTGGAGCTTAATAGGACACTGAAGAAAACTGACTTGGCTTCCACTATCAAAGTGAAGTGGGGAATTAGAGCAATTTTCCTGACACTCCAGGCAGAAGTGGGCAGTTTGCCTGGATTATCTAGGTCACTGCTTCAGACTCTCAGATTCATTTTGCCCATGGAGAACTGTCCCATTAGCTCCAGTTACCAGAGTAACTAACTCCGCAATGTGCTCAGGGTAACAACAGCCTCATTCCCAACCAACCCCTTTTAACTGCACTTAAATATCCATGATTTTTTGGTCTTACTGATCTAGGCTGGATGTAAAAGAGCAACCCTTTGGAGATGGATTACAAATGCCACACACTCTTAAATGGCTATTATGTTTTCAAAGCAGAACGTGTCAAATCAAATGATAAAAAATGAGGATCCAATTCTCTCTCAGGCTCACTTGCAGGATTCCCTCATGATTATGATGGGAATGAATCATCTGCAATGATATTTAGGTTAGTAATGCCATTATAATAAAGTATGTAATTTAGGTTAGTCTCCATTATGTCAAGAGGATTGCCACATACTCACCTCCTTCTCTGACTTCTCAGCTTTGCCCCTGTGGCTTACTTGGGGCACGGTTAATTGATACAATTAAGAGTGAAGCCTGATTTAAAGGGCCCAGAGGAGCCTCTGGGAAAATGAGGTTTATGTACTAAGGGGAAGGCTTTATATTACTGCAGCTTCGTTCCTGATACCCAAATTCTTCTCTAGGATGGTAAATAAAGCTCAGGTAGGGAGGAAACCAACAACCATGTTACTGTAACAAATTTCACCCATTTTATTTCTATCTGTTTAAATCAAGCACCCTGTTAGCTTCTATTTTCTTTTCCAAGGTAGGAATGTGGCCTCAGACTTGCCTAGCTCTCATCCACTTTCTCATCATCTTATTTTTTCTTATTATTGTCTGATACTGTAGCTATCATAAATTACAATGCAGTATCATCAAAATTCAAAATGTTTCAGTAAACAGTTTTCCCATGCTGAGAAATCAAAAAGATACAAAAGAGTCAACAGATTTCCTTCATTATGGAAGGAAAATTAATGTTCATTTCTATTAAGTGAATTTAGCTTTAGAGACACAAATAGCACTTGGCCTTCCATCTCAACTGCAGAAATTCATATTTACCAAGCAAACACTTGATTCATCTAGCTTAACATCTTTACTAGGGAAATGCGAAAAGCCTGGAATTGAGTGGTTGTTTTTCACATGCTGAGTCAGAGAACAAAAACAGGGACCCGCATCTGTACTTATTTTAGTTCTATGTCTTGCATCTCTTCTTAGGAGACGAGCATAGCACACTGCTGTTAACTAGGATAATTACACAGTACTCTCGGCAGTGAGCATAATCACACTGTGAGTGTCCAAGAGTTTGAACAATTTGGACTGATTTTGTATGGCGTATAATTTACAGTGAAGATTCAGAATGTCTTCTTTTTTCTTTGAAGAACAGCTTTCATCATTACACATGGAGACACGTATTCACAGTCAAATTTGATACAGATAAATCTAAACATCTGCAAAAATAGAATAATTTTATTGACATTTACCCAGTGCTATCTCGGGCCATTTCTGTTTGTGATCAGCAGAGTCAAAGAAACTTCTTGACTCTAAAACTTTGTCTAAAACAGGTAAACTGGCATCAAGGCCTGAATACAATTTTAAGAAATTAGGAAATATAAATTAGAAAGATCACCTAAAATATTATGTAGAAGCAAAGATATAAAATCTACAAAACAACTAAATTAATAATATATTGAGTTATACATGTGAGTATCATAGTGCAATACAAACCAAAAAAAGGGAATTTTGTCAAAGCAGCCTTCAATAAGCTTCACTCACTTGCTGATTCATTCCATCATTTAATAAACAACCTTTGCTTTAGGAAGAGGGGGACAATTTGAGGAGTGATGAGACTAAGTGCCTGAACCAGACATGCTTCCCTCAGGAAGCCCAAAGTTTAGATTTTGGACAAAATGTACGTAAAAGGCAAAAACAGTAGCAATGGATGTTTCTAGAATAAAATGGAATTTCATCTCTTTTATAAACAATTCAGATTAATTTTTCTGTTCAGTAATGATGGTTCAAGAAAACCAATTCATATAGAAAGTACAGTATTCAGATAAAGAAAATGACAATATTATACTACAAATATTGAATTCACCATACTATTGTCTTCGGTAAATTACAGCAACTGTTTTAATGACCTAATCTACTTCCTAATGAAGAACTAACTAACTGATAATTAAGGCATTCTTAAAATGAAAAAGCTTAATGTTTAGTTATTGAAAAGTTATTTTTCACATTGTGTTTATCATTCAAAACTATCAACAATTAATTTTAATAGTTGATTTTCAAAAGACTACTATTTCATGTTTTCTAAATTTAAAAATAAATTTTTATAATAAAGAATATTATCAGTAGCCTTGGCAACTGTATGAATATTTGATAGTTTTTTTTCTCAAAGTAATAGTAAGATTAAAGACTTGAGGCATAAGAGCTGAAGAACTGGAATTGACTGCATCATTTAATAGACATAAAGAATGCCTGGTGGTACAAGAAAATAACGAGTTAAAAATATTTTTTCTGCTAATTCATATTTCAGAAAAGCAAAAAAGACATAAAGGATTATGTAATAAGTGTTCATATATCCATAACTGAACTTAAAAATATAATTGTAGAATATTGTAGTATAATAATCTGATAACATTTTCTACAAATTTATATTATTCTTTTTTTATTGTTATTTTTAGAGAAATTTTAGGTTTACATCAAAATCGAATGGAATGTACAGAGTTCCCCTATACATCCTGTCTTTGCTATCATAAAATGGCTCCCCCAATCAAAACCCCCCATCAGAGTGGTGCTGTGTGAGCCCATCCTTACACTGCTCTAAAGAACTACCTGACACTGCGTAATTTAAGAAGAAAAAGGTTTAACTGATTCACAGTTCCACAGGCTGTACAGGAAGCATGGCTGGGATGCCTCATGATACTTACAATCATGGTAGAGGGTGAAGGGGAAACAGGCATGTCCTATGTGGCTGGAGCAACAGGGAGAGAGAGATGGGGGAGGTGCTATACACTTTTAAACAACTGGATCTCATGAGAACTCTATCACGAGTATGCAAGGAGGAAGTCTGCCCCCATGATTCAACCACTTCCCACCAACTGCCTCCCACAACATTGGTAATTACAATTTGACAAGAGATTTGGGTGGGGACACAGAGCTGAGGTATATTTGTTAAAATTTGTGAACCCACACTGACACAACATTAGCAGCCAAAATTTATCATTTACATTAAATTTTATTCCTGAGGTAGTACATTCTATAAATTTTCAGAAACATACAGTGACTTGTATCCATCATTGTAGTATACCCAAGAATTGTTTTACTGCCCTCATTACCCTCTGTGTTTGGCTTATTCATCCCTTTCTCTGCCTAACACCTGGAAACTGCTCATCTTTTCACTGTCTCCATAATTTTGCCTTTTCCAGAATGTACCACTGTTGGAATCATTCAGCATGCACCATGTAGGCTTTTCAGATTAGCTTCTTTCACTTAATAATGTTTATTTAAATATTTTATATATCTTTTTATGAATGCATAGTTCATTTCTTTATTGTGCTGAATATTATTCCATTATCTGGATGTCCCTCAGTGTATGCACTCACCTAAAGGACACTAACCCCTATTAGTGTCCTTCTAGGAAGTGGTCCATTCTATCTAGTTACCATATTTGTGGTCATAGTGCTGGTTCATAACATTTCTTTATTATCCTTTTAATGTCCATGCTATCTGTAGTGATACTCCCTGCATTATTTCTGATACTGGTAAATAAACAAAGGGCACATTTATTGCTGATAAGTTCTGAAACATCATATTTAAGGAGATGACTGTCAAGGTCTTTTGCCCACGTTTCTGTCAGTGTTGAGTTCTTTGTATACTTTTTGTAACAATCTTTTATCAGATGTGTCTTTTGCAAATGTTTTCTCCCAGTCTGTGTCTTGTTTTCTCATTCTCTTGACATTGTCTCCTACAGAACAATGTTTGAAATTGTAATGAAATTCAACTGATCAATTATTTCTTTCACAGTTTGTGTTTCAGTACTGTATGTAAGAAGTCCTCATCATACCCAAGATCATCTAGATTTTCTTCTTTTTCCTTATAGTTTTATAGTTTTGCATTCTGCATTTGGGTCCATGATTAATATTAGTTGTTTTTTGTGAAAAGTGTAAAGTCTATGTCTAGATTCACGTGTTTGCATGTGGATGTTCAGTAATCCAAGCGTCCTTTAAGACTATCTTTATTCCAATGTCTGCTGCCTTTACTCCACTGTCAATTATCAGCTGCATATGTTTACATGGGTCTATTTCTGGGCTCTCTATTCTGTTCCCTTCATCTACTTGTTTATTCTTTCACCAATATCATACTGTCTTTATCACTGTAGCTTTATATTAAGTCTTAATGCCAGATAGTCAATACTACAACTTTGTTCTTCTCCTTCAATATTTAGTCAGCTATTGTGGGTCTTACACCTTTCCATATAAACTTTAGAATCCAATTTTTAATATCAGAAAAATAACTTCTTAGAATTTTCTATGGAATTTTGTAGAAGCTATAGATTAACTTGGGAATAACTAACATGTTGACAATATTGCATCTTCCTATTCATGAAAATGGAGTATTTTTCCATTTATTTAGTTCTTTGATTTCTTTCATCAGAGTTTTGTATTTTTCTCATATAGGTATTGCACATACTTACTTTTTAAATTTATACCTAAGTAATTTTGGAAGAGCTAATGTAAATGGTAACTTTACTTAAAATTTCAAATTAAAATTCATTACTATATAGCCATTTATGGGTATATAGGAAAGGTATTGACTTTGGTATATTAACCATGTATTTTGCAACTTTGCTACACTATATATATAAAATAAGCAAAAAGTATATATATATATATATATATATATATATATATATATTTACCTGCTGATATATGTGCAATCTATAGACCAATTATATATATAAATTAGGGTAACCTGCCCTTATAGAATTAGTTAGAAAATATTCCCTCCAATTTTGTCTTCTGAAAGAGATGTTGAGAATTGCTATAATCTCTTCATTTAATATCTGGTAGAATCCACTAGTTTAGCTCACCTGGTCTGGACCTTTCTGTTTTAGAAGATTTTTAGGGATTGATTAAATTTCCGGCATAGATATAGGCCTAAACAGATTGTCTGTTTCTTCTTGTGTCAGTTTTAGCAGATTGTGTCTGTACTGGTTTGTACTCAAGCTGCTAATAAAGACACCAGAAACTAGGTAATTTAAAAGAAAGAAGTTTAATTGACTCACAGATCGTAAGTGATCTGTGATCACTCATGAATGGGGAGGCCTCACAATCATGGCAGAAGGTGATGGAGGAGCAAGTCACGTCTTACATGGTAACAGGCAAGAGAGCTTGTGCAGGGGACTCCCATTTATTTAACTATCAGATCTTATGACTTATTCACTACCATGAATACAGTATGATGGAAACTGCCTCCATGATTCAATTATCTCCACCTGGTCCCACCCTTGACATGTGGGGATCACTATAATTCAAGGTGAGATTTGAGTGGCAGCACAGCCAACCCATATTAATGTCCTTCTAGGAAGCGGTCCATTCTATCTAGTTACCATATTTGTGGTCATAGTACTGGTTCATAACATTTATTTACTGTCCTTTTAATGTCCAGGCTATCTGTAGTGATATTCCCTGTATTATTTCTGGCATTGGTAATATGCATTCTCTCCTTTTTTCTTAGTTAGCCTGGCTAGAAGTGTATCAATTTATTGATCTTTTCAAAACTAACATTTGATATATTTCCTCTACTTATTTCTCGCTATTATTTATTTTCTTCTGCTTGTTTTGGACAAAATTTGTTTTTCTTCCTCTAGTTTCCAAAAAAGAAAGCTTAGAGTACAGATTTTACATATTTATTCTTTTCTAATACATGCATTCAATGTTATAAATTTCCCTCTAAGCACTGTATCCCACAAAATTTGAGATTTTGCTGTGTCCCACAAATTTGGATAAGTTTTATTTTCACTATATTTTAAAATTTCTCGAGATTTCTTCTTTGACCCATGTGTTATTTAGAAGTGTGTTGTCTAATCTTATGTATTTTGGGATTTTTCACCTATCTTTCTGTCATTTATTTCTAGCCTGACTCCACTGTAGTCTGAGAGTAGATGTTGTATGATTTCTATTATTTTACATTTGTTAACATGTATTTTATGATCCAGAACATAATCCATCTTATTGAATATTTTATATGAGCTTGAGAGGAATGTGCATTCTGCTGTTTTAATGAAGCAGTCTTTATATGTGAATTATATTCAATTACTCCATGGTGCTGTTCAATTCAACAATTTTCTTACTGCTTTTCTGTCTGCTGGGTCTGTCCATTTGTGATAAAGAAGTGTTAAAGTCTCCAGACGTAACAGCACATTCTGTTTCTCCTTGAAGCTGTATCAATTTTTGCATCATGTATTCTTGATGCTCTCTTGTTGGATGCATACATATTAAGAATTACTATGTCTTGATGGAATAGTCACTATTATTGTGTAATGCTCCTATTTTTCTCTAACTACTTTCTATCTTTGAAGAATGCTCTATCTGAAATTAGTAAAGGTACTCCTTTCTTATGAAAAGAAAATCATGATATATCATTCTCAACATTTTAATATGTATGTGTCTTTATATTTAAAGTGGATTTCTTGCAGACAACATTTATTTTGTTCTTATTTCTGATTCAATTTTACAATTTCTGTTTTTTAGTTGTGAATTTAGACTGATATTCAAAATGATTATTGATACAGTTGTATTGATATCTCTCATGTTTGTTACTTTTATTATTTATTGCTCCTTTGTTTTTTTTCTATTTTTATTTTCCACTTTTCCTGCCTTTTGTGGTTTTAATTGAACATTTTATATATTTCCATTTTCTCTCCTTTCCTAGAATACATGTTATATTTCTTTTTTAACCTTTTATAGTAGTTGCCCCTAGAGTTTGCAGTATGCATTTACAACAAATCCAAGTTCACTTTCAAATGGTGCTGTATGCGGGTAGTGCAAGCATCTTATAATAATACAGTAATCGTCATTGTTTCCTCTTGGCCCTTGTATCATTGCTGTGACCCACCTCACCTATGCACAAGTATATATGTATATATACATAAATGAATACATTATTGCTGTGATTTCTGGCAAACTGTTATCTTTAGATCAACTAGGAATAAGAAAAATACATTTTTGGCTGGGCGTGGTGGCTCATGCCTGTAATCCCAGCACTTTCAGAGGCCAATGGAGGTCAATCACTTGAGGTCAGGAGTTTGAGACTAGCCTGACCACCATGGTGAAACCCCACTTCTACTAAAAAAATACAGCATCTTCCAGGTGTGGTAGTGCATGCCTGTAATCCCACCTACTTGGGAGGCTGAGGCAGGACAATCATTTGAATCTAGGAGGCAGAGGCTGCAGTGAGCTGAAAACGTGCCATTGCACTCCAGCCTGGGCAACAAGAGTGAAACTCCATCTAAAAAAAACCACACACACAAAAAAAAGAAAAATACACTTTTATTTAACTTCACTTATTCCTTTTCTGATTATCTTGCTTTCTTTATGTAAATCTTACTTTCTAACCTATATTATTCTTCTCTCTATAGAACTTCTTAAACATTCTTTGCAAGACAAGTCTACTGGTGAAAATGCTCTGAATTTTTGTTTGTCTGAGAAACTATTTGTTTTTCCTTCACCACTGGAGGATAATTTGACAGCTAGGTTGTTTTTTCTTTTTATCTCAATACTTTAAATATTTTACTTTAGATAGAGTATATAGGTGTTATTTTTATATTTATTTAGTTTTATTTTGGGGATTTATTCTGTTTATTGTTCTTTGAGCTTCCTTGACCTGTAGTTTGATATTTGAGATTAATTTGGAGAAATATCAGCCATTATTGGTTCACATATTAGTTCTGCTTCATTTTATCTTTTCCTGATATTCCAATTATGTATATGCCACATATTTTGTAATTGTTTTATTGTTCTTAAATATTGTATTCTGTTTTTTTCTTCATCTCTCCTTTCAAAATGGCCCATTTCCATTTTTATATAAAACTGTTAGAATGGTTAGAATAATAAATACTGACAATACCAAGGGTAATGAGGATGTAGAATGACTGCAGGAGTTATGCACTGCTGATGCAAATGTAGTAATGTACAGCCACTCTGAAAGGTGGTTTGGCAGTTTCTGAAAACATTAAATAAACATTAAACATATACACAATGTACGGCCCACCAATCCTATGCCTAGGTATTTACATTGTGGAAATGATGAAATAGTTTGCTCTGTATCCTCACCCAAATTTCATGTGGAAGTGTAATCCCCAGTGTTGGGGGAGGGACCTGCTGGGCAGTAATTAAATCCTGGGGGCAGATTTCCCCTTGCTGTTCTGATAGTGAGTGAGTTATCACAAAATCTGTTTGTTTGGAAGTGTGCAGTACTTCCCCCTTCACTCTCTCTTCCTTCTGCCCTCCCATGTGAACAAGGCGTGTGCTTCCCCTTTGCACTTCTGCCGTGATTGTAAGTTTTCCAAGGCCTCCCAATCATGCTTCCTGGACGGCCGGTAGAACTGTGAGTCAAACCTCTTTTCGTCATAAATTACCCAGTCTCAGCTAGTTGTTTATAGCAGTGTGACAATAGACTAATACAAATGAGAGCCTATGTTTCCACAAAACCTGCACACAAAAGCTTGCAGAAGCTCTAGTCATAGTAGCCTCAAATTAAAAATAACCCAAACATCCTTCAGTGGATGAATGGATACACAGTTGTGGTACATCCATACAATGGAATGCTTTTCAGGGTCAAGAAATAATCCAGTTGTATTCAAACGCATTAAACTAAGTGAAAAAAGAAAAGTTTCTGAAGGGGACTTACTGTATGAATCCATTTACATAACGTTCTACAAAAGAAACATGTAGAGCAATGGAGACTGGATCAGCATCGTTATGAGTGAGGGGGTTGTAGGAGGAAGAATTAGACTACGAGGGAAAAGCAGTAACATAAAGAAGGCATTTTAATGGCAGGTGCAAGGCGATGATGCAACTATTCTGTTTCCTTGTTACGGTGTTTATTTGAATTTCTACCTGTGGTAAAATTCATAGAGCTATGCATACAAATATTTCTTTGTGCTTATTTTAAGCAAAGCAAAACAAAACAAAACAAAACAAAAACCCATGTGTCCACTCTGAAATTTACTGCCAAACATTGCTCCAAAAATATAAAAATCTCTGAGTACCGAAAAGAAAGCTTTGAAATATGATGGATTGTGTAGAGGAAGTCACTAACTCTACTGATTAAATAACAGCTTTATGCAGGGTAGGTGGTGGTTTGCAAAGCTTTGCTTTCAACAAAATTATAGTAGGACCTAATCCTGTTACCAGTTAATTTGCGCCTTAAAAACTTTGCTGATTGATCTGTATGTGCTTTTTATATGTAACTAAGCGAGTTCAACTAATTAACAGCTACAAGGAGATCTCTTTCATATCTATCTGCTTATTTGTGTGAACAAAGTTTCTCAGTGCTTACATTTATAAAAATGAAAAGGAAAGAAATCCACATAGGAATAGAATTGATGTTAAACCCTGGCTCAGTTAGAGCACCTGCTCTTGTTTGTTGATGCCTTTTCATACCTATCTGAAATTTGTTTCTTAACTTCCTTCATCCTGTATATCCTGTTTCCTCAAAGTTATTTTCTAAGTTCTTTTGTCCACTTACATTTAAAAATGTGGCACTATTAAGATCAGAAGCTTTCATTACATTCACAGAGCTTAGCAATTTTAGTGCTGCTGCAGGTTGGATTATATCCATGCTCCAAAAAAAATGTATGGCAGTCCTAATGTCTAGTATCTTAAAATGTGGCCTTATGTGTAAGCAGGCTGTTTATGGAGATAAACAAGTGAAAATGATCATTTTATTATGGCCATCCTAGTAGATGTGAAGTACTATTTCATTGTGGTTTTGATTTGCATTTCTCTGATGACTATAATGATACTGAACATCTCTGCTTGTGCTTCTTGGCCATTTGTGTATCTTCTGTGGTGAAATAATTAATCATATTCTTTGCTGTTTTTTATTAGTGTCTTTCTGTTGATTTGTTAGTATTCATTATATATTCTGGATTCTAGACCTTTATAAGATGTATAATTTGCAAACAGTTTCTTATTTCCTTTGGATTGTCTTTTCACTCTTTTGCTGAAGTGTTCTTCTTAATGTTCAGAATAAGTGATAACCTGCAACATATTAGATGAATCTGCATTATTTATTTAAGAGGAATTTTCTTTAGCATCTATTATGTTCCAATCACCATGGTAGGCTCTTCAAAATATATAACACACATACAAAAAGAGACAGACACACAATTAACCACTGACCTTTCATAGCTCATAATCTAATAGAGAAGATAAAAAATGTAAAAAGACCATGAAAATACATTTTGATAAAAGGAAGCACACATAGAAAGTGTCCCTGAACATAATTTGGGAAAGTCAAGGAAGGCATCAGTGTGGAGGAGGCATGCAATGGTAGACGAAGAGCAGAGAACCCAGTGGTTAATGGGACATCAGAAAGTAAGAACAGCATGTGCAGAGACATCTGACACTAACGTGCATTTAAAGAACTATTAGTTGTTTTAAGGGGCAGCTATGGGAGAATGGTCTGGTTAGGCAAGAAAGAACTAGATTACAAAAGATCTTGTATGCTAATCTAAAAAGATTAGACCTGGTCTTTAATGAAACCTTGGGGGCATTTCAAGTAACAAGTGCCACAGAATAAGATACGCATTTTAGAAAGACTATAATCTGACTTCAGAGGGTGAATTTAGGAATGATAAGACAGCAGGTAAAAATGGCAGTTATGGATTAAAAAGGATGAGAGATGATGACAACCAACATAAGACAGTGGCAGTCAGTATTGTCCTTAGGTTCAGCCAGCAGCTCCGGCTCTTCACATCCTACCCTGATCAAAAATACTGTCCTTGTAACAGCTCAGAGGACCGTATGTGACCTGAGCTATGCACTTCTCTGAGCTCACTGTGTTCCAGGCACACTTGCTTCCTTTCCTTTTTCTGAATACTTCAAGACAGCTCCTGTCTCTGGAGTGCTCTTCCTTCCGGTATCTGTGTGATTTACAGCTATAGCTTCTTAATGTCGCAACCCTCATCACTGGTCATCAGAGAAATGCAAATCAAAACTACATTGAGATACCATCTCACACCAGTTAGAATGGCGATCATTAAAAAATCTGGAGACAACAGATGCTGGAGAGGATGTGGAGAAGTAGGAACACTTTTGCACTGTTGGTGGGAGTGTAAATTAGTTCAACCATTGTGGAAGACAGTGTGGCGATTCTCAAGGACCTAGAAATAGAAATTCCATTTGACCCAGGAATGCCATTACTGGGTATATATCCAAAGGATTACAAATCGTTCTACTATAAGGACACGTGCACACGAATGTTCATTGCAGCACCGTTTACAATAGCAAAGACCTGGAACCAACCCAAATGCCCATCAATGATAGACTGGATAGGGAAAATGTGGCACATATACACCATGGAATACTATGCAGCCATAAAAAACGATGAGTTTGTGTCCTTTGTAGGGACATGGATGAACCTGGAAACCATCATTCTCAGCAAACTGACACAAGAACAGAAGATCAAACACCGCATGTTCTCACTCATAGGCGGGTGTTGAACAATGAGAACACATGGACACAGGGAGGGGAGCACTACACACTGGGGTCAGTTGGGGGGAAATAGGGGAGGGACGGTGGGGGGTGGCAAGCTGGGGAGAGATAGCAAGAGGAGAGATGCCAGATGTAGGTGATGGGGAGGAAGGCAGCAAATCACACTGCCACGTGTGTACCTATGCAACAATCTTGCATGTTCTTTACATGTACCCCAAAACCTAAAATGCAATAAAATAAATGGGAAAAAAAAAGAAAACTTCGCTGACCTACTTACATAAAAAACCACTCCCTTGATCCTCTATTTCCTGCTTTACTCTGCCCACAGATCTCACTATCCACAGATCCCATCTCCCTCCGTGAGACTGACTGATCATGAGAGTAATGCTCAAAATATATTTACTAAATGAATAAATATAGGAATACAACATTTTGGAAAGAAGAGGACAGGTCTAGTTTTGATTACGTCAAATTACCTATGAGCGTTCCATGTATTTTTGTAGATTTCAGGAGAGAATCAATTGGATGCAGACTTAGAAGACATTAAAATAGGTGACAGTGAAGCCATAAATTTGCATATAGAACACATTGTGTGTCACTGATTAAGTCATTAGCTCAAAATTTGTAGAACTTGCAAGTGATCCTAAAAAGTGTGATTCCCATTATGGACATAGCTGTAGCTAATTAACCTGTTCATTGTAAGCATAGAGATTACAAAACCTTAGGGGACAGAGCTGCTGTGGGGGTCATTCAGATCAAACCTCATAAAATGCTTTTATTTTTAAGTGTCTACTCACAGTAAGTGAATGCAATAGAAATTCAAAATTCCCAAGAATTTTAAACGAGTTATTTAATCTTGCTCCACCTTCCAGAGAGAGAGAGAGAGGGAGGGAGGGAGGGAGGGAGGGAGGGAGGGAGGGAGAGAGAGAGAGATTGATTTAATTTATTTTTTGAGATGGAGTCTGGCTCTACCACCCAGGCTGGACTGCAGTGGTGCAATCTTGGCTCACTGCAACCTCTGCCTCTCATGTTTAAGTGATTTTCCTGTCTCAGCCTCCCAAATAGCTGAGGTCTGTGCCACCACTTTCAGCAAATTTTTATATTTAGAGTAGAGATGGGTTTTGCCATGTCAGCCAGGCTGGTCTCAAACTCCTGGTCTCAAGTGATCTGCCCACTTCAGTCTTCCAAAGTGTTGAAATTAAAGGCATGAGATACTATGACCAGCCATTTTTTGTTTGTTTTTTTGTTATTTAAGAACAACCGGTAGACCTTATACCTAGAAGATTTTAATCCGTGCAATTTTAACAGAATGCTGAATAGATCTTTTTTGTAATGATTTGCTTTTCTCTTAATTTTTGAATTGGTGAATCAGGTTCAGACATTAAAACAAAGAGGTGATGATTACTCCCACATTCTAAAGAGAGTCCACATTGAAAGACACAGCATGCTTATGTTTAAACCCAGGCAGTCAAAATTATTCCATTTTTTCAAGTATTTCCATCATTAATCTCTTCTAACAAAACATGTAAGGAAGATGAAGATTTGAGGGTATATAAGGGAATGGTGGGTTACTGGCTTAGAGAAAGACTTCTATGGCTTTTCTCTCCTTTCTTGTTTAGTAATAGAAAGGGGATCTGTTTTTGTCTTTACAATCAAGTAAGAAGTATTAAAATAAAGGCCAGCATCTCATTACTGACTGACCGTTCACTTAGGAAGAGAGTTCTGAGATGCCTTCTGCTCTTTTTAATGGAGGATGGGTGCAGGTGACCTCTGAGCAAAGAAAAGCCATGCCCACTAGTTTGGGGTAGTGAGGTAGTGAGGTTGAGACATTTTGTGTGTGTTAAGTAAACATAGAAGAAAGAAGCCAGTCTTGAGCAGCCTAGTAGAGACTGGCTTCTATTTTCTGTATTTACTTAACACACCTGGACAAAGAGGGATTCCCTGAAATATATGACTGAACAGTATCTGGCAAGAAAAGTTGGCTGAGGTTACGCTGCTGAATGTCAAGCATGAAAAGTTTTCCTAGTGGCCCATCACTAAAGCAGGCCATGAGGTGGCCTAAGATTGCTCACAGGTCCGGGGAGATGGTCAGGCTCTGAGTATCTGTGCCACAGGCCCCAGGACAGAATCAGGGTCTGAATACCTATGACATAGGCCCTCTGGTGTGCCCAGAGGCTGCAGACTTGTGTTTTAGCTGCTTAAAGAAGACCATGGCAGCACTTGTTAATACAAAGATAATCAGATGTTTTTATTTACTATTATTTGTTTCCTCCAACAACATAAAGAGTAAGGGACACAGAAAAGAGAAAGAAGGAGATATCGAACAGGCCACACCTCTCCCTGCTCCTGATTTTCAGCTGAAACTTGGCTAGCGAAAGTGGGAAGAGTGAGCATTTATCAGATAAGAGGAAGTCCAGGAGACAGAAAGAGTTCCTTTTTAACTACAGGAAGAGATTGAAAAGCTGTGTGTTTGGGTGAGATGTGTTAGAGGCAGTAAGGCAGACTTCCCCAAGCACAGCTGAAAGTAATAGTGGGGGAAACAACATTTTAATTTGCTGTTCAATTATATAGGTTTTTTGAATGTTGCCTTATGAGTGCTTTTTTCTTTGTTGGTTTGCTATATATACACATGTATGTATATAGACACATGTATATATAAGACATACATGTATATATATCTTAGATGCTCTTCATTCAGTATGAAAAATGCCTGTTAGACTTTTGTGTAGTGCAGATCTACTGGTAAATCTACTGATAACAAATTCTTGTAGCTTTTTAATGGAAGTGTCTTTAGTTTTGCCTTCATTCTTGAGATACATTCTCACCATAAAGATGGTGTTTCACTGCCTTCAGGACTCCACTGTTTTGATGGGAAATCAGAGATCACTTGATCTTCCTTCTATGTAATAATTTGCTTTTCTCTCTATTTCTTTAGGACTTTCTATTTTGGTGCGGTTTTCTTTGAATTTATCCTGTTTGTGCTTTGCTGAATTTTTTGAATATTTACATTTATATCTTTCAACATACCTAGACCAATAACACCAATACACTTTACAGTCTAGGACTGCCTGGTGTTGAGACGTCAATATTTGTTCTTTGGGGTACCCTTGAAAATGTCTGTCAGTGTTGGTCCAATATAAGCTATATGTTTTCAAAATAAAAAAATCAATCACTTTGGCAGGATAAATATGGGATGACAGATGCAGCAAACCATCATGGCACTTGTAAACCTATGTAACAGATCTGCATGTTCTACACATGTACCCCAGAACTTAAATTTAAAATACACACACACACACACACACACACACACACACACACACACACGGTCTCTGATACTACCTGATATTCAACCCTTTTTCAACCCCAGTTTTATGGCTAAATAGTTTGCAGAGAAATGCTTTTATCATTAAGAACGTAATACTGTGTCATGTAGATGACCTTTTGTCTCCAAAAATGAATACCCATTGATGAAAGATAAATCTATACCTTAGGCAATAAAAAAAGTAGCCTAGTTTGCTCTGCTCTAAAATACTTTGAAATTTACATTCATAGCAATTTGGGAAAGGGCTTACGTAGAATTATAAAATTTTAAAGGAAAGGGAAGTTGAATGTCACTATATTCAATTTTAGAGATGAGAAAATTTTGACCAAAGTCACATTAAGCACGAATTATTCCATTCCATAAACAGTGGCTGGGCTTCCGTTAAGCGCCAGACACATGTTGTGTGTATGTTAGACCTTGACTACACCGAAAGGGTGAAAAACAAATTCACGGGCTGATACACAGAGACAGGCTAAGAATTTAGATGTGTAGGTATCTAATTCAGTGCTTGCTTCAGAATAAAAATGGCGAAGCCAAAGGAATGGGTACTATAATCTGGAGAACAATAAAATTTAATTTTTTTCAATTATAAGGAAAAGGGAAATAAAAACCCAAATCCCTCCATGAAATGCTATCAAGTAAAACTTAATTTGCTTTTATCATCTCAGTTAAAAATTAGTATCATCTTTTGAGAGGACTACAGAAAAAAAGCAACCAGTGGCTTTTATTGACTACTTGCAGGGCTTCAAATATCTTCGGTTCAAGAAAAGCAGTCATTTCCTCCCAGGTAATCATTTATTACGATTTTTTAAAAATTCTGCAGGCTTGAATTACTAGATTTTATAAAATGATGCAGGATGCTAATTACTGTTTTTAAAATGCTGGATACATGGCAAATATATAATATATTCTACTTTACCACAAGGAGTACTTTTTGCCATAGGATAAATGAAGGGTATTAATTTGAGTTTAATGATCAAGCCACAAAAAGCAGCAGAAGTTAACTTTGCATAGTGCGTTTTGCAACTCTATTTGAAAGGTAATGCAAGTTCAAGAGACCAACAAGTATAACCTAAAAATGTTCCCAAATATTCCTATCCCCAAATATTTACAAAGTTATTGAAATCCAAGTAATTGTGAATGCTAAAACTTTTTAATGTAAAGAGATCAGTTTACATTTTTATTCATATTTGTTCAAAAAGACCTAAGATTTTTCATTATTTTGGTACAGTTTATGTCTATGACCAAGTTAGAAGACTAGATTTTATCAAAGTTAATAGAACAATGAAATCAACATGGAGCCAATGGAGTTTTACTATAGAAAGAAGGCAAAGACAGTCACACTGCATGCTCCAAAGTCAAAAATATAAATTTTTCTTTATTCTTTCAGTAACTTAACCCGTATTTCTTTACCTCTATTTGTAAAACATCATGCAAGGTGCTATGAAGAATAGAATGATTCACAGACAGCGATTTCCTTAAAGATATTTACAGATTAAGAGCAAAGACAGAACATATATGTAAACAATGAAAACGTAAGTATACTTGGGGCGCCACTGCAGCACAGGCAGCAACCAATCCACAGTAACAACAGCGTTAGGGTGCAGCCGGTGGGGATCACTTTCTGAGCACATTATCGGCTTCCTAGGAGCTATAACACTTTAACTTATGGTAACTTTGGGTGGGGGCTACCATTTTCTTAAAAAGAGAATCTTTGTACAAAAATAAATTTGATAAAGATGATATTCAAATTGTTTGGCATCAATTCATTCAGGTATGTAAGAAGGTGCATGACCTACCCCAGTGAGGACTGGTTGCTTCTCACAGTAACACGGGCCAATCATGGTGCAGGCCTAAGAGAAGCCATCGGCAGCCTTCACTCAAACCTGGGTGGGATAATGGAAGAGGACTCTGTAATGAGGGTCCCATTCTAGACTTCCTTGGCTGTCAAGGTATGTTTGGATCTCTGGATTAGCAATTTTCTAGAAATATGCTCTTTTAGAATCCAAAGGTCCTTGACTTTTCTATTCTATCTCTTCTGTGATTTTTTTTTCTCTACTTGGTGAAGCTATTTAAATTAGCAAGTTATGGACAGAGAATAGATTCTAGATTACCTCAGACCAGGTTCAATATGAGGCGCTCTCAGCAACTTGCTTGAGTTTCAGAATGACCATCATCTTCCCTAAGAGAAAAATAAACATGCACACTGACACACATGCACATACACACACCACTCTCTTGGCATTGTGAAACAGACGAATTCACTGACTTGCACCAGGAGTTTCATCAGACTATATGGGTACCATTCTTGCTCTGGACATTTCCCTGAGGATCAGTCTCTGAGAAACCATCTAGACCCAGTTAGAAACAGAACCAGTAATTCATTCATTACTTTGTGTCTGCTTTTTTTTTTTTTATCTTTTCCACTATTTTTACAAACATTTACTAGGTGCTAATTCTCAAGAGTGTAGCCCATAAGCTGGCTTTCATAGTATCTGCAAAAGGTAACTAGAGTTTGTGATGAGGAATTTAATACAGGGGATGGACATGTGCAGAGGCATGATAAGTTTGGGATGACACAAGAAATTCGATATGTCTTAGACCACAATGATGGAGAGGGTGCAATAGCAACACCAAACCACAAGGCTTTACCTACTCTACAGGTATTGATCGACTACGACCTATGCAACTTACGACCATTCGACTTTATGACCACAATCGCTAGCCATGACTGCTCCGCGTCTGGCAGTGCAAACATTGCCCAGCTGGGCCTACGACAGTGCGGACCAGCTTCTGGCAGCACTACCATCTCCGCGTGCACCATTTCAACTGTTATCCCAGACTCAGTACAGCAATTTGTGCTTTGTGTCTTGGATATTTTTCATCAAACCCCTCCCAAGATGTCTACCAAGAGGAAATTGTCTTTGTCTATGCCTCAGCCTGCCAAGAAAGAAAGAAAGGCCATCGATCTCAACACAAAAATGAAGGTAATTAAGCAGTACGAAGGAGGAAAGAAAGTGAATGTGATCGCACGTGATATGAAGTTATCACACGCGACTGTGTCGACGATTTTGAAAGATAAAGAAAGAATTCATGAAGCTGTGAATGGTTCTGCACCCATGCGATCAACGGTTATAACAAAGCAACGAAGCGGGCCCATCCACGAAATGGAGAAATTGCTATATATTTGGATGGAAGATCAAATTCAAAAACGGACACCATCAAGTCTTTTTACTGTGCAAATGAAGGTGAGAAGTCTATTTCAGACTCTGAAGGAGCGTGCTGGAGAAGACTACAGTCAAGAATTTGTAGCAAGCTCTGGCTGGTTCCAGAGATTCAGGAAAAGATTCCAGATGCATCGTGTTCGAGTGACTGGAGAAGCAGCGAGTGCGGATGAGGAAGGAGCACGTACGTTTGTTGATAGTCTGGATGAATTAATTACAGGTGAGGGATATCTAGTAGAACAGACTTTCAGTTGATGAAACTGGATTATTTTGGAAACGGATGCCAGCACGCACTTATATTCACAAAGAGGCCAAAAGCATGCCGGGATTTAAAGCATTTAAGGATAGGCTAACTCTGCTGCTTGGCGGGAACATCGCAGGGTTTAAGCTGAAGCCGTTCTTAATTTATCACTCAGACAACCCGCGTGCGTTCAAGAATGTTAACAAGCACACACTGCCCGTCTACTTTCGTTCTCAACGTAAAGCATGGATGACACAAGGATTGTTTGAAGATAGGTTTATGAACTGTTTTATTCCTCAAGTTCGAGAATATTGTTTGGAGAAAGATATTCCTTTCAAGATTTTATTGCTACTCGATAATGCACCTGGACACCCACCACATCTAGGTGACCTCCATCCAGATGTAAAATTTGTTTTTCTTCCGCCAAACACGACTCCACTCATCCAGCCTATGGGCCAAGGTTTGATTGCTACGTTAAAGGCCAACTATCTCCGAACCACCTTTGTTCAAGCAATATCCGCTATAGATGCTGACTCAGAACATTGTGAGATTTTTGGAAACACTACAACATTTTGATGTGTATCAAGAATGTCGCTACTGCCTAGGAGGCTGTGACGACAAAGTGCGTGAATGGCATCTGGAAAAATTGTGTTAAGCACTATGTTAATGATTTTGACAGATTTGACAGTGAACATGAACTTGAAACGATTCAGGAAAAATAGTAAAACTCACTAAAGACCTGTCTTTGGAGTGTGAAATGGAAGATGTCGAAGAGTTGCTAGACAAAGAATCCGGAGAACTCACAAATGAAGAGCTAATCAAACTGGAAGAAGAAAGAGTGGCGGAAGAAGAAAGAAGGGAAGCAGAGAAAGAAGAGGAGAAGCCAGAAAGAAAGTTCACCACTAAGGGATTATCAGACGGTTTATCTTTACTGAATAAACTTCTTATACATTTTGAAGCAATGGACCCAAACATCGAACTATTTGCAAGGATTGAACGGATGGCGCACGATGTGTTTCGTCCGTATCGTGAAATTTATGAAGAAAAAAAGAAACATAACAATTCAGACAAAGCTCACTATGTTTATGAAAAAATCAACTCTGGTAACCCCAACTGCTGCCTCAGATGACGACATCAATGATCCGCAGCCAAACACCAGCGGCCAATAAAATGTTTCGTACATGTTTATATATTTTGATACGTTTTGCAATTGGGAAAATGTTTCCTATGGTATTTTTTAACCTGTATTTTGTATGTTTTGCAAACGTTAAACCAGTTGTACTGGTAATGCAGTGTTTTACTTAAACCTGACGAAGGTAAGAATAAGAAACAAAATGATGTAGAGATGATACAACTGACATAAAAAGAACAAAGAAAATTATGATATATAACAATAATGAAAGAAAATTATGATAAAATATGACTTAAAGATTTTTATAACATCATTTCACAGTATTGTACATATAGCCTTACGACCAAATCGTGTTACGACTGGTCTGTCGGAGCCAGTTGTGGTCGTAAGTCGAGCACTAGCTGTGTATTAGAGTGGGGCTTTCTCCTGAAAGTTAGAGACTCACTGGAAGGTATTATCAGCACAGGGGTACGAACAATCTTCCATTTTATAAAGAATCCCTCTAGAGAATTTCTAATAACAATTGGCAGTCTATGTTTTTGAAGGAATTAATGAATTATGAGGGATCTATCTATGCCAGTGATAGATAAAGAAGCAGTTCTACAGATAACAAGATTATATGCTCTATAAAACTTGGAAAATGATTGAAGTGTGGGTTGATAAACAGAAAAACCAAGTATTCCTATGAGAAAACAAAACAAGCAAAAAATAAAACAAAACCCTAGATTTCATGTAAGGCTTTCCAACCATAGTCACCCACACGGACAAGACTGTATTTTGAATACACATATGCTGATGATATCTATCCATAATTGGCATTTATTGAAGCTACAGGGGGATAGTGGGTACTGTGAGACTTATTTTATATAGCCTAGATAACCCTCCTACGACTTCTTGGGTGGATTTTCCATTTAAATCATGTCCTCAAAATTTCTAGCAAAATTGGCTTATTGTCCTAGCAAAAACAGCTGCTTTGATTCAAACTGTTCATATAAAAAGCAGCAACACAAGCTTAGTAATAGCACCAAATTTTTTTAACGCCACAAGCAACCCACAAAAGATAAAACAAGATTCTTTTTCTATTTTTTAACATTTGTTTTAACATCAATAGCAACACATTCTTGAAATGAGTAATATTCACTTTTTCCTATGTTATTTTCAAATGCAAATTTCTAAAAACATTCTGAGGAAAGCCTTTGGAATATTTCAACTTAATAAACTCCAGCTGCCTTAAAGAAAAGTGATTTACTCTTATATTATTTATTTGAACCTCTTCTGATTTGAGATGTAATTGAATTGCTCCAGAGTTGTATTACAGAAGAAATCTGTAAGAGGAGTTGAGGAAGGACGGCATAATGTTTAAAATTACATTTTAGTTAATATGAAGAATAGCCATGTAGATTTTGAAACTGTCATAGCACTGAACACTGAACAAGTAATCTCAGAGTATATATTTGCAAACCTGAAAAACACTGTACTGTAATTCACTTATAGTTTTGGAAGAGATGGGAAAGGAGTATGTTCAGTTATCCTTCAAACTATTTTTAAGCATTGTAACTTTATAGATGGAATGTTATATTTCTATATTCCATGTGGCCAAGTTTCATTTATTGACATTACAAAGTATGCTAAGCATGTATTTAGAGCAATTTCAACCAATGTTTAGATGGAAATTTATTATTCACTAACAGATTACCAGGCCCTCATATCATCTTCCCCATATACTTTTTTCATATTTTGCATTACAAAAACTTTTTATTTTGAAATAATTTCAGATTTATAGAAAAGTTGCAAAAATAATGAAAGGAGATACTTTATATCTTTCAACCTGCTTCACCTAATGTTAACCTTTTATATAACCACAGTATCATTATCAAGAAAAATAAATTAACATTGATATATTATTGACTAAATTCTGAACCTTCCATTTCTACCAGATTTTCCACAATGTACTTTTACTGTTCCACTATCCCATATTGTATTTAGTAATAAACATCATCAGTAAAATATGTCAACATCATGTACCCCCAATATGATGCAGTGAGAAGACCACTGTATCAGTTCATTTTCATACTGCTGTAAGAACTGCCTGACACTGGGTAATGCATAAAGAAAAGGGGTTTAACTGACTCAAAGTTCCACATGGCTGGGGAGCCCTCAGGAAACTTATGATCATGACAGAAGGTGAAGGGGAAGCAAAGAACTTCTTTACATGGTGGCAGGAAACAGAAGAATGAGGAGCAAAGGAGGAAGTGGCCCTTATAAAACCATCAGATCTTGTGAGAACTCACTATCACAAGAACAGCAGGGGGAAATTGCTCCCAAGATACAATCTCCTCCTGCTAAGTCTCTCCCTAGGCACATGGGGATCTTGAGGACTACAATTCAAAATGAGATTGGGTGGGGACACAGCCAAATCATATTGTTCCACCCCAGCCTCTCCCAAACCTCATATCCTCACATCTAAAAACACAATCATACCTTTACAACAGTCCCCCAAATTCATAGCTCATTCTAGCATCAACCCAAAAATCCAAGTCTAAAGTCTTATCTGAGAAAAAGCAAGTCCCTTCCACCTAGGATCCTCTAAAATAAAAAACAAGTCAGTTACTTACAAGATACAATGGGGGCACAGGCATTGGGTAAATATATCCGTTCCAAATGGGAGAAATTACCCAGAATGAAAAGGCTACAGGCTTCATGCAAGTCAGAAATCTGGCTGGGCAGCCATTAAATCCTAAAGATTCTTAACAACCTTATTTGATTCTATGTCTTATATCCAGGTCATACTGATACTAGAGATGGGCTCCCATGGTCATAGCCAGCTCTGCCCTGTGGCTGTGCAGGGTACAGCCTCTCTCCCAGTTGCTTTCCTGGGTTGGCACTGAGTGTCTATGGCTTTTCCAGGTACAAGGTGCAAGCTGTGGGTAGATATGCCATCCTGGGGTCAGAGGAAAGTGGCCCTCTTCTCAAAGCTCCACTAGGCAGTGCCCCAGTGGGGACTCTGTGTTGAGGCTCCAACCATACATTTCCCTATTATACTGCCATAGCAGAGATTCTCTATTACAGCTCCTCCCTGCAGCAAACTTCTGTCTGGGCATCCATGTGTTTCCATGTATATTCTGAAATCTAGGTAGATGTTCCTAAACCCCAGCTCTTGAGTTCTGTTCACATGCAGGCCCAACACCACGTGGAAGCCACCAAGGCTTTGGGCTTGCATCCTATGAAGCAAAGGCCTAAGCTTTACATTAGCCCCTTTTGCCACAGCTGGGATACAGGGCACCAAGTCCAGATACTGCACAAAGCAGCAACGCCCTGTACTAGGCCCACAAAACCATTTTTTCCTCCTAAGCCTCAAGGCCTGTAATGGGAGCTGCTGTCATAAAGACCTCCAACATGCCCTGGAGACATTTTCCCTATTCTCTTGGCAATTAAAATTTGGCTCATTATTTACGCAAATTTATGTAGCTGGCTTGAATTTTTCCCCAGAAAATTGGTTTTTCTTCTCTCCTGTATTGTCAGGTTGAAACCTTTTTGAAACCTTTATGTTCTGCTTCCCTTTCAAACACAAATTCCAATTTCAGATTATTTCTCAGAAGTTCTAAGTTCAACAGATCTCTAGGGCAGGGACAAAGTACCACAGTCTCTTTGCTAAAGTACAGCAAGTGTGACCTATGCTCCAGTTCCAAATAAGTTCCTCATCTCCATTTGAGACCAGCTTGGACTTTAATGACCATATCACTAACAGCATTTTGGTTAAAACCATTTGATGACTCTGCAGGAAATTCTAAACTTTCCCACATCCTCCTATCTTCTTCTGAGCCCTCCAACCTGTTCTAACCTCTGTCTGTTTCCCTGTTCCAAAGCCACTTCCACATTTTGGTGTTATCCAATACCTCACTCTCTATGGTACCAATTTACTTTATCAGTCCATTTTCATACTGCTATAAAAATTTGCCAAAGACTGGATAATTTATAAAGAGAAGAGGTTTAATTTACTCACAGTACCACATGGCTGGGGAGGCCACAGGGAACTTACAATCGTGGTAGAAGGGGAAGGAGAAGCCAAGACCTCCACATGGAAGCAGAAGAGAGAAGAGGATTACAATTCAAGATGAGATTTTGGTGGGGACATGGCCAAACCGTATGAGATGCAATACCATTTTTTCTGGTATTCTTGACAAAAATGCTTATCTTTAATCCAATTACAAGAGTCTAACCAAAATTAATGAATATTTGAAAAAATAACTCATTGTACTCTTCAAAGGCATCAAGGTCATGAAATACTGAGTAGCTATTACAATCTGGAGAAAGCATAAATAATAAAATATTTTTAGGATAAATTTCACAGCATATTTTTAGGATTAAGGATAAATAATAACACATTTTTCTCTTCTTGTTGCATTGCAGCCAGAAAAGAAAAAAGAGTAATTAAAAGGCAGGGCCAGGTATGGTGGCTCACACTTGCAATTCTAGCTGCTTAGGCCCAGAAGTTCAATGTTGCAGTAAGCTATGGTTGCACCACTGTACTTTGGTCTGAAAGACAAGAGGAGATCCCTTCTCTTAAAAAAATAACAAATAGAAAGAAGCTCTACCGTAACAAAACCAATGGAAGAGACATGGCATGGGAGCTCTTGCCTTCATCAGCTTTGAGGCTTACAGGGATTCATGGTCACCTTACATGGAATCATAAAATGTGTTGTTGGTGGCAGAAGGTATAGACCTCCTATAATCTATTTCTCTGTTTGAGCTTCTAATATATCACATCAGTTGAATGAATTAGTGGAGTTGAAGAATCTCTAGTGAGACACATTAGATTCCATGGGAAGGAAAATAGAATGATGATGTTGACCACTAATTTTTGTGCCAGGAGTCTTACAAAGGAAAGGAAACTAGGCAATAAGCCTCAGGATCCGGTATGTATTTTGTTTTAAGTAGATTAGTCAGGAACACTGAGTCTGGACAGAATAAAAATCAAAATCAGCCAAGTTGGGAAACAGAAGGCAGATCCCCAAGAACCAAATGTCGGGGAAGGTGGAGGCCATGATAACACAGAAACCAGCACCAGCATGCTTACAGTTCTACTGATGTGTGTTCTCATATCTCTCCTGAGTTCTCTAATAAAAAATCACTCTGCACCATTCCTAAACCCACAGTTCCTATTTCTATGACACTACCTTCAGAATAAACTTTAAAATAGATTGTCCTAAAACTATGGGGATTATATAAAGATTTTTAAGTGCTCTTGAAATTTTTTTATACATACTTTTGAGTCTGGGAGTATATCCCTGTTTCTGGCAGGGACAGATTTATTAGAATATCCAGATTTTCCATGAATCAAAAAAATATGAATGAAAACCAAGTGAACCATCCCTTGATTGGAAAAGGGGCAAGAGTCACTATAATTATAACATATGCTTTTATCAGTAATAACTCACAATTAATTTGACCATAACTATGCTCCAATTGCCTGGTAATTTACATACATTAACTTGCCTAAATCTCAGGAAAAAACCCAGCAAGTTATAATTATTCCCATGTTGCAATTTGAAAAGCTGAGTTCAAGAGAAGTTAATCTCCTTCCCAGACTATGATCAGTAAAAGCTAAAGCCAGAATTAGCATCAGGTCTATAAGAGTCCCAGGCTTAAGGCTTAAATAATATCAAGCTATTCTTTGGGAGTTAATATTTTATTGCAAATTTACTCAAATAAAAGGAAACACCATACTCCCGTAATACTATAATTTTTTTTTAGTAGTTCTCTTAAATTTGAGGAAGTTATCTATTTGCGTAGTAGCTACGAATAAAACAAATGTATTTCAGCAGATTTTTTAAAAAAATTAACCAGCTTTCATCATAAATTTTCCAGCTTCCTCATCAAAAATGTCCATCTAGTCCTCTGCTACCATAATTTTTCTGTTATAGAAATTCTATTGATATAACTACTGGAGATTGTTTACTAATATGCCAATTGATTCACTGATGTTAACCAATTGCCAACATCAATGAAGCCCTGAGCCTTCTTTTGCCTCAGAAGTATTCTGCAAATGAATTTAACTTTAAATAAAATACTCCTAGTGCATTATTATGGAGTGTGGTTTCTTTCTTTCTTTCTTTCTTTCTTTCTTTTTTTTTTTTTTTTTTTTTTTTTTTTTTTTTTTTTTTTTTTTTTTTTTTTTTTTTACAGGGAACTGCCTCAAAATTACAGTATTATAAAAATAATTGATATTTTGAAAATAAAATTCATGAGATGGTAGATGTAAGGTAAGAGAAATAAGAATATGTACAACCAATTCTAATTCCCAAATAAAACAAAATCTAAATCATGGGATCATTAGGCCCATGATCATAATTTTTAACTGATAAACTTTATGTTTTACAACAAGTTTTGGCTCACAAAAAACTGAGAGGAAGATACAGAGAATTCCCCTGTTTCTACAATCACACCCCTTCCCCTACTAGCAACACCTCTCACCAAAATGGTACATCTTTTGCATTCAATGAACCTACATCGACACATCATTATTACCCAAATCCATAGTTTAGAGTACACCCTTGTTGTACATTCTATGAGTTTTGACAAATGTATAACAACATGTATCCAACACAGCAGTGTCATACAGAGTAGTTCCACTGTCCTCAATACCCTCTGCACTCTATATATCCCACCCTTCCCCTAACCCTGGTAACCACTAATCCTTGTAATATGCCGTTTCTTTTTTTCCAAAATGTAATTCAGTCAAAATAATATTGTATGCAGCTTTTTAAGCCTGTCTTCTCTCACTTAGTAATATGCATTTATGTTTCCTCCATGTCATTTCTCGGTTTGATGGCTCATTTCTTTATAGTGCTGAATAATATATTCCATTGTCTGGATGTGCATAGTTTATCTACTCCCCTACTGAAGGACCTCTTGGTTGCTTCCAAATTTGGCAATTATGAATAGAGTTTCTATAAACATCTTTTTGCAGGTGTTTGTGTGACTGTTTTTATTCATTTGAGTAAAAACCAAGAGGTACAATTGCTGGATCATATGGTAAGAGTATGCTTATTTTTATAAGAAAATGCTGAACTGTGTTCCAAAGTGACTCTACTACCCATGATCATATTTTCAAAAATCAAAATATCTCTAAGCTAATTATTTTCTCATTTTTAAAATAACGAGAAAAACCCATAAGTCTTTTCATTAAAAAACTGTGAGTTAAAAATGTATGAATACTCTGCTCCACTGCAGATTAACCGGATCAAAATCTCCGAAAGGCGACATTCACGTACCGATACATATTGTAGGAGTGCCCTGATTCAGCTACCTAGCTAGGATTAAGAATTGTTGACATAGGTTACCTGGGTAGCCACCCAACAACCCTGTACCACCATGTGAATACAGTGTTGCCACTGCATTTACTTATACTCATATTTGTAATACTCCAGTAACACAATGATATTTAACTTTCTGTATTTCAGTAAGTGTAACTGGCTTCGACTAAGCTGCTCTGTTCTATTATCAGAATGACAATTTTACAAAGGCAGCCTTTTATTCATATTGAATTACTTTTCCAGTTGTAAAATCACCTCACACCCTTTTACTACACTAGTCATTCAAAACTAAAGTAGTTTTTGGAAGAACAACACTATAGTTTAACAAATGACTTAAAAAATTTATTTATTATACTTTAAGTTCAGGGGTACATTGCGGATCATGCAGGTTTGTTACATAGGTACACGTGCCATGGTGGTGGTTTGCTGCATCCATCGCCCCATCATCTACATTAGGTATTTCTACTAATGCTATCCCTCCCTGATGCCCCCCCATCCTGTTATTTCTCCCCTATCCCTCTATCCTCCAGACCCCAGTGTGTGATACTCCCCTCCCTGTGTCCCTGTGTTCTCACCATTCAACACCCACTTATGAGTGAGTACAAGCAGTGTTCGGTTTTCTGTTCTTGTGTCAGTTTGCTAAGAATGATGGTTTCCAGTTTCATTCATGTCCCTGCAAAGGACATAAACTCATCCTTTTTCATGGCTGCATTGTATTCCATGGTGTATATGTGCCACATTTTCTTTATCCAGTCTATCAATGATGGGCATTTGGGTTGGTCCAAGTCTTTGCTATTGTGAACAGTGCCACAGTCAACATTCCTGTTTATGTGTCTTTATCATAGAATGATTTATAATTTTGGGGGTATATACCTAGTAATGAAATTGCTGGGTCAAATGGTATTTCTATTTCTACATCCTTGAGGAATCACCACACTGTCTTCCACAATGAATTAATTTACACTCCCACCAACAGTGTAAAAGCATTCCTATTTCTCCACATCCTCTCCAGTATATGTTGTATCCAGATTTCTTAATGATTGTCATCCTAACTGGCATGAGGTGGTTTCTCAATGTGGTTTTGATTTGCATTTCTCTAATGACCAGTGATGAGAGCTTTTTTTCATCTGTTTGTTGGCTGCATAAATGTGTTCTTTTGAAAGTGTCTGTTCAAATCCTTTGCCCATTTTTTGATGGAGTTGTTTTTTTCTTGTCAATTTGTTTAAGGTCTTTGTAGATTCTGGATATTAGCCCTCTGTCAGATGGGTAGCTTGCAAAATTTCTTTTCTATTCTGTTGGTTGCCTGTTCACTCTATTGATAGTTTCTTTTGCTGTCCAGAAACTCTTAAGTTTAATTAGATCCCATTTGTCTATTTTGGCTTTTGTTGCTGTTGCTTTTAGTGTTTTAGTCATGAAGTCATTGCCCATGACTATGTCCTGAATGGTATTGCCTAGGCTTTCTTCTAGAGTTTTTATGGTGCTAGGCCTCATGTTTAAATCTTTAATTCATCTAGAGTTAATTTTTATATAATGTGTGAGGAAGAAATCCAGGTTCAGCTTTCTGCATATGGCTAGCCAGATATCTTGAGAACAGAAGCATTCCTAATTTTGCTTTAAAGATAATATTGATTTGCAAAATATAGTAATAAGAAAATTAATCCTTTATCACAAACGTGCATCTCCCCAGGATTCTTTTCTCACCCTGTATATAAATAAGCATCGTACCTAGGGTGGCCGTGTTCCTCCTCTTACTCTTGAAACACACTACTCAGTCTGTGGAGGAGCTATTCTTTCACCACTTTATTTTCTAATAAACTTGCTTTTGTTTTGCCATGTGGACTTGCCTTGAATTCTTTCCAGTATGAGATACAGGAATCCTCTCTTAGAGGCTAGATCAGGACCCCTTTCTGGTAATAGATTGCTGTCAGACTCCCTGGTTCCCTCCTCATTTTTTCTCACAGGGATTTCTCTTAATAAAATTCTTGCATGTTCATGTTGGCAAGTACTTCTCAGCAGACCCAGACTGGGACATACATCAATAAAAAATTATAATTTGGTGATTGAAACAAGATTTTTTTCTTCAGCAAACATGATTTACTGTATTAAATTGGTGATAATTTTAATACCCAGTAGCAACTTTTCTGTTTACGGGTAATATTATTTTAAAAAAACTATCTTACGTCTCCACTAGGACTACTGAAGGCTTTTCTTTTTCCTTTTAAACTGGTGTGTATATCATTTAAATTAGAGAAATGCTGTCCTAACTAAGCATTCACTTGTTACAATTCTCTGCAGCTGAGGGGGAGAGTGAGCATCATTTCCATCAGGCTGCTTTTATCAAAGTAACTCCAGTTAAATTGTTTTTCAGTTCAGACACTTGTTAACTGCAGATCAAGTTGCATAGGGGGACTTTGTCTAAGCATGGTTTGCCATTGTGAGCACCCAATCTCACTGTGAAACCAAACCACCACTAACCTCTAACATGTGTTCTACCAAATGCATCAGCTCCACCCAGTCTGGCTCATTCACAACAACCCAATTTTTAAACACTGCTCACAATGTTGCTTCAACTATTTGCACCCATTTTGGCTGCCTTCTCCAATAATTTAGGAAAGCCTACAGACCAATAAACAAGTCAACTTGGAGAGCCGCAAACCACAGTGCCCCAAGCCTAAACTACTGAGTTGCTTACTTAGCATACCTCACATTGGGGCACAGCCAGCACTAGCCTTAGCTGGAGGCCCTAGATGAAGCCCATAGGAAGTGGCATTGTGCCACATTAACATATGTAAAAAACTCTGTCTCCCAACATGAGGATCCTGCAGCGAACATAAAACAATGTTTCTTTGGTTGCTCCACAGGACTGTTACCACTGCTACCATATTTAAACATTCTTTAGGACCTTTGAATTCTTACTCTCGCATCCTTTTTTAGAACAACTGTGGGGAGAAGAGAATGGACAAGGAAGAAACACACAGATTCTTGGCACAGCTCTCCGGGTTACTGACTTTTAAAGTGAATCTTTCAACTAGTAAGTGAACAGAAATAAAAATACAGACTCAGTTTTAGTCCTCGTGATCACTGAGTAACTGTGAACATAGTAGAATGTGCCACTCAGAATATAGAGTCTGCTGACATTGATACTCTGTAGAATCCCCTGAGGTGCAAGAAGGAAACATCTAGCATAAGCAGAGATCAGTATCTCAACAAGGCGATTGGGTTTGGCACAACCCACCTCTCAGGACAATACAAGGAGAACCTGTGGGGTAGTGTAACTGTCCAATGGGTTCTTTTTGCCCACTGTCTAGACAAAGCCAACTTATCAAGACAAGAGGATTGCAATAGAGAAAGTAATTCGTGTGGAGCCAGATATATGAAAGATCAGAGGTTGACTAAATCAGACTCAAATTATTCTCCCTAAGAATTTGCAGATTAGAGTTTTTAGGATAATTTGGTAGGTATAAAGCCAGAGAGATAGGAGGGCTGGTTGGTCAGGTCAGAGATGAAATCACAAGGAATTGAAGTTGTACTCTTGAGCTAAGTCAGTTCCTGGGTGGAGGCCATGAGAACAGATGAACCAGTTTATCGATCTGGGTGATACAGCTGATCCATCAAGTGCAGGGTCTGCAAAGTATCTCAAGCACTGATCTTAGGTTGTACAATAGTGATGTTATCCCTAAGAGCAATCTGGGGAGGTTTAGAATCTTGCAGCCTCCAGCCGCATGACTCCTAAACCATAATTTCTAATCTTGTGGCTAATTTGTTTGTACTGCAAAGGCAGTCTAGTCCCCAGGCAAGAAGGGGTTTTTGGGAGAAAGGAATTGTCTTTATTTCCAAGCTAATCTATAAACTACTTTCCTCCCAAAGTTAGCTTGGCCTATGCGCAGGAATGAACAGGACAGCTTGGAGGTTATAATGAAGATTGAATCAGATCTCTTTCACTTTAATAATCATCTCAGTTATAATTTTTGCAAAGGTAGTTTCACTAGTACCCAAGTATCAGTCACCCCAGGTGACTCCACTTCTCAGGCAAGTCTAGGAACTGTTACTCTAGGTTTAAGGCATTTATTCTCAAAATTTCTCACTCATCAAAATTATCTGAACATTACTAATAAAATGATTGCTGGGCCTCACCCTCAGGTTTTTATTTAGTAGCCCTTTGTGAAGAATTTGCATTTTTACTAGAACATACCAATATAAGGTGCTTTAAAAGGCCAAATTCTCCTCTTACCTTCTGCTCCCTATGCCCATTTGGAATGTCTGCAATGCTTTCTCCTGTTGTTGTGGTTGAATAGGAAAGGGAAGTGTATGGGCCCTGAAATGACTTAGTGTAGAGTGATTATTGATGCAGGATATGTTGATGCTGCCAGTTAGGGACTACACTTTGAGAACCAGCAGTCCAGGGAATTCTAGGTTTCCTAGGAGGCCCATCTAGAAGACTTCTGCTCACTTTATTTTGGTAACAACTAGGCTATCTGGACATGTCTATCCATAAGGGAACCAAGATATTAAATATTTTTGTTGATCACATTGTACACATTCTACTCCAAACAAAATCAGATTATCTTAAGTAAGAAAGAAAGGGAGAAGAGAGATCTGGAGGGCGAGTGCGACCTAACATGTTCAGTGTCATCAGAACCTAAAAATGATCTGATGTTTGTGGCATGCTGAAGGAAATAGGATTTTAGAACCTGTGTAGCAAGCAGTCCACTGGCTCAGTGTTTCAGCCACCCTGAGTTCTGTCCATCCACCCAGAGGGCTGAGGGCATCCAAGCTCTGTCTGGGAAGATGGTGAAGGTCTGGATAGGCAATTAGTAGTGTCTGCTGGAGACATGTGCTAAGGTGAGCTCCTATTACCTAATTTGTTTGACTGTTCCATTCTCTAAAGGAAAGATAAAATTCTCATAAGCAACTCTACCAAGCATCAATATACATAGCAGTAAGTAAGATAAAGAGTTAACTCCATGGCTTCTGCCCACAGCAGACTTTATCCAGAGGGGCACTAGTGGATTGTCTAGATCAGTAGGAGGAGAGGGGATACGTTAGCACTTTAATTTTATCCAGCTATAATTTTTCTTTCTCAAATACCATTTTCTTAAGACTTTTTTTTCCTCTGCAGAGATCTCACGCAATTCCTGGCTCACATCATGTGGTGTTAGCATTTTAGAATCACTGCCAGCAGACTAACTGAGTGACAGAGTGAGCACATACCAACATAAAGTGCTCTAATACCCCTAATTCTCCTCTTACTTTCTGCACATGTACCCATTTGAAATGATTGCAATGCTTCTCATTTTTGTAATGGTTGAATCTGAAAGGGAAGCAGGCCCTAAAATGCCTTAGTACAGAGCAATTTTAAAAGATTTGAAAGCTTTTCCCTTGAACTCACAGGATGTCCTGAAAGCTGCACTTGACTCTCGTCTATCCCACACAGATTTGACCAAGCCCCTATTCCATCAGCCGCATATACACTGAAAAATATCTATCCTTAATCATGAAGACATTCCCACTGCTTCAAATGACCCTATGGCTCCTATAAAAGCTAAAGTTATTTTCACTTGACAACATTTGGGTTTGGGTATCTTTTGCTAAAAAAATAGGGTCCATCAGTAAAAATTACACAAATGTAATGGTGCATCCAAAATTTGTCTTATTGTATATAAATAAAATTTAAGAACCTCCAATATATATAGGTCTCCTTTGTTTCGGGGAAAAAAGAAAAAAAAAGAGAGGGATGGCAACTACTACACAGCCTTGATGACATTATTTCTGCTGCTCTCTAGGTGACTGTAGAAAGCTTATTGCTGGAATGATGGACAGTGAGGGAGGCACACACTCACCACCCCTTGGCCTGAGGCTATAGCTGCAATTTTCAAGGCCTAGCATAGGGTGAAATGCTGTATCTTTGTTTCTCAGACTGCTTGAACCTCTGCTCTAAATTGGCCACCTTGGATCTGAATGACATCCACTGAGAGGGGTTATCCAACAGCTAAGGGCTCTTGAAAGGTAACAGAGGTTTCTTAATAAATGTAATCATAATCAGTAATTAGTAAATTCCATGTTAGATGGTACAGTAATATCTCTATAATTACACAAACTTCTTATTCTACCTTCTCTAAGCATAAATGTTCAGTATCAAAACTACCTAAAAGAATGTACTCATCACTGCCTTCCTAATTTTATAAAAGTGAAATTGTAGTATTTCTGTCATTTTCCGTAAATCAGCCTAATCCCTTTCGTACATATTGACATATTATTTTATCTGACAACTGATAAGAACACATCACAGGGCTCCAGTTAGAATTAGTTTGAGTTAATTCATCCAATAGCCTTTGTAGCAAGTATTTATTGAGTCTACTGCATGCTAGGTTCTGTGCTAATTGTAATGGGTGCCGTGGTATACAAAACATAGTTTCAGGACTCAACAAGCTCACATTATCCAGGAAATTGATTTATAACGGGTATATTTAATCATCTATGTTTCCTTATTGGGCTGTGGAATTATGGGATATGTTTATTTCAGGCAGTTTTCTAGCTCTGGTGGCAAAGGGTAAGCAACTGAGAAAAATCTCTCTCATATCCAGAGTGTATCCTTCTTTTGAGTTTTTCATTTAGCCTCATTACTCTCCACTTTCTGGTCCTTGGTCCCCAATCCACAAAGGAAGTTAGTAAATTAATTGCTTATTTATTTCTGGTCTTTTATGAGACGACAAACTCTGTTCTTCAGCACAGGGAAATGATCTTATGTTTTATTTTTGCCCATTCCCGTCATTCTGTCCTATTCTCTCAGTAAATTCAGTAGTCACGATTATTGTTAAGAGCTCAAGACATATTAGATGGTTGGCTGGATGAATCGATGGATGCATGACATTCAGCTATGCTCAAAGAGAATCTGTTAGACTGGTGCTTCATTGAATCACCCACCACTGTTTATTTAGTTCATATGGCTTCCTCAAGAGTCCAACTTATGTCATCAGGTCTTAAAGGATTTTGGTCAAAGCAGATGATCAGGTTTTTTTACTAAATCATATGGATAAGAGATATTTCACCATAAAGAAAAATGTTGCATAGAATAAGGAAGATATCTCAGATAACATCTAGTTCCAACTTGTGTTTATACAGATAAGAAAAGGAACCAAGAGAGGTGAAACATTCTGAGATTGCATTGTCTGTTAGTATGTATGACCAGAACCCAGCATTCGCGATTCCTTGCCCCAGATTCTTCCCAATGCACAGAATGGACCACTTTTGTAAACAAGCAAAATCAGGCAACATTAGATTTCTTCGAGAATTCTGTATAAACATAAATGGACAGATGGTTCACCTGGGCTCCTGGAGGCCAGCCAAAAGTATGGGCAGAGGACAGGGTACCTTGAATTCATATTTGCTGAAGAGGCTATAGAACATTTACCCAGAATGTGCAGCAGATGCTGCGCCTTTCCACGTGCCTTAGTTATGCAGCTGAGACTGAAATTCTGTGTGGCTGTGTCCCATGTAGCAATTCAGTTGTGTTTAGTCTCCACTAAAAGAAAATTTAAAAAGGCAGAACAAAACAATGCTGAAAAACACTTAGGTTTGGGAGCATCCAAAATGCTACTTAAGCCATGCTAGATGTTCCTTAATTATAAATTAAGTTTTAACATAGTTGGGCACTTAAGAAAAAGAGCAATAGTACAGATGAGCATTAAGAAAAATTACTGAATATGTTAAAGAATGGCATTATTTTTGTTATCTAAATTAGCAGTAAGATTTATTTTTTTTCACTCAACATGTATCACATACAGAGTAGTCTATATGATTTGAGAGGCAAACAGGAAACTTTTCCTGTTCCAAAACTAACTTACACAAATTGCAGTATAAGAAAATCACTCCCTTGGAGTTAAAAAGTCACCTCCAAGGTGCAAATGATTTGAATGAATCGTATCACAGAATTAGATATTAAAGCATCAATAGTTCATAATTTGGTGCCCCCACCTTTAATTAGATGGCACAAAACAAAATTGCAAGTTTCCTCACTGACAGAGTGGGCTTCTCATTGTTCTGGGTCTGACACTCTCTGCTCTGTGAGCTTCACATTATATATGTTGTAAGACACCTTTCCTTTACCCTGGTAATTCTTAAGATACTTTCAGTTCAGTGAAAGAACATCTAACTAAAACTCGCCTCTCGCCTCTGAATTCCTCTTGGATTTTGGCTTTTGTAACTGAAATATGAAGAGGAAAAGCTTCAAGGATGTGTTGCTTATTTCACTGTTCCTGTGTGGTACTCACATCTTCCCCCTGTTCACATGTCACCTGCATCCTTAGAATGGCTTCCTTATCATAAGAGAATGGACAGAGTCATGCTGCCCCTCATATCTGCATACCGCATCACTCAAAGCAAGAGACATCATGTCTTCCCTATTCCTCCCATGAGCAAAGTTCTGAGATTCACTCTTATTGTGCCAAATTTCAATATATGCCCTTCTCTGAATGAATCATTGTGACCAGAAGGATGGACTGTTCTGATTGACTAGAACTGACTGTGGCCAACACCTAGAAGTGAGGTGTTAATTGCATGGGGGCAGACAAGAATGGATGCCGGGATGACCACACAGACTACATTATGATAGTTACTGTAATGTGTTACATCAAAGAAGCAGGAAGCAATGTGTCTGAGGCTGATTCTGTATGTTGAGTTCCTACCTAATGAAGTTCAACTGAACTTGGTCTGTAAACAAACCAAAGCATAACTAAGGAGTATAACAAATAGCTGAGTTTTAACTAACTCCTGAATCAATGCCCCAAAAAGGCAAGTACACACTATGCTCAAATGAGGCAGACACCTAACTGTAACCAATCAGGTAACTTTTCTACTTGGTTTCCCCGTTTGGCCTATAACACCTGGCTGCTTATACTGTTACTGCTGGACAGAGCTCTCTGAACTTTCTCTGGTTCTGATGGCTGCCCAATTCATGAATTGTTCTTTGCTCAAATAAACTCTGCTAAATTTAATTAGTCTAAAGTTTGTGTTTAATTTTTAACAAGATGAATAGGAATTGTCGTGGTGATGGAGAAACAGGAGAACAGATAATTATTTCAAAACAGGTCAGTGCCTGTGGAGGACAGGTATAACTGGATTCAAAGAGAAGAGTTCTTTAATGCTAGAGTAATGTATCTCTCAGTGGTAGAAGGAGGCTGAAGAAGGCTGCTTTTAGCCGAGACATTTTCAGAAGGAGAGTTGACAAGGGCATTCATGATTGTTCACTGCACAATCACAATACTTTACAGATGTTTTCTGCAAATATCTTACTGTAAGATATCAGAAGTGTGTTTCAAGTACCAAAACATTTACATAATGGGCATTTTTCTCTTAACTACCTTCTTTCTATAAGATGATAGCTCAAAGAGAATAACAATAAGACTTGCTGTTTATTCACAGCATTCTGAGTAGAAAAGAAGTTAAAGAGTTTTCTCTCAACCTACTGACATTATTCCTATCCCTATTTTACTCTTTAAATGTAAACATTTAAGGTCACAGTTATGATTTTTTTTTCATTTAAGTTTCATTTGTTTATGTGTGAAATCTTTCAAGTGTAAAAGTGGAGTCTAAAACTTACTGCTGTTTTCCTTTTCTTTGGTCCTATATGGTCATAATGTATCCTTTCTTCCTGAATCTCACCACAATGTGCTTCTTAATATGCCTTAATATAATAGCATTTTATAACGTTAATGCAGAGTCATAAATATGGCCGACAGAAATCAGTAACAAAGAATAGAAACAGGCACTAATTCATAAAATGTGAAATCTAAAATTCCACCACTACCTGTGAACTTTGGTCAAATCATTCAATTTCTCACATCCTGGGTAGTGGTTTCCTCCTAAGATGGGAATATTAATACCTTACGTGTCTAAAAGCAGAGAACTGGATGAGATGATCTCCTGATTTCCCTTTAGGCTGAAAATATCTGTAATTCTTACAGAAAAGTCAACAAATGACACTTGAGAATGACATGGTAATAATCTTATGATATTTCAAAATGTTAGTATTAACATAAATGGGCTATTTGTCTATTCATTGAAGGTAAACAAATTACCTCTCCAATGTAAGTTAACAAAAGGGCAGCATTTGTCTAGAAATTTTATATCCCGTGTCTCAATCAATCATTTTCCTCCACTTTGGAGATCAGTTTTAGTTGTAACTTCTTTGTGATAGGTCAGTGTAAAAGGTAAGGAATATATCTTCAACAACTGCAACAACAACTTACATAGAACTCATGACATCTCCACTCTAAAAACGCATTGGATATTTAAAACTAACATGTTAAAGGGCATTGCTATTGGCTTGATTACTCTTTCTACAAACTGCTTTTGTATTTAGCCATTTTTTATTTTCCTAAAACGTGTTCAGTGTTAGAATTTGTTGCAGTAATCATAGTCTAATATAATTTTTTGTTGCTGTTAATGTTGTTGTTTTAATTTTTTTGACAAATTGAACAGAAAGCCACTTGATAGAGAAGATGGGCTAAAGTAAAAAGAACTAAAAAAGTGTATTTAAAAAGTGGCATACATTCAGTTCCGAGACTCATGGGTTGCTTTAAATTGCTACTAAAAATGCCTGCACTAAAAGCTAATTTATAACACCTATAAATGTAGGTAAACATTCATTCATTCTTGCATGTATTTATTCATATACACTGAAATACCCCACTATGTTGCAGACAGTGTGCTGGGTGCTAGTTGTAAAGGAACGAGTAAACAGAAGCTACCCCAGTTTCATGCAGCTAGGGGGATATTTAATTGACACAAAAAGAAGGGTGCAATTATTGTACCAGAGAAACCTGAAAGAACTTCACAGATTTGAGTGGGAATCTTCACTACATTCTTGATAGCTGAGTAGTTTGCATTTCCAGGGAGAAACAGTGCAAAACTGGAAGGTAAGAAAAAGGAATTCAGAACACAGGGGAGCCCTACATTTTAAGGAACTGGTGGAAAAGGAGAGTTAGGTGGACAAAAGGCTGAAAAAACAAAAGAGAAGGAGGCAGTATCTCTCAGTGGTCAGGATGGAGAAAGATTCAAGAAGTTGCTCAACTTAAAAAAGTGTAGAAAAGTCTGACAGAAAATGATGTAAAAGAGACCTTAGGGCTGCCATTCTGGTGGACACTGGCAATGTTTGGGAGCCACTTCCACAAAGTGGTTATTTCATTGAATGCCCATTCTGGGCAGCTCTCAAAGAAGTTACATTTTGGTCATCAAAACATTTCCAAAAATCATAGCACTCAATTCTCCACTGCCAGTTGACCCAGTCTTCCCTTCAATGTCACAGGGTCTTGACCACTTTCTTTACCATATGAACCAACACCCATGATCTTTCTGTAGCATGTCAAATTCACTATTACCTTTTCCTATAACATACTCAAATTTTCTGCCAAGTCCTCCTTCAGATTCCTCCTTATATTCCGGAAAAAGGAACTGTACTAACTGCACTGATACACCTATTTATTTCTTTAGAGGCTTGCAGTTGACAACTTGTAATCTTTCTCCTCTCCGTTTTACCAGTCTGAGAGAAGAAAACTAAAAATATTAATCACAATGATAACATAGACCGTTTTGTTTCCATCTCTTGCCAAGGAGAATCCCTGGGACCCTACATCTCTTCTTAAGGACCTGAGACTGGGCTCAGTATGACAAGTGTCCAGGACCTGGCCTGAGCATCTCAAATCTCTTCTGCCTACCCGCTTCCCTACTTCTCTCCCACATTTTGAATAGTTTTAATTCTACAATCCTAAGTTTTGAGAACTATGCCTAACACCAATTTCTCCTAGGACACCAATCAATTCTTCAGACAAATAGGATTCCTAATGTTCCACCATGGAATGCCAAAGTGCTTACAGTTAATATGATGATGATCCGCCATAACATTTTCATGTTACGTTTTGCTCTGTCTGAAATCAAGCCATGTGTAATTAAAATTGGGATCATTTCTTGCTACATTATTATAGGTTTAATTAGAACCAATTTTAGATTCTCAAATAAGTATCATGTAATTTGTTCCATTAAATGAAAACTATTAACCAATGTGATATTGTACTTGGCATTTCTTTTCTCTCTTGGCCCTTACCTCTATTTTGACAGCAAAATTTTTCTGGACTTAGACATCAGGAAAAGTATGTATGATTATAGAACAGAAGAAAATAAAAATAATGATAAAAAATAATTTTTTTCCTGCATGAATTTCAAAAGCTTCTGTTCATAAGATAATTAAGAAGACTTATGATCTAAACATATTTGGGGGGACAAAAACAGTGTCATGGCTTGAATGTGTGTCTTCTCCAAACCTTGCATAGAAATGTGACCTCCAATGTTGGACGTGGGACCTTGTGGGAAGCTCTCTCATGAGGGCTTGTTGCTGTCCTCCAGGTACTAAGTTCTCATCTTAGTTCCTACACGAACTGCTTTTATAAAAAAGCCCTGGCCTCTCTGCTCCTCCTTCTCTTGCTTCCTCTCTCCTGCATGTGACACATCTGCTCCCGCTCATCTTCCACCATGAGGGGAAGCTTCCTGAAGGCTTCAACAGAATCAGATTCTGGCACCACGCTTCTTTCACAGCCTGCAGAACTATGAGCCAAATAAACCTCTTTTCTCTCTACATTACCCAGTGTCTCATGTATTCTTCTATAACAACACATAATGGACTAATACAGACTGTCAGGTTTTTTTTTCTTCCACCATACCCTCCCAAAACTAAGAATAAGTTTATGGAGCTAAGAAGATATAGGATACTCAAGATGGAAGAAAATAGAGTTGCTGAGTACCCAAGGAAATGGATTGATTTTTTACTTCTTCCTACATTGAGCCGTGGGAAGGCAAAATATTTTAAGATTGTTTTGGGGTTATGAGAAAAGAAGACATCTAAGTACTGATTCTGGATAGAGTCATAGGACTGGTAGTAGTCCATAGGAAAGAAATGTTACACCATTGTCTATGTGGAACGGACTTTACACAATTGTGCTGGGATTTCCAGTGCCTCGTGTATATAAGGTTGTTATAGAAAGGACATGAAGAATCAGAACTGCATAAACAGTGACCAGAAAGTAAAAGAATAAATGTTTGTGATAAAAGATGAATGGATGAGCATGGAATAAAGGTCTAGAAGAGGCATGCATTATTTTGACCATGTTCCATTGGTAAGAGCAATCACATTAACACCTACAACTATAGGGAAGGCTGGGATATGTAGTCCCTAGCAGGGATAACACTAACCCAAATATATATAGGGGACTACCTATATATATTTGAGACAGGGTCTTGCTCCATTACCCAGGCTGGAGTACAGTGGCATGATCTTGGCTCACTGCAGCCTTGACCTCCTGGGCTCAGAGTGATTCTCCTACCTCAGCCTCCAAAGTAGCTGGGACTACAGGTGCATACCAGCATGCCTGGCTAATTTTTGTATTTTGTAGAGACAGGTGCCCTACTTTGTTGCCCAGGCTGGTCTTGAACTCTTGGGCTCAAGTGATGTACTGCCTCAGTTTCCCAAAGTGTTAGCATTACAGCCTCGAGCCATTGCTCCCAGCTCAAAAAGGATATTTTTTGACCACACATAACAGTCTACACCACAGGTTGCCCATTAGCTACCAAATGTGTATACAAGTTTCTTCCTATACATAGAAAAATCAGTATCATTTAAGGGAAATAACTGAAAACTCCCCTTGTTTACTTTATCCTGCTGAAATTTTGTATTATCTGAATTATTCTCTCAGGCTTGGACAAAATACAAAATCAAACTCAATAAACACTTTCATTGAGAAAACTGAAGTGTAGAACAAACTGTAGACTAGTGAAACATTTCAAATCCTGAGGGGCAGGAACTGTATAGAATCCCTGGCCTGGGGTGACAGCTCATTCCCTTGGCTGGCATAAGAGGCAGCCTTAGGTAAAGGTTCTAAATAGCAATAATCATTTGCATTTTTTTGGTAAGAGAAGCCATTGGCTTGTGTAAGACTGTAGGACTTCCAATTTTTGTATGATGTCTATTATGTTGGGTATCTTCTTAGAAATCAGCTGATTATTTTTATAATTTCTTCACATAAACAGCAAGAAATTGATATACACTAGTAATATGACATAAAATGTTTTCTTTAGAGCCACTTGTACTTAGCTTTCAAGTTACTGTTTTATGAAATATTTTGCCACAGCATAAGAAGAAACACTAGCTTTGAAGTCTGCAATATGCCTTCCCCCCCGCCCCCCCCCACAGCCTAACACTTGCGGTAACAACATATATGAAGTTTGGTTGTAGGAGTTTTCTATTACTCAATTTTTCTAGTCCAAAAAAAGCATCAGCTGCTCTAACAAACTGCAAATTAATTCAATATCCTAAAGAAGACAGAACCTTATTTTTCTGAGAATAGCCACAGGATAAAGTTCTAGGTGGATAGTGGCTTTATTCCGTGTAGTCAGTCAGGGACCCAGGTCCTTTCCATTTTGTTTCTCTGCATGTGAAAAGTACTGAGTCTCAGGGATGTCCAGATTCTAGTTCATGGGGATGGGAAAGGACATGTAAACAAATGAGCATGTGTGAAAAATAAAACATCACATGTAATTAAAATTGCCAAAACTGAAGTGATTGGTGACAAAGCAGCAAGGGCTATCCCAGGCTGGATAACTATAGGGAAGGCTGGGATATGTAGTCCCTAGCTGGGATAACACAGTATTGTACCTATAATTGGTACAATTGTTAAAATGGATAACTCTATTGTACCTATAATTCTATCACTATGGAAGAAGAGAGAATGGATTTCTGGGGAGAGTGAACAAACTATTGCTATGAATCAAGGGAAGAACAGATGTAGGCAGGCAATTATCAGCCTCTGCAATGTGAGTTGTATTCCCTTTGTAATTTAAAATCTTACTAGGAAATCATGCAAGGTCAATAAGTAACTATAAATAGTCTGTAAAAGGCTATGACTGTAAACACAGTACCATGTTAAGCAACAAGGCAATGAATCTGACCTGGCTTGAGGGTTCAGGAAGGCTTCTAAGAGGAAATATGTATAAAAAGAGTCCTAAAGGGTAAGTTGTTACTAAAGTTGGGAGGCAGGGAGTCAAGGGCGTATAGGAAGAGAACTCGGCCTGCATGAAGGCCTATAGATGAGGCACAGTGTGACACTATTGGAAAACGGCAAGAAGTCTGCTATGGAATATACATATAATTTAACTCAAAGAATGAATTGCTGGACTGCAGACAGCATGGGGAAAACGGCATGAAATGAGATTTGGGAAGCTAGATTATAAGGAACCTTACAGAATCTATAACCTTATAATCGTTCAGTCGACAGTAACCCGAGGACAGTGGGGAATCATATATGAGCTGGCCCTGTCCTCAACTCAGAAGGACACAGAGTTTTTTTCTGTTACCTCCAGGACATCTCCTCATTCTTTTTTTTTTATTATTAAAGTTCTGGGGTACATGTGCAGATCGTACAGGATTATTACACAGATATACACATGCCATGGTAGTTTGCTGCATCCATCCCCCTGTCACCTACATTAGGTATTTCTCCTAATGTTATCCCTCCCCAACTTCTCCACCCCCTCATATCCCTCCCCTAGCTCCTCCCACCTCCAATAGGTCCCAGTGTGTGATGTTTCCCTCCCTGTGTCCATGTGTTCTTATTGTTCAATACCCACTTATGAGTGAGAACATGTGATGTTTGGTTTTTTATTATTCTGTCAGTTTGCTGACAATGATGGTTTCCAGCTTCTTCCATGTTCCTGCAAAGAACATTAACTCATCCTTTTTTATGGCTGCATAGTATTCCATGGCATATATGTGCCATATTAGCTCTCTTACCCCTTGTAGCCTCAAGTCGCATCCCACACAGATAAATCACCTTATTCTCCTGTGAGAAGAAATCTGCTTATTTTCTTATTTACAGTTCTGTACTTTTCTCTGCTGATGAAGAACCCTTATAATTTGATTTTGTCTAGAGGCTGGAGTAAATCCCGTTGTGCCAAAGCTTCACCTTCAATGACATTGTTTGTATACTATCTCAGTGATTTTTTTCTTATGTTAATATAAAGGTGATATTCATAATCTGGGGAATAAGCATCTTTTGTAAATACTCTTACTTCTAGGTCCACTCTCACAAAAACTATTTTAATGTATTTTTGCAGGGCTATAGGCAAAGACGACAACTGCTGCCTTTGATAGCACTGTGGATGAGAGAACAAATTATGCCCTATAAAAGCAGAGAGCAAGATAAAAAGCAGTAGAATTAAGATAAACAGTTGCATAACCATCCAGGTGTTTCTGTTTGATTATATCATGTTTTAATCTTTTGCTTATGTATTTACAGAAGAGGGCTACGGTATCAGAACAGCTTATTCTCCATTATCATTATTTTGTAGATGGAGTCTCACTCGTCACCCAGGCTGGAGTACAGAGGCATGATCTTGGCTCACTCCAACACTCACCTCCCAGTTTCAAGCAATTCTCCTGCCTAAGTCTCCTGAGTATCTGGGATTACAGGTGTGCATCACCACACCCAGCTAATTTTTGTATTTTTAGTACAGATAGAGTTTCACCATCTTGGCCAAGCTCGTCTTGAACTCCTGACCTCAAGTGATCTGCCTGCCTCAGCCTCCCAACGTGCTGGGACTACAGGCGTGAGCCACCATGCCCGGCCTTCCTGATTATTTTTATGAAGCACAGTATATTTTGTATTTTATCTCTCTTTACACATGCTCATGTAGGGAATGTTAAACTTAACCTTGAATTCTGTTTTGTTACTTGAGAAATAGTTAAGTTCCTGTGGAAGTTCTGTGAGGAGGAATAAAGTTTACTTTAGTTACCTGAGCCATCTTAACAAATCCACATGTACAATCCACCCTCTGTAGCCATGGATTCTGCATCTCAGATACAGTTAACCACATATCAAGAATATTTAAATAAAAAATACAACAATGTACCAATAAAAACAAGACAAATTAAGAAACCAACACAGCATAGCAACTGTTTACATAGCATTTACATTGCATTAAGTCTTATAAGTAATCTAGGGATGATTTATAACATACAGGAAGAAGTGCATAGGTTGTATGCAAATACTATGCCATTTCATGTAGGAGACTCAAGCATCCACAAATTTTGGTATCTGTGGGAGTCCTGGAACCAATGCTTTATGGATACTGAGGGACGTCTGTATGTGATGCTGGATCCCATTGTACCTAATTCATAATAAGGCTCCTCATGCATCTGAATCTGTGGGAACACACCTCATTTCTGTCTGCCTGTCACTTGGGCTTCCTTCTGGTCAGCTGATCCCCTTTTGAGCTATAAATCACCTGTTTGAATTTCCTGACCCTGTGTCTTTCTTATTCAACCTGAACCTCGTTTGGGTCTAGAGTGAGGTCTTATGCTTTGATCTCCCCAGATGGCCTAAACTCAACATCTGCAGAGCTGAGCATACCCTTCCATCCACCAGCCCCAGCACACAACCCAGCCTGCTTTTCATCTATTTTCCTATTTCAACCTGCCTAAGATAGCCAACTTCTCATTTAAAGTTTCTGAAATCAATCTGTCTCACAACAGATGACATCTCGGGCAACAGTCTTAATACATTTTACCCATAAATGCATATTAAAATTTGGCCCTCATTGTTCACATCATTGAGGAGTCCTAACTGGCATAATATCTCTCTACAAAATAGGTATCTTCTCCAAAAACTGACTCGAAACTAAACTTCAGCATAATATACACCCATTTTCTTATTCATTTATTTGAAAATATGAAGTCACATTTAATAATATGCCAAAGTCATTTTAAGAACATTTCTAAGGCAAAAGTAATTTTAAAATTAAATGTCATTATACCAGAGAAAGTCAAAGAAAAAAATAATGAAGCTAAAAATATGATCAGCAGATGAAGAGGTGGAAGTAACACATCCTAAACTTTCATGATGTGACTTTAGTTTTTCCCCTGCTACCAACCAAATTTACACTTCTAATTTTAGTAATTATTTTACAGTCTGATTTTTCCCTGTCTGCTATCATTGCCATTTGGCTTTTCTTGGACTATTTTGATCCCAATCAATCAATCCGTAAATCTCTTCAAAAATATCTCAACAGGTAAACAAGGCATTGCACAAGAGGCCCAAATAGATTCTAGAAACTCTCACTACACCTACGTTCAAGATGTGTTTTCTATTGCTTGAGAGATCAATTATAAACACATCCACATCTAGAATACCAGCCCCCCACACTGCAGATGCTCAAGAAATACATATTTCATAATAAAAATGTTATTGACAAATAATGACAGCAAGAAAACTAATGCTAACAGTAAAATGCATCACATGATAGTGTCTCATAAACAGGGCTGATCACACGAACTATGGGCTTTTATAGGAGGGAGTAATGGCTATAGGCTTATTTACCCAGGGTCACCTAGACTCAAGGATGCAGTGATTTAAAGAGCCCGTAAAGTATCTCTGTGCAAATTTGGAAAAGGCGCTCTTTCCTCTAGGCAGATGTGAACCTACCCCGTTGGCTTAGCTGCACTGGATTTTAACCCCTTTTCCATATACTTTTCCAGGCACTCTAGTTCAGCAAATATCTGGAGAAACTGCATGGTGACTTTGGAAAAGAGGGAACTTGTGCCTGAAAAGACATTTAACAGTTTCCTGTGACTACAATTTGTTATTTTCAAATTCCTCTTCCTTTCCCACAATGGCTTCTTTACTTAAAAACTTCAGTCTCTGCATGATTAGGTCTAGTCCACCCATAACCTAGTAAAATAATTTAAACTTTAAATATTATTTCCACTTTGAAGTCACATTTTGCATCCCCCTTTGCCTTCTCAATTTAAAAAAGTCATTGTCTCTCTCATGAGAATGTAAAGTCATAGTAAAACATCGAGGTATACATGTAGCACCTTGTAAAGTACTAACTGCCTTGATACTCATCACTATTCTCTTTAATCTGAGCAGCCCCCTTTGAGGTAGATATGAGGAGGAACTCTACTTCACAAATGAGCAGACGGTGGACCTGAGGTTCTATGACATTGTTCAACTCTTGCACCAGGTAACCAGGCCTAAATTTGAATCCAAATTCTTGAGGGTGAATTCCATGAGAGTAGATAGCTTTTTTTAAATCTCCTTCACTTTCAAATTCTCACTTCCTAAAATATTGATGTGGTCAATCTTCCATAAAAATGCAATGCATTTAATACATAATTTTAGGACCTGATATGTAGCACTTAAAATTTTAGACAAAATTTTAGCAAAACCAGTAAAATCCCTCACTCTCATACAGGTTTTACTTCAATTGAGAAGACAATAAATAAATTAGCAAGTAAATTACGTGCCAGATATTGACAGATGTTTGGAGGTAAAGCAGGAAGAAGTAGAGGGAGAGAGTGCAGTGAGAGGATCGGGGACTTGCTATTCTAATAAGATGGTTGGGAAGAGCTGCAATAATCAGCCAATATTTGAACACACATCTGAAGGAGGAGAAGAGTAAGACTTGCTGGGTTAGAGCTTGCCAGGAAGAGAGAACAACCAATGTTAAAGTCCTAATGGAGAGCGTCTCACTGAGGGTTGCATGTTGCATGTTTGAGTAACAGCAAGAGAGCTAATTTTGCCAGAAAAAAGCCAGCCACAAGAAAGAAATAGGAGATGGGGTCAGGGAGATAAAAGGAGTGGCTGAGATACACGTTAGATCTCTGTTAGGACTTTACGTGGACTCTGACTCCAGGTGAGATGAGAAACTAGCACTAAAGATTTTAATAAGAGCAAGGACGTTCTCATTTTAGTGAAACAGGATCAACCCGAATGCATGTTTACAACAGACTTTTGAAAGGCAAGGGTGAAAGCAGGGAGCCCAGTCAGGAAAAGGAATAAGAACGATGACTTTAACACCTTTTAGAGATCCGACTGGTGGGGCTTGCAGACAAATGGGATGTGGAGTGAGAAAGACGGAGAGGATTCAAAGAGGACTGCTGAGTGAATGCTCAACTATCCTCTTAACCACGCTTTGCTTCCTTCTAATAATCACAGTACTCCCAACTATTGTGGTTTATAAAATAAATTTTTGTGGGGTAAATGAACTTGAACCAGGAGTCTAAATGTGTGTTACTTCCGTCTAATTGACTTTTATCACTTTCTGAGTTTCTGGTGGTTTGGTTTCCTTAATGATGAGCCTGAGATAAACAAAAAGAAAGGAATGGGGAAAAAAAAAAGCAAAACTTCAGATTCGTCTATAAGTAAACATGTAAGTCAGATGTTTTGCAGAGTCAAAAAGAAGATTCAACATTTTATAGATGCAATATAATCTAACATTTCCTTAATTTATTGCTTTATGTTTTTTCCAAAAGTTCTTCATAGAATGAAGAGTATACACATATATTAATTTTCTTTTCACAAAAATACCAAATGGTGATTCTTGAGGCATGTGATAAAATACATTCTTATTTCTCTTGAAGTTGGCATGCTTGCATTTGACATTTTGTACTTTCTAACTTACTTGCATTCTCTGTACTATTTAGCTTATCTATTTCAATCAATGTTTATCAGGAAGATTTATTGTACTTTTTATCTATTACCTAATTTATGCCCATGAAATTTTGACAATATTCCAAGAATCTAAAAAGAACTTCATTGAGTACTTGATATAGTGTTTCTCAATTATTTTTAACCCACAGTAATATCGCAAGATTGCCTCAGACATGATTTTATGACCTTGTATTTGTAGATTTTTCAAGTCTAGGCCTCATATGAATACATTGTCTTAAATCAGGAAAAGTGGTTAAGAGCTGTTATAAAAATTAAATGAGTTCATATACATATACTATTTAGGACAAGGCCTGGCCTCAGTCAGTATTGTAAAAGTATTTGCTATTATTATGGTAATCACCTGCTGTATTTTTTTTTTTTACTGAAAGAGATTTCTTTGAACGTAAGTTTATATGATTCAATAATAAAAACAATGCTACTGAATGTGCTTTTTAAAACCACACGTCCCACTGCATTCTCAAGATCTTCCGACGATTCTCCCCTAGAGTGATCAAGCCATCCCTGTTTTTCTGAGATTTTCCCATTTCTAGAATTGAAAGTTCCACATCCTGGGAATCTCCTCAGTCCCAGGCAAACTGGGATGTTTAGTCACCCTACCTTTCAGGTTCTTCACCCCATTTTCATCATCACTGATATAACCAGACTTCTTTGTTTATCAAAAATCACACAGCTGATGCCAGATGCAAAATAGACCCTGGTTTCCTTATGCACAAATTAAAAAGATGCACAGACTGTCTGAGACAGAGGAGAGGTAGCGTTCTGTAAATAAACACCCTGTGCCACTCTCTCGTACTTTGATGCTGTCTATGCACGTGTAGTCTGTATGCTCATGAGCAGATAGAGTATTTCCATCACATATATGTTCATAAATATAATAAAGTCGTAATGATAGTATACTACAGTTCACAGCTTAAGGAAAAAAATGCTTCAAAAATTCTTAAAGAACACTCAGGCTAATAGACACATATCTATTTTATACTACTTGTTATCTATGTTTCCAGATCAATATATATAAATAAATTTGATTTGAAAATTACCACTGTAGTGTATCTATACAATAGAACATCACTCAGCAACACAAATAACTGCCAATGCACACAAAGCTTGAATGAATCTCAGAGACATTATACTGAGTGAGAGAAATTAGTCTCAAAACATTGCATATTGTTTGGTAACGCTTATATGATATTTTCCAAAAGATACGCTCTGGATGTGAAGGATAGATCACTAGTTATCTGGGGTCAGGAATCAGTGAAGGGGCTGAGAATGAAGGGACATTTGAAGAAATCTTTGAGATTGATAGAATTGTTTTTATCGTGATTCTGGTGTTAGTCGCATGAATCATTGCATATATTAAAATTCATAGAGTAATCTATCAAAAGAAAAAAGTCAATTTTACTCTATGCTAATTAAAAACAAATAGTGGAAATGTAAGTTCAGATTTCTGAAATGAGGTGAACTATAACTCAGCTTCAGAGACAGAAGATCTGACTTCCTAAACAAAATATTACTGAATATTATTTGTCATTCAAGACCGTATTTCAGTAACATCTTAAAGATAGCATCAAATAACAAGCTCATGAGATATCCACATACTCTTCTACATTTCCTAGCTCCTGCACATTTCTGTAAGGTCGAGACATTCACTCTGACTGGCATCATAATTCTATATGAGTCAAAATTATGTATGACTTCTGGGCAGTTAGGGATGGGGACACACACACACACACACACACACACACACACGAGAAACCTAACTTTTTGTTTCTCTAGAGTAGACACCATAAAGTCAGCCGATGGGTCACGTAGCAAGTATTTGCTTAAGTTTGTAAGAAACTGTCAAACCATTATTCAGAATGCCTACGCCACTTTGCATGCTCCTCAGCAATGTATGAGACACACAGTCGCTGCATCTTCTTCTACAGCAACTTGGAGCGTCTGTGTCTATTGTTTCAGTTTGGTCATTCCAATAAGCGTGTAGTAATATCTCATCATGAATCAATTCTGAATCTCTCTAATGGTTAATAATGCTGAAAATCTTCTCGTGTGCCTATTTGTCATCCGTATGTCTTCTTTAACATAATGTCCTCTTAAGTCTTTTTGCTAATGTTAAAATTGGGTTTTCTTATTATTGAATATTGACAGTAACTTACATACTCTGAATATTAGTACTTTGTCACACAAAATGCAATTAGTTTTTCTCTGTAAGTAGCTTGTTTTGTGCGTATTTCTTTAATTCTCTTAAGAATGTCTTTCACAGAGAACATTTGAAAAAATTTAATGAAGTCTAATTTATCCATTTTTTTAATGGATCATGTTTTTGGTGGCTTACCCCAGATAATATTTTTATTTATCCCTGGTAATGGAGGATAGAATGACAGGGCAAATGCAACCAGTGACAACCTCAGTCTCTTAAAGCCACAGCTCTGCTTAACAAAGAAAAGGTTCTCTACCTTCAGAGTTTGGCTCCGGGAGTTTCCCGACACTCATTACCGCTAACATTGCTGACAGACATAGTGGAAAAGAAAAAAGTTGGATTTCTGCACTCTGAGAGTTATAACACAGCAAGTATAAATACTGAGCTTACAGAATAATTCAGAATATTTTTAATTAAAAATTAAATTCAAAAATTACTCATTTGGGTGCTAACTGGAAGTTCCAGATTACACTATGAAAGTCCACACATAATACAATATATTCAACAGATTTTCCCCAAAATTGCCTATTCTGGTTACACTTATTCATTAATTCATATCATCAATAATTCTGAGCACTACACATGTACCAAGAAGAACATGAGACAGATTTCCCCTTAGTATAAAAATAAAGAAGTTCAAAGCAGCTTCCCGGACTTCCCTTTAGGAACATGCATGGGCCACCCGCAGGTGAGGTGTACAAAATGCAACACAGTCCTGTGTCCCCGTCTCAAGGATGTTCACCCTTAAGGAGGCTGAAGCCACTTCTGCATCAGCCCATTAAACAAGGCTTTACCTTTACTTTCCTTAAGAATAAACTAAGCAAAAATGTGCACACGTGTAGCCATGCACCTGTGCATGCGTACACACACACACAGAGACACACACGCATTTTCATGCATGCATACTATTTACCCTTTCCATATGTAATAGGTTCTATATCAAAGATTCAAAGATTAACTTGGTTATATAAATCTCATAACTAGAGAGTTTCATATTCTTTTTGGTCAAATCAGATGCAAGGAAGACTATATGGGAGGGAAATAAAATTGGAGGTGAGGCTGGGTGGTTGGGAGAGCCATAATCATTATTTTTTCATGCTCATCGGACCAGAGAGTTTTCCGCAATTTCAAGTTTAACAGTTTAACTTTAGCGTTCTGTGGCATAAGTTACAAAGCAGAAAGTGATACACTGACAGAAACAAATAGAGGAAGATTCTGTTATTGCTCATAGGCACTGATTATCTTGGAAGTGACAAAAAAAAAGAAAAAAGAAAAACTCATTTCACTTAGAGGTTCTCCTTCACATACTTAAAATAACTTAATAAAGTTAATTCTGGAAAAAATGTGGGTGTGTTGAATAATGAAGCAGCAGTATTAGAGGTAGATGAGCTTTAAAGTTCTACTTTGCCACCTCACCAGCTGTCTCTTTTGGTTTCTTCACAGATAAACCGAGTGTCATTATTCCCCTGCAGTGGTGCTTAGGCTGTTTACATGAGATAATGCATGTAAGGCCATTTTCACAGTATGTGTCACATAAAAATACTCTTTAAATGTTAGTTTCCAACACAGGGTCTAGGAAAACAAAGAAAAGGGAGGAAAGAAAGGTGTTAGCCAAAGCAACATAAATAAAATCTCCCCATTTACAAGAAGATGGAGGTCCAGCCATGTCCATCTATAGCACAGAAGGGGGCCTGGGTTCTTTTGTTAAAATGAGTTTGAGTTCAGACTCAATGACATGGATTGGGAAGCCTAAAAGGAAGTTCTGACCACAAAAATATATTTCTGTTCTTAAAGTTGGGAACGAGTAGGTTGGCACTGGTGGGTGAACACATATTTTTCAAGTCAGAGTTAAAGTTTAGCTGCAGGATGAACACTCTTATTTAGTAGCAGATATTCAATAAGAACATGATAGTTACAGATGAGATAGCTGACAGTGATAGTCCCATTTTTCAATCCATAAACACAAGCATGAAAGGCATCTAAATTATTTCATTTTAAATTATTACTTTCAGAGTTCCAGTTGTCAAACTAAGATTTGAACTAAATGGACACATACCTCCAGAATGAGATTTCCAGTCCAGAAGTGAGGATCTATATAATGCATTGCCCAAGGACACTTCCCTTTCCTGAAATATCTAATATTCATCTTTCACAACCACAAATTACTGGAAGAGCTGCCAGCTTGTTCTTGGCAAGATTTTTGGAAGAACTTGCTTGGCATATTATGTCCTATCTTGAGGTTTGCAAGGAGCAAGGACAGCTTGACAAAGCCACGTCAGGGAAATGCTGCTCCACCAGCAAGCCAAAGGTCAGACAGTAATTTAAGCAGCAGTTTGCTGTCAAGGGTAGAACACTCCCTGGTTTCCTCTCGCAAGCAGGGAGAAAATCAATCCTTTAGTAGCCTTCGAATGGAAAGTTTAATTCAGGACAAGAAAAGTAAACTTGCTTTGCTTTTTTCTTTCTTTTTTTCTGATTAGTCAGCAGACAGCTCTGTAATTGTTCTGTTGACAGCCTAACTTTTTTAATGTCAACCTTGTCCTTTTTCTCTCTCCTGGCTCTCAAATTATGCAGAAAACAGAAAAACTGAAAGTATGCTTCAACCCCAGAAAGTTAACTAGCAATGACTACTCGGACGCTGATTTTAATGGATCCAAAGCTCAAACTCAATCCAAATGGTTTTCATACAAAAACAAATACTGTAATTGTTCCATAAAGAGAACATTATATTGAACCACTTGATTTGATTAATAATCCATGGGCTTGATCTGCAGATTTTCAGAAAACAAAGCCACAGTTTCAATACAACACTTAGTGAGAACTAGAGGAAAAATAGCTGATTTAGTTTATTTGTCCTCTCTAAATTTCTTGTTGAAAAATGATCTCCAGTGTTGAGGGTGGCGCCAAGTGCAAGAAGTTTAGAACATGGGAGTGGATTCTTCATGAATACCTTGGTGCGTTCCCCATGGTAATAAGTCAGTCTCACTATTTTAGATCACTCAAGAGCTATTTTTTTGTTTTTGTTTTTTGGGGCTTCTTTCATTTGATTGTTTTTTTAAGATGGAGTTTAACTCTTGTCACCCAGGCTGGAATGCAATGGTGTAATCTCAGCTTACTGCAACCTCCACCTCCCAGGTTCAAGTGATTCCTCTGCCTCAGCACCCTGAGTAGCTGGGATTACAGGCACATGCCACCATGCCAGGCTAATTTTGTATTTTTAGTAAAGATGGGCTTTCCCCATGTTGGTCAGGCTGGTCTCACTCCCGACCTCAGATGATCTGATAACCTCAGCCTCCCAAAATGCTGGGATTACAGGTGTGAGCCACTGCATCCAGGGAAGAGCTGGTTTTTAAAAAGAACATGGTACCTCCTCTGCCTTCCTCCTGTTCTTGTCATGTGACTGCCAGCTTCCCCTTCCCCTTCCACTATGATGGGAAACTTCCTCAGGCCCTTAACAATAGCAGGTGCTGGTGCCATATTTCTTTTACAGCCAACAGCACGATGAGTCAAACCTCTTTTCTCCCAGCCTCAGATATTCCTTTATCAAAACACAAAATGGACTAATACAGTAGCTTAATACTTGGAGTCCCTTCTTTGGTTTCTACAATTTGAGCTGAGTTAGCTTTCAACTTTAACCTCACTGAAGAGAGCTGTATTTTTGAATACAAGCTTTGCTTATCATTTCATTATTAAAGAACTCTGTTCTGGTTTACATGTTTCTGTTGTTGTCCTTGTTGTCTTAATATGCTATTAACCTGACAATGCTGGTCAGTTTGGTATTTAGCAATGTGATAATACTGTTTAAGATATTTGACCCAAATTATCAAAATTGTGTATTTCCATTGCAAAGAAAAAAAAATCTAACCATACAGAAAAGTCAAATCCCCAATCAGCAAATTTTCTTAATATTGAATTCAATCACATTTTAACCCCTCTCACTGTGGCAAAAGCCTTCTGCCCAGGCTTCCTGCCACCTCTCATCCCCTCAACTTTCTAATCTGCACATAGCAGCCAGAGTCACCTCATTCAAATATAAGTCAGATCATGCCACTCTCATGCTCTAAACACTCCCATGGCTTCTCATTGCATTTCAGTGGAATCTAAAGCCCTTCTGATTACTGAGAAATTCTTGTATAAACAACCCTCTCTTGCTCTTCTTCACCTTACTCTAAAAACATGCACCTCTTTTTATTTCTTCATAGCTCGTCCACACTCTCCTGGTCCAGGGTCTTTGCACTTGCTAGCCTCTTGCTTGGAAGTTCTCTCCACAGGTATTTACTTATCCCTTCCAATTCAGATCTCTGCTCAAAAAGGCTCCCTTATCTAGAACAGCAGTCACTGTCACTCCCTATTCTTGTACCTTCCTTAATGTTTTTCTAATAGCATTCACTACTGCTACGATTTTTACGTTTATTTGCCTCTCTCCTGGAATATGAATTCTATAAGAGGCAAGATTTGTTTACATTTATATTCTCAGAACTGGACTAGACAGCTCCTGAGAAGGACTAGGCATCAAATATTTAATGAATAAAACTCACTCAACAAAAGTAACACTATGCATACATTAATGTGTATCCCTCTAGACATTTTCTACATACACATAAACTATTTTTCAGAAATAAATTGTTTCACTGATATTGCTTTCGGAATTTCTGTGTGCATGTGTATTTATTTTCAAACACTCTCTTTACCTAGACTTCTAGGAGCAGAAATCTCCAAGTCCTTCTCTGGCCCTTTGAGACTAAACCTCCTGTCTCTGCCCTTGATCCAGCCTTCTACCTTTCAGCTTCCTTTAGACATGCTGGAGCTCCCTTTGCTGTTTAACTTCATCAGTATTTACTGTCTGTTCTTACTCTACCTGTTGGTACGTATGTATCCTACTTTTCTTCTAAGAAAAAAGATTTTTCCTTCAAAACACTTCTCCTGTTATTTTGTCACCTTTCTTCCTATAATAACAAGATATCAAAAAAGAGTAGTCTACGTTTTTGGTCTTCACTTCCCTATGACTCATTTCCTGTATAAGTGTCCCTAAAACCTACCTTCTGCTCTTAGAATTCTGGAAAAAAACTCTTTTCCAAGCTGACCAATTACTTTCTCATTGCTAAGCCCCAAAACCTTTCTCAGTATGATTTCCTGAATCTCCGACGAGCACCTGCCAATACTTCCTCCAACAATCCTCTGTGGCCTCACGGCACTGCACTGCAGAATGGCCACAGTCGAAAGCCTCAGCTACACTCCACTTCTTGAAAAGGAGTGTTCAGTTGTTGAACTCTTTTCCTGGAAAACTAGTAGCATCTATCTAATCAGTATGTCAAAAACATTTGCCCCACAGTTCCCTGGAATTTGAAAATAGTTCTGCTCCGTATTGTATCTAAAAGGTCAACCATCAGGTACTGGAACAAAGCTACACCGGAAGCAACACTCCATTTCAATTAAATTGCCTTGTGGTGAAGACCCCTCCAGCTGCGACATGCAGTGTTCTTGCCCCCATCCCATGAACAATGATATCTAATAGTAATCCCTCTACCGTGTATCTTAAACACCTTGGGCCTGCTTCCCGCTTTAATCCTATTGGCCCCAACTTGTTATAGAAGTGGGTTCTATTCCCCTCTGGCTTTTTAATTTGAAGTGGATTCTACTATTATACTTGGTGTGCAATTGATTGTTACACTGTGATTATTCATCTGCATCCACGAAATGTTTCCCCACATCTGACCCCTATGAACTTTGGATGGTTGTGCATTATTAAAGCTCTAGCTACTCTGCATAAAGCGGAGTATTTTTTGAACGCATAGAGCTTGTGTATCTTATTAGTGGCTATATTCCTTTCTGTAAGTATCCAGGCTTTAACAGATGTTTAAAAGATAGTTCTAAATGAATAAAGCAACAGATGGGTTCAAGTGAATTCACCACATTTTGGTTTGAATTTTGTTTCCCTTTATCAGCCCCCACCTAGAAAGCAGCTCCTCCTTTTCAGTTTTACTAAGCTCCCACCAGCTTCTGGCTTACCTTCCTTCCCTTGCTTTATTTCTGTTTGTGTTTCCTGCTCCAGCATGGTCAGCTTCATCCTGGCAAGTCCTTTAACATCCCCTAAATAATCAGACTTTCTCTATCAATCAGGCTGGTAACAAAAAGAGTGGCACCTATTACAACTGCAGATGCCAGGAAAGGGTGTTGTCTTCATTACTCTTGGAAGTGTGTAGTGTTGCAACCACAGAAGGTAACCTCATGGTGCTGATGAAAATGAAAACGCACACATCCTTCAAACAAGCAATTCCACTATGGGAATCTCTGCCCCAGAAATAAAAGTGAAAATACATAAAATTTCTCTCTAAAAGAGTATTTATTGCACTGTTGCTTATAATGTTTTATAAAACTGGAAATGAATATCCATCAAATGACAAATAATTTACAAATAATTATATAGCCACATCATAGCCACGGCCATAAATTCATGCTATAACAAATTACTCTAGAGAAGAAAGATGTATGTTATCACTTCTGTAAAGCAAAATGATTGTTTTGTTTGTCAACTGTTCCACATATATGTATATTTTTATAGAATCATATAAATGCAGAGAATTCATATAAAAACTTACTAGACATAAACATTGAAACATGGGTTACCTGGGGTATAAATGGAATTGTGGATGTTGGCATTGATGTAAGTAGAGGAGGAAACAGACGGGAAGGAGAGAACACACTCCCTGCAAGTCCCCCAAATCTACTTTTTCTAAAGCCATATATTCACATTCATAAATTTCTATAAAAATAATATCAGATAGTTCTTGCCCTATACCAAACATTGTTCTACTGCTCACTATATTATTTAATCTTCTACCAACTTAATGAAATTGATACGATTTTAACCCTCATTTTATAGACGATAAAATGCAGGCACAGAGAAATTAAGGCACTCGATAAAGTTGAAAAGGTAAAATACAGCAATATGTGTTAAATCCAGACAGTTCAGGTCCAGAGAGAATACTCTTAACCATTCACTTTTCTGTGTCTTAGGGTATGTGCAGTGAGTAAAGAAAGAAAAAGTAATTCTTAAAGATGCACAATGTGGCAATTAACAGGATAGTATTGCTTCTAAATGGTGCATTTTACTATACCGGGCTAATGCCTTTTTTTAGTTGTAGCCAATTGCATTTTTAAAAAAACAGTCTTAACTATATTACTATGTGCTAGTAGTACTTGTCTACTCATGATTGCTGTTCAGAAAGGATTAAAGCCTTCTAGAGTATATCAGTTACACCTCAAGCGACCTGTCCCAATAGCCATCAAAACACTAAGTCTCAAGGGTCTCATTTCAAGAGCTGTTGATAGGGGAAATTAACTACTTGTTGCGCGTGCTTTTTGGATCTAATTCTCCTTCTCGGTGGAATAAGGATTATCTATAAAACCTTTTGGCTAGAATGAAAGAAACCTCCTGTAATTAACATAAGCAGACTGCAGAACTATAGACCACTACCCTTTATCTGACGGGGAAGATCCACAGTGAAGGAAACAGTGCTCTGAAATTGAAATCAGTACAAGTCAACACAAAATAGAGGTAAGCAGTCATCTGAATAAATGACTTAATATAAGAAAGGAGCCCGGGCCTTGAGGTCCAAGCTCAAGCTAGACTCTGCAGTTAACTTGGCTAAGCCTCAAATCTTTCCTTGGAGAACCCGTGTACCAAGTGACACCCCTCAAGTGCTCCTTCCATCAGGCAGCCGTTAGAGCTCTCATTTTTTTCTACTGAGTTCACTTAAGCAGCAGTTTCTTCATGAGCTGAAAAAGTTACTGATTCAGCTCATCTTGTGAGACATCTCTTCCACGATACATTCATCTTCTGATATTCTGGTGTCCAAATCAGTTTGTTGTTATTTTTTTTTTACATTTGTTTTGGCCTGAATTGTCCTTCAACGTTTAATCACTTCTGAGTAAGCTGCTAAAATGAAGACTCTGGACTTGCTGAGAGGAAGAAACCTGTCTGTGACCTCCCAGGCCTTGCCCTGCATCCAGCGTTTCTCCCACAATTTGACATCTGTGCAGTGCAATGCCTCTCAGCAAAAGGGCTTTGACCATGGGACTGTCTGTCTTTAAAGATACATCTTGATTTTGACATGCATCAAAATGCTATTCGGACTTTCGAAGAGTAATGCCTAAGGTGATTCTAAATGATGGGATGGAAGAGGGACAAAATGAAAGATTCTTTCATTCTTAAGTAGATGGAGTATGCATTTGAATGCCTAGAGGGGAACTCTGATTGACAGAGAATGTATATATTGGGACAGAGGTTAAAGGTGAACAGAGAGGTTTTGGAATTGTCAATGTAGTCATTGTCACTAAAGCATTCAGCCAAAAGAGGCCACAAAGAGATGTGGAGAAAGGAAAGAACCTCGTGGGTCAAGGACAGACTCTTCTGAAAGAAGTAGGAAGATTTGGTAAGAGAAAGAAAGATGAATAGAAAGAAGCAGCATCTGTAATGAATGCTACTGCTCAGTAAGATTGAATGGGATTTGCAGGGTAAATGGGAGAATGGATGGATTGACATTAGGTGAAAATCAATGGCTTTTAATTAGTACCACCCCAAAGAGTAAGGATAATGGGGGCAGAGAATTGGATGATTATACAAAATGAGGTCGATCTTGGTTGGAATAAATTACACTTCCTACACATGGTCAGGAGTACTATGCTGTTTAAAACAACAACAACAACAGCAACAAACTACTGAGTTTGAGTGGGGGACACGTGATAAAATAACAGGAGCTATTCATTTCAAACCAACAGTCTGCCTTCATAAATAATTGCCATTACTTAAACAAGGATCAGTACAGAGGTGGCCCTGATACCCAGAATCCAAAGGTCAGCTCCCTGAAATGCTCCCAAATCACAGACATTTACCATGGCCTGGCCCTGTTCCATCTGTCATAACTTTATTCTGCCCACTGGATTTCTCCTACAACTAACAACTCTGAAAATCTCAGTTTAGAATTCCATAGAGCAAAACTATGTTAAAAATACAAATTTTAAAAAGAGAAAGGTTTAGTCTGTTTAAAAAGAACACTATCATAGATGTAAGGTTTTATTAAAAATAAAATTTCATGTATATAATAGGAAGAATATTAATTAGCTGTTTATAGAAAGGCAGAATAGTGAGGGATATAAAAAATAGAACAGAAAAGAAAGACAAGTTTGAATATTAAAAACTATAGTAAACTAGCAATTTAGACACTCAGATTGCAGTATGAATCTGCAGAGGTCATCCAGTGACAGAACAAAGAAACGGACAAAAAAATGGCACTGGCTCCAGCTTATGTGGTATTTTCCTCTTCTCTCATCAAAAAAAGCAAAGAGATGACAGAATACAGAATACCCTAAAAAGGACACCACAGAGTAGAAAACTCACAACCTCGGTGTGTTTAGTGCCTGATATAGTTTAGGTATTTTCCCCACCCAAATCTCCTGTTGTAAAGGAATCCCATGTTGATGGGGCCTGGTGGGAGATGCGGGGATCATAAGGTCAAATCCCTCACTGCTGGGTGCTGTCTTCCTGACAGTGAGTTCTTGCGAGATCTGCTCCTTTGAACAGGTGTGGTACCTGCCCTCTGCTGCCTCTGTCTGGTCTTGACAGTGAGTTCTTGCGAGATCTGCTCCTTTGAACAGGTGTGGTACCTGCCCTCTGCTGCCTCTGTCTGGTCCTGACAGTGAGTTCTTGCGAGATCTGCTCCTTTGAACAGGTGTGGTACCCGCCCTCTGCTGCCTCTGTCTGGCTCCGGCTTTCGTCAGGTGAAGTACAAGTTTTTGCTTTGCTTTCTGCCTTGAGTAAAAGCTTCCTGAGGCCTCCCCAGAAGCAGATGCTGCTATTCTCCTTGTAAAGCCTGCAGGATCATGAGCCAATTAAACCTCTTTTCTTTTCTCTTCTTCTTTTTATTATTATTTTTTTTGTGATCAAGTTTCCCTCTTCTAACCCAGGCTGGGCTGCAGTGGCACTGAACCCCCACCTCCCAGGTGCAGTGATTCTCCTGCCTCAGGCTCCCGAGTAGTTGGGATCACAGGTGCCTGCCACCACACCCAGCTAATTTTGGTATTTTTAGTAGCGATGGGGTTTCACCATGTTGGCCAGGCTGCTCACGAACTCCTGACCTCAGGTGATCCACCCACCTCACCCTTTCAAAGTGCTGGGATGAGCACTTTGATTAGAGGGGTGAGCCACCATGCTTGGCCAAGCCTCTTTTCTTATAAATTACCCAGTCTCAGGTATTGCTTTATAGTAATGCAAACATAGCCTAACACACTATCGTTTCAGTATTTTTTTTTTTTTTTTTGAGACAGAGTTTCGCTCTTGTTACCCAGGCTGGAGTGCAATGGCGCGATCTCGGCTCACCGCAACCTCCCCCTCCCGGGTTCAGGCAATTCTCCTGCCTCAGCCTCCTGAGTCGCTGGGATTACAGGCATGTGCCACCATGCCCAGCTGATTTTTTGTATTTTTAGTAGAGACGGGGTTTCACCACGTTGACCAGGATGGTCTCGATCTCTTGACCTCGTGATCCACCCACCTCAGCCTCCCACAGTGCTGGGATTACAGGCTTGAGCCACCGCGCCCGGCCCCCGTTTCAGTATTTTAAAACAAAGTGTTGAGGACATTTAGAAAAGTTAATGTTTAAAATCACAGAGCTAATAAACTGACTTAAGGACTTGTCCCAATTATTAAACTTTAGAAACTAGATATACAAGTTAGAATTAAATTAACTTGAATGTTAATTGATAACAAGGGAAATGGTATTTATTTTTGCCTTGTTTTATATTTTATATTGTTTTATAGCTTGCTCCTGATTCACAGTGAGCAAATCAGGAAGCTCTTCACAGTAATAAGCAGCCCAAAGAAATGTTCTAATATTTCTGTTAGCATTTTGACAGTACACTATTGGGTAAAAGAGGAAACAAATGCTGAGATGGAGATGTGCATTCAGATGGTTTATTGGGGCATGCTCTCAGAAACACCTGAGACATGCATGCCTTAGAGACACTCCTCAGCCACTAGAAGAAGGAGTCTGCAAAGAGTGAATGTGGGCGGTCGAGCAGAGCATCTACTTTGGCATAAAACCAACAGGCGAGATTCTGCAACAAAGACAACCAGTTAATCTGTGCGAACTTTGCCTCGGACTGATGGCTATAGCCCAACAGAACTTTTACACCCAAGTTGTGTATGAGACCCTCATTATCCAACCACTCAGGCAGAGCTGCCTTGACCTTCACCTTTCTAATGAATAAAGTTATCAATAACTGCCAAAGCAGGGAATATGTTCTTCTGTAGCAAGAATCTTCCACAAGAATTGGAATCAGAATGTCATAAACCACCTTCAAATAATGGCTCTGAACACATCTTTATACACTCTAACTACCTGGTATCTTGTAGTTCTAGTTAACATCCATGATTTTCTGATCTGGGAGAGGTAGTAAATTCCAGGGGATTCTAGGAGAGCGGGAAGCCTTTGCAAGACCGATGTCCCACATAATTGCAGTCATGTATCACTTAACAACAGGAATACATTCTGAGAAAAGCATCATTAGGCAATTTTGTTATTGTGCAAACATCATAAAGTATATTTACGCAAACCTGGATGGCATAGCCTACTACGTACCTAGGTGTACAGGATAACCTATTGCTCCTAGGCTACAAACCTGTACAACAGGTTCTATATTGAACACAGGAGGTAATTTTAATGTAATAGTAAGTATTTATGTATCTAAACATCTTTATGTGGAAAACATATTGTGTCATGCTACAACACTGCAATGTCACTAGGTGGAAGGAATTTTTCAGCTCCTTATAATTTTATGAGACCACTGTGGTACATGTGATCCATCAATGACCAAAATGTCATTACATGGTACAAGGCTATAAATGTAGAATGAGGCGAGTTCTGACTGAAAATCAGAGTGAAACAGCATAGCATATGGCCCAAGTGTCAAATTTAAGAAGATATTTGTAGAAAGAAATGTGTCTATCTTGAGGCAGCTGGCCATAAAGCCTATGAAAATAAAATTCCGGAAGAATTTCAAGGTTAAAACTTATGCTGAATTGATAATCCAGGGTATTAACCATAAAAATCTCTCTTCTTCTTCTATCACCTGTTATCCTTCCTTTGCCAACCTGTGTAAGCCTCATATGTCTATTCTTTGAGTTTGAACTTTGAAATCTTAAATGAAAGGGAAGAAGAACCAAGTTTTCAACTCAACGTTGAGTACGTGCTTATTTGCAATGTAAAATAACTGATCACAGAAGACAGAGTGAAGAGAAAGATTAAAGGATCCCACTTAGATTTAATGCAGGTATTTTCAGTCATCTAAAGATGTGCTTAACTCACATATGACCATTATTTGATTTTAAAACAAACAAAACAAAAGCTTTCAAACTTTCAGTGGAAGCTCTCAAATGAATGGGTTTTCTTTACTCATTCATTACAAGCAGGGTCAACCCTCTTATATAATGGAAAGTGAAAGGCCATTCTCTTCCCGCGCCTACTGCAAGAGTGGATACAGGCAACACAGGAGAATATCCACTATGGCATAAAACCAACAAGCGAGATCCTGCGATAGAGACAGCATCTGAATTCCCTACTTTTTCACTGTGATATCAAAAAAAGTTAATATTTTGTTGTTGTTCTTGTTTCCTGGAACACTCGCAGAATCTCCGAAGTGATAGGAGTGTTTTTTGTAGGCTAATGACATGGCTGGTAGGTGGGGGCCCCTGGATAGTTTCAGAATGGTGGCTGCTTACCAGAAAGACGAAAGAATTATTAGAAAGTGGTAACTTCCAGTCCCCCAACTCACCTTTAGAGTCAGGAAAGGGGCTGGAGATCAGGTTAATTACCAACGGCCAGTGATTAAATCAATCTTGCCTATGCAATGAAATCTCCATAAAATGCCCTAAATGACAGGCTTCTGAGAGCTTGTAGGTTTGGGGAACACATCAAGGTGCTAGAAAGATGTCTTAATCTATGCAGTGTAGCCATTAAGAAGGACATGAGGTTGGGTAATACATGAAGAAAACAGCTTTATTTGGCTCACAGTTCTGTGGACTGAACAAGAAGCACAGCATCGGCATCTGCTTGGCTTCTGGTGAAAACCTCAGGCTGCTTCCACTCATGGTGGAAGGTGAAGGGAAGCTGGCATGTGAAGGGATCACATGGTGACAGAGGAAGCAAAAGAGAGAGGGAAGAACTGCTAGGCTCTTTATAATAACTTGATCTCCTGGGAACTAACAGAGAATTGATTCACTCCCAGAGGAATCATGAGAGCATTAATCTATTCATGCAGTACTCACCACCATGACCCAAACACCTCCTGCTAGTCTCTACTTCCCAGCAACGCTACAGTCGGTATGACATTTCAACAGGATATTTGGTGGGAACCAGCTATAGCAGAGGGCATGGAAGCTCTGTGCGATCTCCATTCTCAAACCTATGGAGCTCTTCCATTTGGCTGTTCCTGAGTTATATTCTTTATAATCAACTAATAATAAGCAAAGCACTTTCCTCAGTTCTGTGAGTCAACATAGAAAATTATTAAATTATTAAATATGAGCAGGGGTTGTGTGAACTCCCTGAATTTATGGTCTGTTAGTCAGAAATACTGGTGATAACCCTGAATTTATAACTGGCATGTGAATTAAGGGCAGCCTTGTAGGACTGAGCCCTTAATTTGTGAGATCTGATGCTGACTCCAGGTAGACACTGTCAGAATTGAACTGAATTATAACACACCTAGCTGATGTCAGAGAACTGGAGAAATGGTGTTGGAGAAATCACCACGCATTTAATGTCAGAACTATTGTGAGTAAAAACAGTTCATTTTTACTCTCAGAAGATGATCTCAAGTTTATATAGTAATTTCCAGAAAAAAGGTGGCAGACTGGAATTTCCTCAATTTCTTGTCATGAAACCTCTTTCCCACATGTTATATAAAGCTGTTCCTTCATCTATACAATGCCAGTCTTTCAGCCTGTGGTCATAACTCATCTCCCTCAAAATTTTTTGAAATTTGGCATGTGATAGTAATTACATATTTTCTTTCTTGTACTTTTGTTCTCCCCACCCAAGTAGAACCTTTTAATCAGCAAATTAACATGATATACTCTCTAACACACACACACACACACACACACACACTCCATCACTTCACTTTCTCGTTCTTCCTTTTTCAGATATCAACTCCTCAGGTACAAACTCTCTTTAGAAGTGCTAGTTAGGCCACGTGCAGGGGCTCACACCTATAATCCCAGCACTTTGGGAGGCCAAGGTCAATGGATCACTTGAGGTCAGGAGTTCGAGATCAACCTGGCCAATATGGTGAAACTCTGTCTCCACTAAAAATACGAAAATTAGCCAGGTGCAGTGATGGGCCTGTAATCCCAGATATTTGGGAGGTTGGGCAGGAGAATCGCTTGAACCTGTGAGGCGGAGGTGACAGTGAGCCAAGAGTGCTCTATTGCACTCCAGCCTGGGTGACAGAGCAAGATTCCTTCTCAGAAAAAAAAAAAAAAAAAAAAAAAAACAAGTGCTAGTTTTACTGTACTAGTTACTTCTATTTTCTCTTCTTATACTGACCTTTCAGTTTATATCAATATAATCTCTCACCATGCAAATGGCTCTTGCTGATATAACCAAAAATGTTTACGTTGCCAAATTATGTTTCTTGAACTTACAGCAAAAGTTTTTCCAGTTGACTAATTGCTATCTCTTTGGCTTTTCTGGCATTGTGAGTTCTTGACTTTTCTTGCTTCTCCATCCACTCCTTGGTCCTCTACAACCCAACCTTTAAATGGTGGCAATCTCAAGATTTGCCCCAGTCCCTTTTCTAATTCCTTTACTATCTCCTCAAGTAAGCTAATTGTCATGTCTTTGATAGCTATTGATACATAAAATACAACGAAGTATATGTAGTATACAGATAAGTGTATGTCTTGTGTGTATATCTCTAGGTCAGTTGGAGTTCAACTAGTCTTAACTTGATTTGCCTTCTCTTTAAGCTGCTAGTTGGGTCCAGGTCTGCTCATGTTTTTCATATTCCTTGGATCAGCAGCTCACCAAGGCTAGTGAAAGGTTTGGAATAAGTAGTGCTGGTTATATAAATGAAAAGTGATCGTGAAGAGAATGAAAAGACAAGCCACAGACAGAGAAAATCTTTATGAAACATAAATCTATTAAAGGACAAATATGCAAACTATACACAGACCTCTTAAAACTGAACAATTTTAAAAAACTTGTTTAAAAATGGACAAAATATACTTTTCCTAAGTTAATGCCAGATACCAAACCATAAATCCAAGAAGCTCAGAAAACACCAAGTAGGATACATATGAAAACAAAAACAAAAAATGAACAAAAACTACACACAGGTGTATCATTTTCAAACTATATAAAATGAAAGATAAAATACCCTAAAAGAAGCTGGGAAGAAAAATATCTTCTTTTTAATTGCATTTTAGGTTTTGGGGTACATGTGAAGGACATGCAAGATTGTTGCATTGGTACACACATGGCAGTGTGATTTGCTGCCTTCCTCCCCATCACCTATATCTGGCATTTCCCCCCATGCTCTCTCTCCCTAACTCCCCACCCCCTATTGTCCCTCCCCTAATTCCCCCATGTGATGCTCCCCTCCCTGTGTCCATGTGTTCTCATTGTTCAACACCCACCTATGAGTAAGAATATGCGGTGTTTGATTTTCTGTTCTTGTGTCAGTTTGCTGAGAATGATGGTTTCCAGGTTCATCTGTGTCCCTACAAAGGACACGAACTCATCATTTTTCATGGCTATCTTCATATAAAAATAAGAATTACATTCAAGTATCCCAATAAATTATGCAAGCAAGGAGAGAGTAGACTAAAATATTTAATGTTGAGAGAAAAAAGCTATCAACACAAAATTCTGTACCCTGTGAAACTACCCTCAATAAGCAAAAATTGGGAAAATTTGTTCCCAGTAGACCTGCCTTGTAAGGAATATTTTTAAAAGTTAGGGGAGGGATAACAGGGGATGGGGGGATTGGAGAGGGATAACACTAGGAGAAATACCTAATGTAGATGATAGGGAGATGGATACAGCAAATCTCTATGGCATGTGTATACCTGTGTCACAATGCTGCACCATCTGAACATGTACCCCAGAACTTAAAGCATAATAATAAAAAAAATTGCTAAAGAAAAATAAAATAATATAGATCAGCAACTACAATTTACATGAAGGAAAATTTACGTAAATGAATAGAAACAAAAACAAGTTTTTATTAATAGATCAAAAGGATATTAGTTTGTTCTAGACAATAATGTCTATATTTATATATGTTTACACACACATAAATATATATGCTTATGTATAAGTGAAGAGAATGACAGCAGTAATACAAGGGGTGGAGAGAGGAAGTAGAAATGTTTAGTTATGATAGACTATTTGCACCACATGTACAGAGGCACAGCATTATTTGAATGTAGACTTGGATTCGTTGTAAATGTGTATTACAAACCATACAGCAAACACTAAACAGGGTAAGAAAAGTAAAACTGACATGCTAAGAAAGGAGAGAAAACAGAATTATATAAAATGCTCAATTAAAATCACAAAAGGCAGAAAAGAGTGGAAGACAATAATAAGAACAAAGAACAAAGGCAACAAATAGAAAATCTGGTAGATATTTATCCAGTTATACCAATAATCACTGAACATCAGTGGTCAAAACGATGGTTTAAAAGAGATTGTCAGAGTGAATCAAAAAGTAAGACTGAAGCCTATGTTGTCTATAACCACCTGACATATAAAGGCACATATAGATTAAAAGTAAATTAATGAAAAATGTGCATCATGCGAAGACCAATCAAAAGAAAGCAGGAGTAATTATATTAATTTAATACAGAGCAGATGTTAAAATGAGAAATATTATGAGGGATTAATAATGGCATTACACAATGATAACGTGTTCAGTTCTTCAAGAAGACATAACAATCCTTAATATGTATGTACCTAACAACAGAGCATCAAAATAAATGAAGCAAAAACTTGTAAACTTCCAGGAGAAAGTAATGAATCCACTATCACTATCAGAGACTTTAACATCATCTATTAAAAACAGACATTATCTAGCAGAGAAAAATCATTAAAGACATGACTGAACATCATTAATCAACTGGACATACTTGATATCTATAGACGACATCATCCAACAACAGCAGAAACACACACACACACATACACACACACACATTTTTCTGAAGCTCTTTATGGACTACACACCTGAGAGATAACATCCTGGGTCATAAAAGAACACCTTAACAATTTTTTTAAAAACAGTATGCAAACAATACCTGCTCTCAGACCACACTGAAAGTAAACTAAAAATCAGTAACATGCAGGTATAGCTAGAATTCCCAAAATACACAGTGATTGGACAACACTTTCATAAACAACACATAGACCAAAGAAGAAACTTCAAGAGAAACTTAAAAATATCAAGTAAATGAAAATGAAAATATAACATTGACATTTATGGAATGAGGTAAAAGCAATGCTTTAAGGGAAATTTATGATATTAAATGAATATTTATAATATTAAATGAATATATTAGAAAATAAGAAATCAGATATCAACAATGTACATTTCTACCTTAGGGAACTAGGAAAAGAAAAGTAAATTAAATCCATAGTAAGCAAAAGAAAAGAAATAATAAAAATCAGAGCATAAATAACTAAAATTAAAATCAGGAAATAAGAAAAAACAGTGGAATCAAAAGCTTTTTCTTAGAAAAAGTCAATAAAATTAATAAAACTCTGGTGTGGATAACTAAGGAAAAACACAGAGGAAACAAGTTATTAATATCAGAAACACAAAATGGGACATTACTACAGATCTCATGAGTATTAAAAGAATAACCAAAGAGTATTATAAACAAGCTTGTTCACACAAAGTTGATAACCTAGGTGAAATGGGCCAATTCCTTGAAAGATACAGTAAGCCAAAATTCACAAAATAATTTAGATATTGTCTAAATAGGCCTATAGCTGGTAAATAAATTCAATAAATAACCTTCTAAAGCAGAAAGCTCCAGATCAATGGGTTCACTGATTAATTGTATCAAATGATTACATAATAAATTATTTGATTCTCTACAGTCTCTTCCAGATGGCAGATGCAGAGGGAATACATCCAAACTCATTCTATGAGAACAGCATTACCCTAATACCAAAACCAGACAAAGAAATCACAAGAAAAGTATCAACCAATGTATCTCATGAAAATGGATACAAAAATCCTCAATAAAATATTAGCAGATGGAATCCATCAATATATATAAGGTATTATACACAGTGACCAAGTGGGATTTGTCACAGGTATGCAAGGCTGGTTCAACATTCAAAAATCAATTAACGTAATCCATCATATCAACAGGCTAAAAAGGAAAAAATCCACGTGATCATGTCAACAGACGCAAAAAAAATTTGACAAAACCCGAAGCAATTTATGAAAAAAGAAAAGAAACTCTCAGTAAACTAGGAATAGAGGGAATCTTCCTCAAACTGATGTACATTATCTACAATAAAACTATAGGTAACACCACACTTAATGGAAGGAAACTAGAAACTTACTCTCTAAGATCTATGACAAGAATTACAACTGCTCTTATTGCTCTTTTAAACATTACTTGAAATCCTAGCTAACAAAATAGGGCAAGAAAAGTAAGCAAAGGTATACAGATTGGGAAGGAAGAATAAAACTATTTCTGTACAACAATGATGTGATTATATAAAACTGGAAGAAATTGATTTGAAATTTCCTGGAACTAATAAACAATTTTGCAAGGTTTCAGGATACAAGATTAATACGCAAATGTCAATCTCTTACCTATACATCAATAATGAACAAGTTGTCTTAGTCTGTTTTGCATTGCAGTAACAGAATACTCTCAGCTTCTGGTAAAGGCTTCATGCTGCATCGTAACATGGTGGAGAACTGGAAGGAAAAGCAGGCATGCCAAAGTGTGAAACACAGAGCACAACCTTGCTTTTTAACAACTTGCTCTTGGGAAAAGTAATCCAGTCCCAAGAGAACCAACCCAGTCTTGCAATAAAGACATTAATCCATTTAATGACATAATTATTTTTAATTATGTCATTACCATTACATTGGCAATAAAATTTACCTCTCAATACCATTACATTGGCAATAAAATTTCAACATTAGTTTGGTGGGGACAAACCCCATACAAATCATAGCACAAGTGAAGCTTGAAATTAAGAAAGCAATAAAACTCTGATGAATAAAATAACAAATCGCAATAAATGGACAGATATTCCATGTTAATGGATATGAAGATTCAATATCATCAGCATGTCAGTTTTTTCCACTTTGATTTATATATTCAATGCGATCCCAATAAAAATTTTAGAAAATTATTTCGTAGGTATCGACAGACTGATTCTGAAATTTATATGGAAAGGCAAAAAATTAAAACTAGTGAACATTAAATTGAATAAAAACAAAGTTAGAAAATTGACACCACTCAACTTCAAGACTTATTGTAAAGTAATAGACAAAAAACCTAAGGAAGTAGAATAGAGAGCCCAGAAACAGATCCAGATAATGATAATTAATTGTTGAAAAAGGAGCAAAAGAAATATAACATTAAAAAGATGATCTTTTCAACAAATGATCTAGAAACTACTGGTCATAGTATCTTTTTTAAAAAAAAGAATCTAGACAAAGACTTTATACCCTTCACAAAAATTAAATCACAATGGATCATAGACCATAACGTAAAATGAAAAATTATAAAATTCCTAGACAATAACATAGGAGAAAATGCAGATTATCTTGGGCATGGTGATAACTTTTTAGATCTGACACAAAAGTCATAATTCATGAGATAAATATTTATAAGCTGGACTTCACTAAAATCAAGAACTTCTGGTTTCCAAAAGACAACATCAGGTGATTGAGAAGACAAGCCACAGACTGGGAGAGATTATTTGAAGAAGCACGTGATAAAACACAAAGAACTCTTAAAATCCTACAGTAAGTAAATAAACAACCTCATTATGATTTTTTTTTTCCTTGTAACAGAGTCTTGCTTTTTCACCCAGGCTCACTGAAACCTCTGCCTCCTGGATTCAAGCAATTCTCCTGACTCAGCCTCCTAACTAGCTGGGACCACAAGTGTGCACCATCACATCCAGCTAATTTTTGTATTTTTAGTAGAGATGGGGTCTCACCATTGTTGGCCAGGCTGGTCTCAAACTCTTGAACTCAAGTGATTTGCCCACCTCAGCCTCCCAAAGTGCTGGGATTACAGGCATGAGCCACTATACCAGGCCCAACAACCTGATTTTTAAAATGGGCCAAAGACCATAACAGATGCCTCAGCAAAGAAGATATATGGAATATACAGATGGCAAATAACCATGTGAAAAGATGCAGCACATCTTCTATCATCAGGAAAATGTGAATTAAGATGACAAAATATCTCTACACAGCTATTAGGATGGCCAAAATCCACAACACTGATGACACCCACTGTTGGCAAAGATATAGAGCAACAGCAACTCTCAATCTTTGATGGTGGGAATGTAGAATTCCACAGCCACTTTGAGAGGATTTTTTTATTGTTGTTTGTTTAAAAAAAATTAAAATTTCAGAGACAGTGTCTTGCTATGCTGTACAGGCTAGAGTGCAGTGGCTACTCACAGGGACAATTATAGCACATTATAGCCTCAAACTTCTGGGCTCAAGTGATCCTCCTGCCTCAGCCTCCCAAGTAGCTGGGACTACAGTATATGCTACTGTGGCCTGTACAGCCACTTTGAAAGACAGTTTGGTGGGTGTCCTATAAAACTAAACTCACTCCTACCATAAGGTCCAGCAATCAAGCTCTTCACTATTTATCCAAAGGAGCTGAAAAACATATGTCCGCACCAACACCAGCATACGGTTGTTTATAGCAGGTTTATTCATAATTGCCAAAACTTTTAAGCAACCAAAATGTTCTTTAGCAGATAAACAAAGTGTGGTACATCCATACAATGAAACATTATTCAACAATAAAAGGAAATAACCTATCAAGCCATGACAAAACATAGAGGAACATTGAAAGCATATTGCTAAGTGAAATAAGTCCATCTGAAATGGAGACATATTTTATGATTTCAACAGTATGACATTGTGGAAGAGCCAAAATCAAGGAGACAAAGACATCAATGGTTGCTAAGGGTTTAGAGAAAGTGGGGAGGATCCAAGGGGGGAAGCATAAGGGATTTTTAAGAGAGTGAAACTATTCTGTTTGATCCTTTTTTTGTTTGTTTTTTGAGCCAGAGTCTGGCTGTATTACCCAGGCTGCAACGCAATGGCACCATCTTGGCTCACTGTAACCTCTGCCTCCCGGGTTCAAGCAATGCTCCTGCCTCAGTCTCCCAAGTAGCTGAGATTACAGGTGCCCAGCTAATTTTTTATATTCTTAGTAGAGGCGGATTTCACCATGTTGGCCAGGCTGATCTCGGACTCCTGACCTCAGGTGATCCACCCGCCTCATCCTCCCCAAGTGCTGGGATTACAGGCATGAGCCACTGCACCATTAATGGTGAATATATGTCATCATGTATTTGGCAAAACTCATAGAATGCATAACAGAATAAGTGAACCCTAATGTAAGCTACGGACTTTGGTTGATAGTTTTGCCTATCAGTATTGGTTCATCAATTCTAACAAATGTACGATATTAGATATTAATAATGAAGGTAATATGAGGACTCCATACTTTCTGCTCAATTTCCCTGGAAACTTAAAACTGCTCTTAAAAATTCCAATAATAATATATACAGGAAACAGATATTATAAATAGCCTTTAGTTACTGTAGGGAAAAAAAGAAGAAATTCCTCACCATCTTGCATCAGCGTTGCTGTGATGCAAATGGGCTTCATAAATTAGTTGTATATTGAGCCTGAACCTTGAACAATGGATGTGGAAGGAATCTGGAGGAAACAAATTGTAATAAAAATATTGGCTAAAAATTAAAAGTAATATTGTCATTATTCTCTTTGTCAGTAAATAGATCAAAAGCAGGATGCTGAGAATTCTGTCATTAATGGAATTTCACATGATGGCTAAGTTTCCTAGTAGCCATCCATCCTTAACCAAATTTCTCTTGTTTCTACTGAATTCTTTTGTAAGAAGGGTGTACAGATGCTTAGCAGCTGTTGCTGTATGTCAGGAAGCAGCTTTATAACTCTGCCTCCCAATGAAATAAATAGAAACTGTAGGTTATAGAAGCTCCAGTTCTCACATCAGTGGTATGTACTGGGGATGCTGTAATGGCTACCACCTGAGATATGCAGAGAAAAAGCAAAAACGAAAAATGTTCCGTGCACCTCATGCCTTTCTGAAAAATGATAGCTTTCCCGCAAGACATATGGAAACAACTGCTTTCCCGAATATGTAATGTCTCAGGGTACAGACGAAGCCAGTCGACTTGACAGATAACAGCGAGGAGAGAAATATATGAACATTTCTCTTTGGGCCAAGAAGCAATAATGTGTCTTACTAGAGTTACTGCCTCTATTAAAAGTAGATACAGGATATTAATTGTATTACACAGGAGTTCAGAACAAGGGCTAGAGCACAGCTCCAAAACAGCATGGAAACTGTCACTTCCCAGCTTAGCTTTCTCTAATTAAGTCCCAGTGGGGTCTCCTGTTCATTTCGGTAAAGTGCACTTCTCAGGATAAATGATATTTAAGTGCTCAGAAAAAATCCCTGCATCTAAATTGGTCACCAACTCAAATTTGTACTAGATGGCGGTGACCGTGACTGCAAATTGTTACACACACCTCCAGTGTCTCTTTGTTTATGAGTATGCATCTGCCAGTTAATGGGTTGTCGCTGCCTCTTCAAAGCAGACCATCACGACAGTAAGTCCTCAACGGGTAACCCAGAACCAAAGGCCAGCTATGTGGAGCTGCATAGAAAATTCAGTCTGAGAGGACCCAAAACTAGAATGGTCGTTATTTGTTGGTCATTTTTGTAGTATTCAATGTAGCCAGTTTGAGGGGAGCCTCTTTTCCTTGAAAACCTTGAACCAAGCTTAACATTTTTTTCTTTGAAGATTCATGGAACAGTGAGAGAGAATGCACATATGCGCATTGTGTGGGTGTCCTTATGAAGCTTCACCTCCCTGCTCAGCCATGCCTACTTTTGTTGTGTTTGCATTTCTCTTACTTTTAATGTGTATATTGTTTTCTTTCTCAACCCCGGTGCTCAAACACCCTTTGGTACTCTTTCCTCTTTTCCTGGAACTTCTTTGATCTTATTAAATTTCAAAAGACAGGAAACAAACAAAAAAAAAAACTATGGCTCTGATTGAAAACCACAAAAAATGGTTATATCATATTATAATGGATATTTTGTTTCTTTTTTTAAATGTGAAGTCCCAAAAGTAAGGTAGAAATTACATTTTTTAATTTAAAAAATTCATGAATTTAGACACAGAATTAAGGTTAACTAATTAGATGATAGAGAAAGACTGTCAGTTCCAGCATTAAGTAATCTACAAGGACTGACTTAATAACTGTGATGTATAATTGGGGCCATATCTGCTTTGAGCCAGAGGTGAATTGCTGATCTGAAAGGAAAAGTTGCACACCCCATTCACCTGGCTATTTTCATTCCCCAGAGCCTTTGAATATGTCCCTGCTGCACTATTAATAAAGCGAGTGTGTCCTAGGAGTCCATCTATTTTACTATGTTATTATTCCGTAGGGTAGTGTCCTAGGTTAATAAAGCCTCATTAACGATTGCTAGCAGAACCCCTCAAGCTTTCCAGTGATTCATTTTAAAATAATGGAAAGAACATCAGAATTTGCCCCCATATCCAATTTCAAATGCCCTAAAGCAAAGAATAAGAGGATGGAAACACAAAAAGGTATGTGCTGTCTTTCTGCAATGTCAAAAACATAATCATTCTAGGGGTCACTGTTAGTTACTGAATAACCTGTGTGGGATGAAAAGTATTGCCATTTTAAAAGTGCATATTTTCTCATCTTGTGGAGCATAGCAATCTATTATATAGCTAATGTGAAGTATCTATGCTTTATCCCTGGATGTTCTTAATTTCCCACTCAGGTAGCAAGAAATTTTTCTTGCAGCCTCCTAATGTAAGCATAAAATTGTTGTTGTGACCCATTTTATTGTCGCCATTAATGCTGGTACCCGATTTGTTAGAGTGAATAAAATGCATATTTATTTTAGGCACATGTTTGAAACTTTTTCATTGAGAAAGGTTGATGATTATTAACATATGTTGTCTCAATAATTAAGAGATAACTAGGTCATTAGAAACTCATTAATCTTCAGAATTTTGTATCCCATAGGATCTCATGTGAGAAGTTAGAGCTTGGAAAGAAATATGCCTTGCTTTTCTCTTAGAAATGAAATAAGAGGCATTATAAAAATGAGCCTGGAATGTGGACTTCATTCAGTTTATATTTCAATTTATTAGAGTGTGTGCTTTCATTTTGTTTAAAAAGATGTCATATCTTCCAACAATGGTCTAGATATAAATATTTCTGTTGAATATGTATTGGAGGTGGCAAAAATGTTATCATTGTTTAGTTTCATCTGTATATGAGTAATAAAACATTCTGGATTTCTTGTCAATTCCTTGTCATTCTCTGAGGGTTCTTCATACGTGCATGCCTTATTTCCTACTCTTCTGTTTTTATGGAATTCCTTTTCTCCCACTAATCTTTGGGAAACAATTTTCTTTGCTACCTTTAACTTTTCCTCCAAGATTCAATGCATTATATTACTTCAAAATATAAAATCTTATTTCCTTACACAACTGTAAGTTAAAGGTGTCTTAGCTTCAAGAGCAAAGACTTTCATTTTGTCAAATAGTACCGACTGATCCTTTTTCTTACTGAGTGAGCATTTCGGCATCTTGCTGAAGGCTTAAAGCCATTTCATCCAGGCAGTGCAGTAGACAGAGAAGCTCACAATGTTTTCCTGTAGAATGTTTTTAATGAAATAATGATCTTGGAAGATGTGAGGCTGACAGCTCAAGAGACAGAGATATCCTGATTAGCCAAAGGGTGAGCACAGCATGGGTCAACAGCAGGACACCAGCCTCTACTTGTGGCTTGAAGCAAATCGGCCCCATGAAAGTGCAGTCTCCCTCTTCTCCCATCTGCCAAGCCCAGGCGGCACAGCCCGATTCGTACCAGCTATGAGGGTGAGCGTTCTGATGGAGAGATAGTTCAACTCAAAGCGGAACCAACTCCCCAGCCTGCTTCCAGACAGCACCATTAGGCTGTAAAATCTCCATGTTCCTACTACCCCAATCAAGCCCCAATCAAAGACATACCCAGCAGCACATTACTTGCTCCCTTGTCTTCTTTTTTGCCCAACATTAGTAATGAAACCGCAAATCAAGTCTACTCAGTGTGCTATTTTGATCAAGATCGGGGGAGAAAACCTTTTCCTTTTATACTTCATAGCTCAAATTTGATTTTTGAAGGAGTCGCATTTTCTCTGATAAACAGACATGATAATACAAAGTTTGTTATGAAATCAATACCTGCTGTTTTCTTAGTGTTCACATTAGACAATGGTCTATGGAAAATTTTTACAGAAAATGTTAATTAAAAAAAATTTTAAAGCCCATGTATCTCATGTATCTATCTCTCACCTTCCAGGAAAAGTCAAAGGAAAGACATACAGCCACAGTAAAATATAAAGTCCCTCTTCTATTGCAATGTGAATTGTGTCACCTGCAAAACCATACATATCAGCAGCAGACACCTTTCTAAAACAAGACCTATTTTGATATGCTCACAGTTTCCTTAGGGTGAAGAGTATTCCTATTAGTATTAAATAGCTAATGTGAATATCTCATTTGACAGAAAACCTGAGGCTTTATCAGGATGGCTAGCAATGATTTCAGTGTACATGAAAATGATTGCAAAACATATGTTTCAATAAATCCACCATAAATGTATTCCTGCATTAACTTCCTTTTAGCTAGAACCTCCTAAAACACCCGCAGCCACTGCAACACCAGTGAACATGGGGGAAATCTGATCGAAGGAAATCAGAAAGGGAGTATCACACTCCTTCTAAATTTTTATGAAGACGTGACCATGTTAACAAAGTTTTAGTGTTTTTCTCAAGGCCATGGGAAGGTCTGATGTAAGAAAAGGCTCTGAAACATAAAAGTCTTTCAGTTTTACAGTAAGTAGGTTTGCTTCTGAGATTACATATGTGAAAATTATCAACTCAGGTAATTCCAGAAATTTCAATCCAAATACGATAGCTCCATGAACTTTTCAAGTATGCTAAGCATTCTCACTGATAAGTACTCATTTCTTATTTACATCCTGAAAATCTGAATTGGCAGAGACAATGACGCCAACATTCCTCAGAGGAGACTTCTCAGGCCACTTCTGACCCTACTAGAGGGAGCCTGGCAAGTCCTGTAGCATTAGCATGTGGACAAAGCTAGGTTGACCTGTACCACGGGAACTAGACAGATCTTGTACTAAGGTCACAGAAGAAGGTATACAGAGGGAGCAAGATTTTGCCAGTGGATAGTTACTGGCATCTAGGAGTAGGCAGAGTTAGTGGGAGATGAAGTAACATTCAGAGGTCTCAGAGGGCCTGTGAGTGAGCTGCCAGTGTCTGGGCAGCACAAGAGAATTGAATTAGGTGGGCTTCCTAGGAGAACCAAGAAGAACTGGAGGCACAAACTTGGAATTAGGGAACAAGCATGGCCTCTGGTTCCCAAACCAAGACAAGTAGTCTGACATGGGGAAATAGACAAAACCCCATTAATGGAATTCAAGTTCAACATAAATGAGGGACTCAATTTTACTGCACATTAATTCACTGGATCCCCATTTGAGTCTCCTGTACCTGAATGTCTGCCTTTTGAGCTCTTTGGAACTGCCTGCCTTTGGAGCCCATTTAAATAAGGGATTCTATTTTATCCCTGTTAATTCAGTTACTAGTGAATTAACATATATAATCAATAAATATGCATATACATTCAATAACTATGTATATAAATGCTTAGTGTACCAGACACTGCTCTAGTTACAAAATCCCTAACCCTTAAAGTTTGTATTCTATTGAGAAGGCATACAAATAAAAATAAATAGATCATTTCAGACAACTGACAAGTGCTATGAAAAAAGTGGTCATCATATACACCATGGAATACTATGCAACTATAAAAAAGAATGAGTTCCTGTCCTTTGCAGGGACTTGGATGAAGCTGGAAACCATCATTCTCAACAAACTAACACAGGAACAGAAAACCAACCACCACATGCTCTCACTCGTAAGTGGGAGTTGAACAATGAGAATACATGGACACAGGGAGGGGAACATCACACATTGGGGCCTTGTGGGGGCTGGGGGGCAAGGGGAGGGAGAGCATAGGAGAAATACCTAATGCAGATGATGGGTGCAGCAAACCACCACAGTACGTATATACCTATGTAACAAATCTGCATGTTTGCACGTGTATCCCAGCACTTACAGTGTAATAATAATAAAAAAAAAAGTGACCATAATGCCGTAAGGCATGTCCAAGGTAGGGGAATTTTTTTCTTTAGGGGATGATCAGGAAAGGTATCTCTGAGGAGATGAAACTTAAGCCAAGGCCTGAGTGAGCGGAGATGGCCATACGACAGTCTATGGGAGTAGTCATTCACACAGTGAGTCACAAAAGACAACATGTTTGGCCGCTGGTATGTTTTAGGAGGGAAAAGAAACACTACTAAACAGGTAGCAAATGAAACAGGACGTGATATGAGGGGAATACAGAGAAGGAAGTATGGCATCAGAAGACATGGGATTTTAGAGACCGAGTTAAGAAATAGGCACTGTAGTTGCCTAGGAAGTTACTGAAACAAAGTGGGAAAATAATAAAATTCTATATAATTATTTGGTTTTTTGTTGTCTATATTTTTTGACATGGTCTCACTCCATCACCCAAGTTGGAGTACAGTGGCACGATCGCAGCTCACTGTAACCTCAAACTCCTGGACTCAAGCAATCCTTCTACCTCAGTCTCCAGAGTAGCTGAGACCACAGGTATGCAACACCACATCCAGCTGATTTCTTTTTAATTTTTTGTAGAAATGGGGTCTCACTCCTTCCCTCTCAAAGTGTTAGGATTAAAGGTGTAAGCCACTGTACCTGGCCCCTATTTATTCTTCAAAATGATCACTTACTCTAACTTCTGCATGAAAAGTGTCAACCTCTCTACTTCCTATGTCTGCGTGTTTTCCCCTTGATTTCTGTTATGATCCCTCTAAGCTAACTTCCTTCAACTCAGCCAGTTAAGTCCAATTCTCTCTCATTTGGATATTGTCCCATTGCAAACTGAACCCAGTTCTGATACTACAGAGAAATTCCTGAATGAACAGAAAACCGCTGAAGAGGAAAGACATGGCCGGGTGCAGTGGTGTCTAGCATCGATTCTCCAGTGAGAACTGAGACAAACTGAAATTTGTTTGGCCAGAGAAAGAAATAATTTCTTATTCATACTTCTGGATAAATGTGACATAACCAGAGCTTCTTATCTATTGCCAGGGTGGGGGTTAAATGACTTATCTATTGCCAAGGTGGGGGTTAAATGACTATATTAATTTTTCATTTAAAAAATCAAAATGCATGAACTGCAACCATGGTTCACATCATGTAATATCCTTCATTTCAAAAGGTGTCTCAAGATCTTTCAATAACACAGTTGTAATTATGAACATGAGTGTCAACAAAACACAGGGTGTGGGTTCATGAAAATGCATAATCATACAGCATACAGTGTTGAGGATAACAACAGCTAACCAAACTCCCAGGCATTTGTGTACATATAACTAAACTTTTCCACATTCTTCTAGGATTCATAGCTCATCAAAAGATCTGTTAATTACTATACAGTGGGGAAAGTGAAGTTTTTTTTTAATCTGAAAATTACACATTGATTCTAAAACTTTAAAATACTTAGATTTTTGGTGTGTCAGAAGGTATGATTTAGCCTTTAAAACTGAGTCAATTACATCACACACTATCAATCTGCACTTAATAAAAAAGGAATGATCGCACTTAATGTATATTAACAAACTGTAAAACTTGTTCAAGGAGAGAATATTTAGCTCCAGCTAATAGAAACCCAAAACCAGATTAGGGTTGAAGGCCAAGGTGGCAAAATGCAGCCTCCCTGAAGCCAGAGTGGAATACTGGGTGGAACGATGTGAATAAAGAATTGATGTTTTATATTCTCTGTACAGCAAGTTAATCCTATCAGGAATAAGTATTGATTTACATTTCACATCTAACTTTCTTAGCTTCTGTCAAATTTAATGAATGTTGATGCAGATATTGATTTTTCTAGCAAAAGGAAATTAACAGGACATTGTCCAATTTCGACCTTTACTTAATGAGTCATGTATACATCAAAAGCCTTTTAAAACATGTTGTTGATCAGCCACAGAGCTTCAAAAGCAGTCTTTTGTACCAAAAATAAAAAATAAAAATCAGACTTTTAATGATCCCCAAACTCATAATTACTGTAGAGAGAAAACTCAATAGAAATACAAAAGGGGGCGGCTCCCTTGCCACAATCTAGGCAGTGAGAAATCATCAGTGGCTTGCAGAATGTGGAATATGGGATACGTCTATTTACAATTCAAACACCATCTTTTACAAGGTGCTGAGGGGAGTTGATTTAATAGCAATCCTGCGTAAAACCTCTGCCCATGTACCTTTATGCCTAAAAATAAGTCCCCACACTTGTTTGTTTAAATCGCTGCTACTAGAAAATGCTTGACATTAGTTTTGATGTTCTTTTGGACAAAAAGTCAGTTTCAGATCATTGAATAAAATCACACGCACGTCTGCTATCTGCCGCCTGTAGTTTGTTTTTTTCCCCCCCTTACAATGTGTGCTTTGTCTATAGGATTGGGATGCATGGAAAGGAAATAAATGTCTTAATTCTCCACATAATTCACCCTCATAATTGCAAACAGTGTACAGAAGGTGAAGAGTTAAAAATCAAATGTTCTATTTAAGCCATATCTTGTTAATATAAACTCTAAGAAACTTTTTAATTTTCCAATATTGGGTGTTTTTTAACACCAAAATACTCAGAAGTAGTAGCTATTACAAAATCTTGCTTGACCATATGTGGTTATATAAAAGTGTGTGACAACAGTATTTGTTATAACAAGATTTTGATAGCTTAAAATGTACGTTATTATGGAACTACACGTTCACAAATTTTTCTGAGTTAATAGGTATTGAAACAGTCTACAACGATCTGCTTGATATCTCTCCTTGTTTTGCTTAAGAATGTTTCAAACTCAACAGGTCCAAGGGGCAATGGAGTTCAGAGGTGTCATAAAAGCAGCCAAAGAACAGAGAACTACAAAGTGATAGAAAAAGCACCAGACACAAGTGAACTGGTCATACTTTAGGGGAGACACAAAGCCCCTTATAAAAGAAGGGAGGTCCTTATCTGCTTTAAATAAACAGTCAAGTGAGTTCTTTGACAACTGCATAACTCTGGTTTCTTTAAAATTTATAAAAAATTAAAAAATTCATATTATATATGGTTTTCAGATGATTATCACCTAAAATGTATACCTGTAAATGCAACAGTGCATAATCATTTTCCTTCCTAAAATAAATCCATTTAGGCAGTATTTATATTGTTTTGAATATCAAGCGATAGTAGAATGGAGACTAATGACTTCTATGAATATTCATAGATGATCATTCTTACTAAGGAAAATATTGAGGAAGTGCCAGTTTTATCTAAAATTCCCTCAAGTAAATGTTCTAATTTTTTAGCTCTAAGCCAATAATGACTTCTTTTAAAAATCTGAGTTTTCATTTACAGTCCACATAATAAATATATGTAAAATTAAAACCAGAACGGAAGAGATGAACATCTTGTACAACTTAATGTGGCAACAGATTCATAAAATTGAATAAGAAACTTGTTTAAATAAAAGACTTATCATGAAGACACTGACCTAATTTCAGAATCAAATCCCATTTCTGTCTTCTACCTTCTATCTAATACTGTCTTTAGCTGTGTAAAAATAGTTGAGGTCAGTGATTCTTGACTAAGAAATTCCAGGTTGTCCTTTCAATTAGATTTCATTACGTTTTCTAAAAAGTAGATTAGAAGAGCATGCCTGTGTAGGGGAGACATAAAAAGCAGTAGACAGAAATTATCCAATGAGTTTTTAGAATAGTTTTCCTTAGAAGTCTTAAAAATAGGTTAGGAAGTCACAGGGGATGGAAGTACCATGGTTTCTCCTGAAGCAGAGAATGGACTCTTTGACACCTTGAGATTCTTTCCAGTTCAGTGAGTCTACACTTTTATTTCTTAAATGCGCTAGCAAGGTGTAAAGACCCTTTAAGAGTTATGGGATTGGGAATGATTTATTTTTATACTAATGATACATTGTGGTCACATGATGTTCTTCCTCTGAGGATCTTGGAGAGCTTTCTTGAAATTTTCTAATTAAATTCCCTTGCATTTCTCAGAAGCATGCATACAGCACACATTATTATCCACGTTGTAGGCATGGCAAAGCTGAGCGTCCAGGGATACAAAAGAGAGTAAGTGAATCGATACTTACAAAGCCTGAATACTCAAATTAACAAAAGACTTGCTGCATTTCTTACTAAGGCAGAATTTACAGAGAAAGTGGCTGCATAATCCCAGGTCTTTGAGAGATGAAAAGAGAAAAATCTGGAAATTTTGAGAGGGCTGTCTGAAACCTTATGCATGGTCCTGGATCACTGCAGTATGAGTATCCAGGGGTGATTCTTAAGGGGTGATCCAGGGAAAAAGCCCAAATCAAAGCCAACGAATGGTCCAAGTTATCTGTAGGGTGGATTCCATTTACCTTAACTAGTTGTTGTTGATGTACTTACAAAGTTGAATTTTTCAACTCCTATTAATATGTATTAAGAAGCACTTATAGTGTGGAAAAATATGAATGTTAATTTAAACCCAAATTCTGGTGAACAAGACCTCTTTCTGTTTGCATGTGCCACACACTGTATCATTAACTCAAATGATGTAGTTCATCCTCACAATAATCTTCATGCTAATGTAGGAACTGAGGTTTAAACAGTCAAATAATTCAATGAAAATTGTAAGTATTTATTGACAGAAAATCTTTCTGCCTACTTTTCTTTCTGACTCCCAACTCAAACATAAAATTTTCAAAGCATTTTTTAAGAGAGAGGAAAAGTAGTCATAGAGAAATACGTGCAGTTTTAGTAGGTTGTCTGTTTTTAAATTTGAGAAATAAATGCCATAAAAATGTAAGGCAAACAGGGAGATCTAATTTTCCATTTCATTTGTTATTTTTTTTTTTTTAAAGAATGAAACAAACTTGTGATTGAGGAAGAAGTATATAATAAACAGTTAAGAATTATCTCGACTTAAATGCAGTGGAATCACACATTTTGTATCCTAAGTTACAAGGGTTTTGATTTTGTATTTGTGCAGTGGTAAAAGAGGTAGAGATACACACACACATAACAAGAGAGACAACACAAGAGAGAAAGGATATAGATGGAAGGAAGGAAGGAAGGAAGGAAGGAAGGAAGGAAGGAAGGAAGGAAGGAAGGAAGGAAGGAAGGAAGGGAGGAAGGGAGAAAGAAAGAGGAAGGGGGGAAGGAGGGAGGGAGGAGGGAGGGAGAGATGAAGGGAGGAAGGAAGGAAGGAAGGAAATAAGGAAAGGAAGATTACAGATACATTAGATGATAGATAGACAGAGATAGATAGATAGATAGATATAGATAGAAAGAAGCAGAAAGAGAGACCTTCTTGTCAGAGAGAATAGCTTCCTTTAAATTTAACCCAATTTCTCCTAGAGAATAAAAATCAGCCCTGCTAGATTTAACAACTGTGAACTCAGGATAAAATACAGAAATCAACTGCTTCAAAGTTCTGGAGACTGAATAAAAAGAGAAAGACTGGAGAAAAATATTTAGAAAAAGGAATTGCAATGGATAAAACTGTGTTCTCCAAAAGATCTGTTCAAGTTCCAATCCCTGGTGCCTGTGAATGTATTTTCAAATATTTGCTTCAAAATAGGTCTTTGCACATATAATCAAGTTAGGATGATGTCATATGGGAAAAATAGGTTTCTTCTAAAAATCTGGAGATGAGATACACAGGAAAAATGCCACATGAGGATAGAGGGAGAGATTGGAGTGATGGGTCTACAAACTGAGGATTGCTGGCAATCACCAGAAGCCAGGGAAAGGCAAAGGAGGATCTTGGACTTCCAGCTTCCAAAACTATGAGAGGATAAGTTTCTTCTGTTTTTAGTCACCCTATTCATGGTAATTTGTTATGGCAACGCTAGGAAATTAATATAGCAATGATACATAGTTTCCTATTTTACAGTGTTTTCCAAGTGCAGTTCCTGATATCCCACGTGGGACAGCTGCAACTCCAGTAGAAAAACCTCAACACTGCTGACTTGATGCATCAGAACACAGTTTTGGGCAACCATATTCTTTGAAATTGAAAGCATAAATTCCACAAAGGGGAAAGTTAAGTGAGGGAGGACCCCTAAAGTCTGTGCATACAATCTGCCTAAGTCTCTGGCTGACCCTTGCACAACCCACAAATAATGCAAACTACAAGCAGCCCTGGTAATACTCAAAACACTGAACTGAAATTTGAGCTGCCATCACGTACAAGGAGAAAAGAAAAAATACCAGAATTTTCATTTTGAGTGAAGCCAAGTCAACAGTTTGCAAAAAGAAACAAAAAAACTCTTGAGAGGAATATAATAGGTCCAGAGTTTCAGTGAGATGTCATTTGCATGTCCAGCATATAATTCAAAATGACTCAATAGAAGAAGAAACAGGAAAACATCAGCCATTCTATACAGAACAATGAACAGAGACCAACCGCAAGATGATGTAAATGGTAGAATTAGCACACAGGCAGTTCTTATTGATAGGCTCAAGTCTGTGAAGGAAAATCTGCTCAAACTGACCCCCCTCAAAAAAAAATTCCAGTAGAGAAATAGAAAATATAAAAAATCATCTAATGTAAATTCTGGAATTGAGAAATATATTTAAAGTTTTTTTAAAAAATCACTGGATGTGATTAAGAGCACAATGGAGATTCCACAATAGGAAAGATTCTGTGAATTTGAACATAATTCAACAGAAATGAAAAACATAAACAAAAATCAGAAATGAGCAGCATCACAGGAAATTGTAAGACAAACAAATGATATACTAAATATATAGATGGAGACTCAGAAGAGAAAGAAAATGGAGCAGAAGATATGCTAAAAGAAACAGCTGAGAATTTAGCAAATTTCATTAAAGAAAAAAATTACAGATTCAAAAAGCTCAGGAAACACGAAGCAAAATGAACACAAAGAAAATCTCACTTAGCATATCAAAGTATTGCATTTTCGTGTAAAATTTTTAAAGTCTATCAATTTCCTTTTAAAAAGCTACCAGGATTTTGATTAAGATTACTTCAAAGTTTTAGAGAAAATTGAGACTAAATCACATTATAACAATTTTGAGATTTTCGATGCATGATCAAAGTACATCACTCACTCCATTTTTTAAAATTTTCTTTAATTTCTCTCAGCAATGTTTTGGAGTTTTCAGTGTACAAGTCTTCCGTGTGTTTTGTCAAATTTAGTCTCAAATATTTCACACTGTTGATACATTTAAATGTTTACATTTATATTTCTATTTCCAATTAGACATTGATAGCATATGCAAATATAATCTTATGTGCTGACTTGGTATCCTGTCACTTGCTAAGACCACGTATTACTTCCAAAAAGGTTTCTGTAGATTTCTTACGATTTTTCTATTTAGAGAAGAATGTTGTCTGCAAATAAAAGTTTTATTTCTCCTTCCCAAGGCAAGGTGTGGTGGCTCATGCCTATAATCCCAGCACTTTGGGAGGCCAAGGAGGTGACTCTCTTGAGCTCAGGAGTTGAAAACTAGCCTGAGCAACATGGTAAAAGCCCATCTCGACCAACAATTAAATATAAAGAAAAATTAGCCAGGCATAGTGGCATGTGTCTGTAGTTCCAGCCACTCAGGAGGCTGAGGTGGGAGGATTCCTTGAGCCTGGGAGGCTGAGGTTGCAGGGAGATGACACCATGCCACTGTACTCCAGCCTGGGCAACACAGTGAGACTGTTTAAAAATAAAAATCTAAAAGTTTTATTTCTCCTTTCCAAACTGAATACGTTTTATTTCTTTTTTCTTGCTTTATCTTTTTATCTTTATCCTAGCTATATCTCCAATAAAATGGTAAACAGAAGTGGTAAGTGAGACTTCTTGCTTTGTCCCTGATTAGAAACAGTCCAGGTACACTGACTCACGCCTATAATCTCTGCACTTTGAGAGGCTAAGTTAGGTAGATCACTTGAACACCAGAGTTCAAGACCAGTCTAGGCAATATAATGAGACTTCGTCTCTACAAAAAGCAAAAAACAAAAATGAGCCGGGTGTGGTGGTGCATGACTTTAGTCCCAGCTACCTGGGAAGCTTAGGTGGGAGGACTGCTTAAGCCTAGGAAGTCAAGGCTACAGCGAGCAGACACTGTTCTTTAGCCAGGATGATAGAGGGAGACCCTGACTCGGCAACAATTGAAAATGAAAGCATTCTGTCTTTCACCACTAAATGAGGGGATGTCATCTCTCAATTTTTCATAAATGCACTTTAAGAAAGAAAGGTTAAAGAAGTCCCCTTCTATTTCTTGTCTTCTGAGAGTTACTATTTTTAAAATACCAAATGAATATCGAATTTTGTCAAATGCTTTCTTGTCTCTACTAAGTTTTTTTTTCTTTTTTAGTTGTGAATATAATGAATTAAATTGATTGATTTTTCACATGTTAAACTAACTTTGCATTTCTTGGAATAAATCCTATTTGGACACAAAAAGGGTTATAATTTTTATGTATGGCTGAATGTAACTTAATTTTTTAAAGAACGTTTTAAAGAATTTTTGAAACTTCCTTTGAGATATTAATCTGTACTTTTTAATTTTTGTAATGTATTGGTATTGGTTTCATTTTAGTATCTGGGTAATTCTGGCCTCAAAAAAAAAAAGTTGAAATGTTTACTATTATCTTTCCTATTCTGGAAAAAATATGGGTAGAACTGTAATTATTTATCCTTTACTTATTTGGTTGAATTCAACAGTGAAATCATATAAGCTCAAAATTTTCATTTCAACAAGGTTTTAGATTACAAATTCAGCTTGTTTAAAGAACATTAAGGCTATTTAGGCTATCTATTTCATCTCGAGTAAACTTTGCAGTTTGTGTCTTTCAGTTAGTTTGTCCTTTTCATCTACAGTCATGTGTCATTTAACAATGAGAATATGTTCTGAGAGATGCATCCTTAGACAAATTTGTCACTGTGCAAATATCATAGGGTATAGTTACATACACCTAGATGGTATAGGCTACCACATATCTAGGCTATATGGTATTGCCTCTTGCTCCTAGACTACGAATCTGTACAGTATGTTACTGTACTGAATGCTGTAAGCAATTATAACACAATAATATTTGTGTATCTTAACACAGAAAAGATGCAGTAAAAATACGGAATTCTAATTTGATGGAACTATTACATGTGTAATCTCTCACTGCCATTATGCATTGCATGACTGTATATGTGGACATTATTCTGATAAGATTAATTATAATACTTGAGTATCACCCTTGTAATATTTATATTATTTGTAAGGATTCCTTTTACTCCTGATATTAACTATTCGTGTCTTCTCCCCTTTTTTCCTAATTAGTCTAGGTAGAGGTTTTCAATTACATGGATATTTTCATGTAATCAGCATTGCTTGCTTTGAATTTCCTCTATTACTCTGCATTCTACTTTATTGATTTTTGTTATCTTTATTGACTTCCTTCTACTTAATTTGGATCTAATTACTATTGCTTTCCTAATTTCTAAAGGTGTTACCTTAGATAACTGCTTTAAAATCTTTCTTCCAATATAAATATTTAATATTATAAATTCCTCCCAATCACTTCTTTAGTTGCATTTCACAAATTCCAATACGTTTGGTTTAATTTATTAGTCAAAGTATTTTCTTTTTTTTAAATTGTAATTTAGGTTCTCAGGTACATGTACAGATCATACAGGAAACATGGAAACATGGTTTGCTGCCTTCATCCCTCCATTACCTATATCTGGTATTTCTCCCCTCATTATCCATCCCAACCCTCCTCACCCCTGCTGTCCCTCCCCTAGCCCCCCGCTACTGACTGCACTGTGTGATGCTCCCCTCCCTGTGTCCACATGTTCTAATTGTTCAACATCCGCCTGAGTGATAACATATGGTGTTTGGTTTTCTATTCTCATGTCAGTTTGCTGAGAATGATGGTTTCCAGATTCATCCATGTCCCTATAAAGGACATGAACTCATCATGTTTTATGGCTGTGTAGTATTCCATGGTGTGTATGTGCCACGTTTTCTTTATCCAGTCTATCGATGATGGACATTTGGGTTGGTTTCAGGTCTTTGCTATGGTTAACAGTGCCGCAATGAACATATGTGTGCATGTGTCTTTATTATAGGACAATATATAATTCTTTGGGTATATACCCAGTAATGGAATTGCTGGGTGAAATGGTATTTCTATTTCTAGGTCCTCAAGGAATCACCACACTGTCTTCCACAATGGTTGAACTAATTTACACTCCCACCAACAGTGTAAAAGTGTTCCTATTTCTCCACATCCTCTCCAGCATCTGGTGTCTCCAGATTTTTTAATGATCGCCATTCTAACTGGTGTGAGATGGTATCTCAATGTGGTTTTGATTTGCATTTCTCTATTGACCATTGATGAGCATTTTTTCATATATTTGTTGGCCTCATTGATGTCTTCTTCTGTAAAGTGTCTGTTCATATCCTTTGTCCACTTTTGAATAGGTTTGTTTCTTTCTTGTAAATCTGTTTTAGTTCTTCATGGATTCTGGATATTAGCCCTTTGTCAAAGTATTTTCTATTTCCTCTTGTGACATGTGTGTGCATGCACTCATGGTGTTGAATATGTTAATAAGTTGGACTATGGTGATTATACAATGTATATATATACATATATCTCAAAACATCAAGTTGTACACCTTGAATATACACATTTTTGTTAATTTTACTTGGATAAAGCTGGGGGCAAACCCCTATCACTTTGCTTTTGGTTTTAGTTTTTATTCGCTAGAATCCTAAAGCATATTTTATATGATTTTAATCTTTTAACATTTATTGAATTTTCTTTTATCATCCAGAAAATGATCTACCTTGGTAAATATTCCATTGAATTTAATGTAAATTGTATTCAGCTATTGTTGAGGAGAGTGCTTTATAAATAGTAATAGCTGAAATCTGTTAGAAGCTTTACTGTTTACCATTGATTTTTCTTTGCGTTACCATTGTTATAATTCCTATTTACCTTTCTTCAAGATCATGACTTGTTTTCCTTTGCTGTATCCAGTCTACTTGCAGGCTAATTGATGAAATTACTTATTTCTCATATGGCGTTTTTCGTTTCCAGCATTTCCATTTGACTCCTTTGTAAAGCTGTAATCTCTCTGAAATTTCTTATCTGTTCAGACACCCCATCTATTTCATCTACTATGTCATTAAACACATCAGTTACAGTTAGTTTTAAATTCCTGTCTAATAATTCCAGCCACTAGATCATTTCTCAGTCTGTTTCTGTTGATTACTTTTGCCTCTGAACAATGAGGTTTCTTTTTTCTTGCTTTTTAATTTTTATTTGTCTCTCAAGTTTTTGTTGAATAGTAGACATTGTGTATAGAGAGGCTAATATGAAAAGGATTTATTCCTGGAAATGGACATGCTTCTTTTTCTGTCAGGCCACTGGTACACTTGGTTCAACCATTCCAGTAGCTGTCTTGTGTTTGATTCTACCTTGCTCTAGTTGCTTTCAGTCTACCAGAGACTTCAAAATTTTCCAGTGGCAGATGACTGCTATCTTTATTTACTGTGAAGTCTGGAGTGCTAAAATCTTTTCTTTGTATTCCTCTTCCACCTCAAGCTTTCAGCAAGATCTCCAGCCATGCTCTGTCACTTTCCCCAGGGTATTTTTCTGCTAACATTTACTTGGTGCAGGGCTTGAGGTAGGGACAGGGGTGTTCCTCAGCTCTTCTATCTTCAGCAGGCTATGAGGCACTTGAGCATCAAAGGATGGATTTCTCAGCATTTTTATTCCATTTCCATTGACAAACAAGCTCTGTTCTCTACGCAAAGGCAGAGTCTAAAGAGTGGGGAGCCCACTCCCACTCCATCCAGCCAAACTCTGTCCTCTGTTGGTGGGTGCTTTAGCTTGAATGCTTGTTTCCCCCTGCCCCAGAATTTATATGTTGAATCTCAGTGACCCATGTGATGATATTTTTACATGGGGCCTTTGGAAGGTGATTGGATCTTGAGAGTGGAGCCTTCATAGTAGGATTAGTGCCCTTTTATAAAAGACACTACAGCAAGCTCATTCACCCCTTTCACCAAGGACACAGTGAAAAGATGATCCCAGGAAGCAAGCTCTCATTAGACACTATGCTGGTGCCTTCGTCTCAGACTTCCCACTCTCCAAAACCAAGATAAATCATGTTCTGTTTTTAATAAGCCACTCAGTCTGTAGTGTTCTCTCATAGCAGTGGGAATGGACTAAGACAATGAGGGTATTTGGTGAGAATGACTTTTCTGCCTCTCCCTAGCAACAGAGGACCTCTACCCTGTACCAATGCAGAATCTTGGGTATCATCTGGTTCGCAGTCCCTCTATGGTAGAAGACGTTTTTGCACAATGTCAATGGACTGTAGAGGTGGATTTCCCTCAATAACAGCAGACCTATGCCTAAAATCAAGGTAGAGACTGAGAAGGTAAAAGGATATCTTTCCTCTTCTCTAACAGCAAATAGCTTTTTTTCCCTCATGTCTGAGCAGGATATGGGGTGGGCAGGAGCAGCTGTTCTCCATCTTATAATCATGTAGCCCTTGGACCATAGATAGGCTCCTCCAGGTAGTTCTTCCCCATCTTCAGACAGAGGCAGGACCTGTGCACCTGTGCTACCAAATGGGTTCATGATCTTCATGTATTAGTTGTTCTTCCTGGACAATCTATCTGGAAATTTCATTTCTTTCTGCCTTATATTATGGTAAGGTTACAACTGACCATGTAAATGGTGTAAGACTTTAACATGTTTCATATAATTCAATTCAGAAACATGAGACAGACTATTTTCACATCACAAAATTAAACCACCCTCAAAACCCTCTTTATGTCTATTAGTAAAGTTTATCTGCATTAACAGAGGTACGAAGATTTTAAGGACAGTTATTCTGTCTGGAACCCCTTCTAGTCCAAAAGCGAACTGCATGTGTTTCCCTTCCACCTTTCAATTTTTGTATTGCCTATATTTATGGGGAACGATGTGATATTTTTATAAATATCTTCATTGTTAATGATTACATCAAGCTATTTAACATATCACATCATGTATATTTGTGGTGGGAAGACTTGAAATCAACTCTCTTAGTAATTTTCAAGTATACAGTATACTACTATTCATTATATTCACCATGCTGTGATCAATTCTACAATTGATCTCTGGAAATTATGCATTCTCATGAAACACTGTACCTTTGATTACCACCTCTGCATTCCCACTTTCACAAAACTGAATTGCACTTCCTAGCCATCAAAAAGGTTTATTAAATGAGTTTGAAAATAATGGGAAAAATGAGGGTTTGACGCTAGCAGTTCTCATTTGTTCACCCCAGTCTTTTATATAAACACCCAGTGGAATTCAGTGGACAATGACTAGCACTTTTGATTGATGCTTCTGGAAATCTTACACTAATATTTCAACCCATGCTCACTCTTTAATCACGGCTAATAATTTAGTTGTGGTTTCCTTGCCTACTTTTACGGCAGCTGCCTATGTTCCCTCGCTTGCTGAAGATAAAATATTCATGTGACCTACCTCTCCTGGCAGGGTCTTATTACTTTTTGGAATTCAGTTCATTAGACTCCCTTCTGATGTAAGCTTTGTGATGGGATAAAGAATATGAATTCTAAAAAGTAGACAGCTTTTTCTTATTGCCATTTCTCTATAGCTTTCTACAGCCTTAGTAAGAATGGGATTAAGCAGTACATTATTAACAAACACATTTAAGCTTATATTATTCCTATTTGCATCAAAAGCAATCTGTATCTGTAGCAGTAAGTATGAGCTCTATTTTGCTGTGTTAACAAATAACTCCACAGTATCATTACCTTTAAACAACATTCATACTACTTGTTCATTTTAGGATGGCAAAACATCTGCTCAGATTTATTTTCACAGTAGGATCTAGGCTGACAGAGTAGTCTCCATCTGGAATTTTTCAATTTATTATGGCAGAGAGAGATGAACTGAATGTCAATAGTAAAGTGAATATAGTTTTCATAACTAGAGAATGGACTCAATCATCTTTTCATAAATCCTTTTATTATCTTTATAAGTCTCCAATTTCTTCTAAAACTTCACTTAAAAATCACAGCCAAGGTTTGGATACTTAGAAGGGACTAAATTAGATTATTATCAGCTCTTACAAACCTTGGGTCTAAAAACAAGACTAATTTCTGTGTGGGTGTTACACATCTAACCATGTTCTTGAGTTTACTGATAGGAAGACAGACTCTACTTACAGACTATGCTTTAGCCAAATATATAGTTTGATGGATATGAGGTTCAGTTCTTTACTCTGAGGTTACAGTGGTTTGAAGAAATCATAAGAACCAAGAAGATTTTCTGCAAAGTACTTTGGGGAAAAACAATAAAATATGTGATTTTACTTGGAAAACTGAAAATTGAAGAGGGATTTAGTAAAAATCGCAGGATCAGAAGGGTCGTGTGTTTTTATTTTATTTACTTATCTATTCTATTTAATTTCTAGTGAAAGGAATTTATTTTGTGGTTACCAAAAGTTAAAATGGGCTCCTAATAAAAAAGTAGAAATTTAAGTTAGAAGTGAGAAAAATCTTCTGGCAGCAAAGTTTATTAAACTGTGCAATGACTTTTCAAGTCAGTTTTGCAAGTTCTTTTCCAAAGTTCTTTAAAATTAAGTTAGTATCTCATCAGTGAGCTTCTTAAATTATTGTCTAGAGGAATGGATTTGGACCTTGTAAGATCCTTTCCTATTGAAACATTTTATTTCTTATTTAAAAATTAATAATGCACAGTTTGCTTTTGAATAATGTTTAGTTTTTCAAAAAGTTTTAACACATGTTCTGATTATTACAACTTTATTCAGCAGGTCTAGAAGATTATTTTTTCTCTCTTAAATAAGGAAACATAAAGAGATTACACCTACTATTAAGTGGCACACATGGGACCAAAACTTGCCCTCTTTGAACACTTCAATCCTGACTTCTCTACCATAGTATATTTAGATTGATGCTGGAATGATTTTACTATCTAAATGAAGAATTCTAGATATTAGAGCAATAAATATTTGGGATCACTAGGCTCAATTAGAACATTCCACATACAACATAAAATTATAATTATGTGTCTATGTGCATATGTGTACATAAATACATATATTTTACTATGATAGTCATGTATTACTTGAAGAAAGAAATGCGTTCTGAGCAGTGTGTCCTTAAATGATTTCATTATTGTGCAAACATCCTACAGTGCACTTACACAAACCTAGATGGCAGAGCCTCCTACACACCTAAGCTAAGTTTTACAGTCTATTTCTCCTACGCCACAAACCTGCAAAGCATGTTGCTGTACAGAATACTGCAGGTGACTGGAACACAATGGGAAGTATGTCTGTATCTAAACATATTTAAACATAGAAAAGGTACAGTAAAAATATGGTATTTTAATCTTATGAGACCAGCAATATATATGCAGTTCATAGTTCACCAAAACATCACCATGAGGCATGTGACTATATGTCTATATGTGTATATATACATATATGTATACGTTTTGAACAAAATAAATATTGTTTAATAAACAGGATTTATATCTCAAATGATACGAAGTATCATTGTAAATACTCTCCTTTCCATCTCATAGACTCCACTGTGAAACGTTATCTCAGGTTTCATATTCAAGAGTCCTCCATTTCAAGCAGACAGACTTGCATCCCTGGCATTTGAACAGAAGGCTAAGCTTATAAGTTGACTCCCCCATTGCTAAAATGTTTTTTCTGAAAACTTAATCAGACAATTCAGTGGATCAGGTGGGCTGTACAAGTCTACCAACTCTTCAATATCTCAATCTTTCAGGTTAAACTTTCCTGTTATTTTATATTTGCAGCCTCCTAAACCCAAATATTCCTGAAGATCCATAAGAGATCAACATATGCAGTATTCTGCCAAAGGCATTTTCAGCTTTCCATTTTCCACAGAATTTGAACTTTTAAAATAACAACTCCCCACATCTTCTATTTTTTTACTTACAAACAAGAAACTTTCAGCAAAATACTTAAACATAAAATTTTGTGTTCTAGCAGTGATCGAATGTGATTGGACTAGAAATATTGCCTTTGCTGTTACAGTGTTTGTGTACCGAGTTCCTGGCAGGATAATCCTGGCATTAGAAAAAAAGAATTCCATCTACAGAGTATTTTTTCAGGCATTATCAGTGCCAGCCATGGTTTTAGGTTACATTTTAACAGTGAGGTGGGGAGAGACTGCCCCAGATGGTGGATGTAAAATGTGCCATAAATTTTAATGAAACAAATAAGTCACTAATAACCCTACTGCTAACACTGCTATGTTTGGGGCCGACCTTAATAAAGGAAAATTAAAAAGGCACATGTAGCCCTTAAACCAGTGCCTAAGAAGCCTAATATGATTTTACTAATTCAGCTATTCACACTTTGATTGCACGGCCCCTGGTCATCTGCTCAAGTACAGCTGCCTCGTGTAAAATAAATAAATAAATAAATAAATAAATAGTTTGTTGACCACCAGATGTCCCAGCCTGTAATGGGTGCTGGCAGATTTCAGGTCACTCAAAGTTCAGGCAGATTTACGACATATCCATATGTATTTGGTAGCAGCACTACCTTGGCAATCATACCTATATAATTGTTTCAGTCAGAGCTCTGAGATAGCTTTCCTGCTCTCTTTCAGTCTTGCGATCTTAACCAATGGGTCTCTTTTTGTGATGCAAAGTCGAACACATAGGCTGTTGATTAAGGATTCTGGGAAAGGACATAGGGGACCTTTTCATTTTTCATTAAAAACTTGGCAGAAGATTCGTGAGGCTAAGCATCATTAAGTCTTTACCAGCCCAAGCAATTAACTTGGATATGGTAACTGAGAACCATTTTCTAGTTGAGGTATCTGATGTCTAGGAGGGTCAGATGGCTCACCAAGAACATATAGAGCATAGACGAGCTTCATCAATCATAGGGAAACCTCTTGGACCACAGGATAAAATAATGTACATGTATAGTATACAAATGTAATAATGTGCTAGTATGTCTATGCATAATTAAATTCATACTAAAAAGAAAAAAAACTTCAAGGTTGAGATTAAGAAATGAAGTGATTAGCATTTTAAAGTATCTGACTAAATGTGATAGCTTCATCGTTCTTAGACAATATTTAAAGGCAGAATATATAGTTAAGGCAAGGCTCATCATTAATCATGGTGGATACAAATCTGTATTTCAAAAAACTGTTCTTTATAATATTAATTCTAGTGTGCCAATTTCTTGTCAGCTCTGATTATACCACCCGCCTCCTGAAGCCATTGATGAAGAGCTGAAATGAGGTGGGCAAGTGTCAGTTCTGCCATCTTTCATTTTTTGCTGTAATTGTATGATTCACATTATCTCTGACCCAGAATTACTCCTCAAGACTCTGTTTAAGCCCCTTGTCCATTTCGTAAGGATTTACCTTAGTTAAAAGAAGATAATGTCATTTAAAATCCAAGTTAATTAGGAGTATGCAAATTGCAATATATCACACAATTTCAGAAGTCAACAACAGTGTGAAGGCACCATTGGTTGTCCCTCTGTGGGGGTGGGCACTCCCTCCAGACACCTCACTTATTCTACAATGCATAGGATTTCCAGCAGATGGATACAATGGGGACCTCAGAGTCAATCAGCTCACAAATTATGTATACTTCCTCTATTACAGCTTATTTTTTTTTTTTAGATAAAAATAAGTATCAATAGAAGTTCTGGGGTTTTTTTTCCCTCACATTCAACATTAACAATTATCATCTTGGGCCATAAACGATCTCCAGTTAGCCTGAGCATCATCACGACCACAGTCCTCAGTCCATTGCCTCTTAACTGACTCTCTGCCTATTCCAGTAGAATATTCCTGTTTCTCAAGATATTCCACTTACTGTTCCAAAAAAACTCAACAGTTCAAGTGGTGTTAAATTACATATTCCAGAACTACTTGATACAGATTAAAAACCACATGTGGCCAGAAAAACACAAGCAATATTATGGCATACATACATGAAGTTTGGTCAGTAAGTCTTAATTTGATATTTTAGTGCCAAATATAATGAAAGATATGTTCAGATATGTCTGTTCATATTTGTGTATGGTTTTGCACTCTAGGTTTCAACACACAAAAAAATTATGTGGTAATTATTGGTTACATAACAGGGGACCTCAATAGCATGTCAGGTTTGTTTTTGTTTTTTACACAGGATTTTTTAGCTCATATGATCTATTTTGGCTGTAAACTTGTTTATCTATGTAGATGGTTTTCCTTTTACTGCCTTCATCCTAAGCAAGAAAAAATATGTCGCTTCATCCATCCACACAGACAATCCAAACTGATCCTGCCCCAGTCACATAAACTCATATCTATCCACAAACACAGACACTAAGGAAAGCTTGCTTCTCCTAGCTACCAGTAAAACTTTGAATACAAATGACAACCATGTCCCATTAAACTTAGAGTGTAGTGCTTTGGACTTTTATCAGACTTACTAATGATTACATTAATCCTCAAGGTGGAAAAACGAAAGAAAATCCCTGCTGTTCTGTCATGTTTTTGTATACTGACCAATTGTTTAGGATTATTGACAATCTTTTCTCATTTCCCACCAAGTCTCTCCAAACATTTTTCGCCTTAAATGTATGAGTTAATTTTCACAAAAGCATGTAGGTTCCAGAATTTTTTTCATTTCCTATTTGAAGACAAAAGCATAATATTTGTTTCTGTACAGCATGCTGATGAAAATTCAGAACTATTCAGTTTTCTACAATGTTTAATTTCAAATACTGATATGTCAGAGGATAATAGACTAAGATTTATGCTATATTTCCAATGCAATTTTTAATATAAAATTCCTTTTTAAACAATTTTAATGTAATTAATTTTAAGTCAGGGTGATGAGGAGGAGGTAGATTGCATGTTTAAGGGAAAACCTTTCCATTTAGACATATGAAACGTTCAAATCAATGTTTCAGCAACAAATGACATAGTCTGTCATTTATTTGTCTTACCCTCAGCCAAGAAAGGGAGGAGTACCCTACTTTTCAAATAAAACTGTACTGAAAATCAAAACATCACAAAGGATCTAAGCAGAACAGCCATCAGGAGCTTCAGGGATGGAAGATTGTAAACAGGGCTTAGATAATATTTTCCTGCACTTGGGGCCAGACAAAGGTGACTGAATAGAATTGGAGGACAGTATGCACTCAGAGTCTTATTCCTGGGGGGTTTCTTACACCTTCCCCTTAGACATGTTTAATTAGCTGGGGCCTGTTGTATTTATTTGGTAGATTTGGATACAAATGGAAAAAAGGTCTTTTCATCTCTTTTTATCAGTAGTCCCCCAAAGCCAAGGCAGGTGTCTGTGGGATTAAACATAATTACAAAGGGAGAAAGAGAGGGAAGAAGGGAGCTAGATAATAATTCCCAACAGAGCTGGAATTTGAGAACGGGAGCAGGTGCTGCAAGAGGCCCCATGTATCCAACTAATTTGAGCCACGATGTTGTGTAAAGGCCCACATATTCATCCTTTCAATGGGGAGGGCCCTGGCAGCCTGTGAGTACAAAGACAGGATGCCAGGATGGCCAGCCCCGGCACCATGGCTACCAGGGTAACCAGACCCTGCTTCTCACTACTGCCTTTGTTGGGTGGCAGCCATGGGAAACAAAGTGCCACTTCTTACCATTGTACAGGCATATGCATAATATCCTTCTTTTGCCTCCTCATCATGAATTAGCAATTACTCTATTCTTCAATGGAAGGGCAGCCGCAGGTGACAAAGCACCGCAACTTCTAGCTTATAGTTCTGAAGCCCTTCATTTGGTGTTTCAGTTTTGGATTGACCTCTTCAGCTAGTGTATTCCCATTGTGCAGAAAATTCTATGATCCCATAGAAAAGTGGTTTTCTTTCTCAATTTGGAGGGTCTGACCCATGGTTTGACTGGAGGGGGTTAGAGAGTACTGAAAGAACTATGCACAAAAAGGTCCTTCTTCAACTCAGAGAACACCTGGACTACACAAAGGAGACACAAACCCAAATGCTGCCACCCACCCACGGCGCCACAGCCGCTTCCCATCACAGACGGAGCCACGATGACTCTGTATGGACTCTCATTGAAGGTCCATTCTTTAATCAGACATTTAAGATAATGCCACTTTTTATCTGGTTGGACCCATGGCTCACTCGCATTTAAAGAATGAGAGAGAACTGTGAGATTTTCGTTCTGACGGCCCAGCGCTTTCTAAACTCCATGAATGGAGAAGAATTTTAACAATAACTTATAAGTTATTTCGATGAATCTTGAAGGCAGGCTTGTTTTTAGGCCTAAGAAAGAAGAGAGGCCTGTTTTTATAGTTGGACTAGTTTTTGTTTCGTTTTTATTTTTCAGATCTTAAAAGAGCACTTAAATGTCAGAATTCCAGATTATAATTAAAAAAAAGAGAGAATAAAATTATTTTTTCCAAATGTGGCATGGGATGCCATTTACTTCATAGCAACGTTTGTCACTGTGAAATAGGAATATTTTATTTGTAAAAGTAAAATATCTGTTTTGATATTTCTGTCCTGTCAACAAGGAAAAATGAAATGAGAGTTTTGATGTATAAAATTATAAAATGACTTGAGTGTTTAATTGAACATTTGATATAAGCACACAGGTACAGTCATTTTATATATTATCATATACATTGTGAAGTATCTGGAAACATAGTGCCTAGCTACTCTAATCCCAAGGGCAATATGCCAGGTATGTTAAGATTTACAGTTTGATGAATATATGTGTTTAAGATTCAGGAGGAAGTCTTAACCTGGGCCTACTATTAGCACTTTAACATTTCAGAATATGTCAGGGCATGCCAGGGAAAATAAGGGAAGATGAGAAAAAAAATATTTAGAAGATTAAAGAGCATTTTTAAGGGTACTGAATAAAGATAGACAACCAGTTCTAAGACTGGAGTCAATTAAGGTTCTCTTTGAACTTCTAAAGCAACACAGTGAATGGAGAAAACATTCACACTGAAGAAAATGTTAGGACGCACTGATTCTATGCAAGGATACCAGTTTGTTATAAGTGGGAAGAACTGGGGACAGAGATGAGATTATCACCAAGGAAATGATCTTTTTTACTGACCTCTGGGAGATTTTATATCAAGATTCTAAGAAGGACACTATGCAGTAGAATAAAATCAGTGCAGTGGTAGAGCTAATCAACTGCTTAGAGCTATGTAAGAAATAGAGCTAAAAGCAGCCCTGTGGGGGCCTGATAAAGTGATCGTAATAAGGATGAGAAAGGGGCTGTTTCATTATTCCAGTGAGGACATCATTAGGGACTGGGCCAGGCCACCTGTCATCAGAATAGTGATAAAATCATAAGATAAGCATGAACTCATAGGCACTGTGATAGGAGCAACAGCTTCAACTGTGAAGGGTCAATCTACACAAAGCCTGAAGAAGCCCCATGGAAAATTAAAGAAGCAGCAGAGAGGAAAGTATCAGAACTCTTGTAAATGGGGGCTAGCCTCACTGAGATCCTTTCAGGAGGGTAGCCTGGAGATTCTAGCAATAAATCTGGAGGGGCTTGAAGATAGAAAAAGTTTTATTATCATTTTTATAATGATTTTATGCTAATTATACCTATGGCTTAGTCATTCTCCAGAACCCTTGGTTTCCTATAATTGCAATATACCTATACCCATGGAATATTTATGAATTTTTTTTTTGAGACAAGGTCTCTGTCACCCAGGCTTAAGTGCACTGGCACAATCTTGGCTCACCACAGCCTCAACCTCCCAGGCTTAAGCAATCCTCCCACCTCAGTCACCTGAGCAGGCAGGATTAGAGGCACGTACCACCATGCCTTGCCAACATTTTGTATTTTTGGTAGAGACAGAGTTTTGTCACATTGCCCAGGCTGGTCTCGACATCCTGGGCTTAAGCAATGCGCCTTCCTGGGCCTCCCAAAATGCTGGAATTACAGCATAAGCCACCGTGTCCAGCCCATCCATGAGTATTTTCTAAAGAAAAGCATTGAAAGAATGATCCCTGTCTTATTCTAGTATAAATATTTTGATGTTTAATATTCAGATATCATCAACAATAACTATATTATAGACAATATGATGAAATATGACTATGTTATTTAGAATCGGTGTGAAGCATTTATTCAAACCTTGGGAATAGTGGAAAACATGCAGAAAGCATCCTGGATAAGTAGATGGCATTGGTTAAATTCATTCAACCTGATCACTGAGATGAACTCAGATCTGGGAGTGAATTTCAGGTTGGAAGCAGACAGCAAGCATCTGAAGAGAGGTTTGGGCTTTGAAACAGGAGGAGATGAGAATTTTTAGAAGTATTTACACACCTCCATTTTACAAATGCAACAGCAACTAAATCCGAAGTGTGGATTCAGCAGCAGTTTCAGGCTTCTTAGTTATGTGGCTTTCAATCCTGGGTACGGAAGGAACCCACAAGGAGAAGTAGTAGAGGAAAACCACACCTCAAGACTGTAGGGCTCAGCTCTAGACACATCCTAAAACACCTTTGTCCACCTGCAGCACCATGGAAGTGGGGGAATCTGTTTATAAATGTGTGCATCTTTCAACTAAGATGGAGCTGCAGGGGAATCAGGGAAGTCAAGCATATCTAGTTACCAAATGGGCTCATACAAGGAGACTCATGGAATGGTCTACGTAAACTTTTTGCCAAGGAGCAGCTTCACCTATGTGGATCTACAGTCAGGTACCTGGTAGTGGGCTTAGGGCTGCCTTTACACGGCAGAGACTATAGACAGGAAGGTGATCAACACATGAAACAGAGGAGAAGGAGGACCAGCTGAGATCTCCCAGGTACCTCCCATTGGCTCATCACCACATCTCACTGCAATCACCTTGCTTTGAGTAATGGCTGATTCCAAATCTTGAATGCTGTTCCCTTTTCACTTCTCACCTTGAAGCATGCCGGGAAAAGGATTCTAAAAAAACGTAGCTCTCAGCCTAACCAAGTTGGCATACCACAGTCTGGCTGCATCTATCAGCTTTCAATCTGACACCCATACACTCCTCTTTTAATCATATTTAACTTACAAGTTAAAAAAAAAAAAAAGTAAAACATCTAGCATGTCATTTCTAGTAAAACCAAAATCACTTACCATCCACCCAAAAAAAGGAGAGACAAAATCAATGTATTCATTTTTGGGTGAGATTCATTTCTCTTCTAGCTAAGTCACACATACTGTTTTTGATATATTGTAAGTTAAATATTGAGATATATAGTTAATTGCTAACATATCTTACATCAGTCATCATTTCTACAATTGAGTATATGGTCATAGTTGGTATTTCTGATGATGTTCTTCCAATACCCATTTCTATTCCCTTTGCGCCGAGAAAGAATCTTAGCTTGCAATGGTTCTTTTCTAGATGGGATCATCTAAACCTTCGTTGCTGAAGTATGTGGCCATTTGCAGTCCCACCAAGCTGCAGTTTATGATTAACTTCTATTATAGAACATGGTAGCAATACAAGGTGTCCCAGGAGTATTCCTCTCTTCTGAACATAATTCTCCCCACACCTATTGTGCAGTAAAAATCAAATTACCGCTTAATAAAATTGATCATCCCAGCCTCATGTCTAATAATTTAGTGTCATAAGGAGCCCAAAATAGCCAGGTGGTAGGCTCAGTTTCCAGTTTAATGGAAAGGGTATGTAGTCCCTGGTGGATGCATTTCCTTTTTGAAACTAAGACCTCTAAACCAGCAGAGTGTCAAACTGTGCAAATAGAAGGCAAAAATTTTGCTAGCAGGTATTAAGGGTAATGGTGGGAGGAGCCCGTTATATTCCATTCCTAGACTCCCAGAGCTGTGACTACGGGAGAAACAGCACCATAAAAAGGTTGCTGATTCAGGGAATACAATGCAGACTTGAGGCTATTACCCTAACACAGCTGGCACCATGGCTGTGACTTCAAAAGGCTACTTCATAACTCTAACTGTCCAGGGGATCCAGGTGAGGGGAACATGGTAAGATTCATGCATTCCATCAGCATAAACCCACTGAATTACTTTAGTGTTGCTGCTGCTTGGATCAACCTGTATGGAATGTCTTGTCAGGGAAAAAAATATTCTGTAAATCCACAGATAGTTGATTTTGAAGTGATAATTTGAACAGAAATGGCAAATCCTTTCCAGAGTGAGAGAAAATGCGCTCCAGCCATGATGGAAATTAGCCTGCACAATGTGTAAACAGATGGCTGGTTCACACTCCTCAAGCCATACTGGGGGCTCAGGGTTGATCTTTGCTGCTGGCAGTTTTGGAATTCACCAGTGCCTGTAGCCAGAACAGCCTTGTTGGCTAGATGTTTACGTGGCTGAATTCCTGCTTAATCTCCTATGCCTGCTTCCATGGACACTTTTTTCATGAGTTCATTGTACAAGGACAGGGGTGACTGGAAAGGAAGCTGACAACATTCACAGAATAAGTGGTCTTGTCCAGAAAATCCAAACACCTTTTGCTGGTGTTTCTATTCATGAAAATTTGCAAAAGGAACAAGTATCTTCACACTCTGTGCCCAACCGAAGGTATCTAGTTACATCCTCCCTAGATCCTGCTGTTACTGATTTTTTCCATCATACCCCTTTCTAATGTTTGGCCTTTCAGCTAAGTTGCTAACTACTGCCCACGAATTAATGTAGATCTGTGTAACTGAGCATCTCCCCTTCCAAGTAAAGTAAGAAATTATGCACAATGCTCAAAATTTTGATGATCAGAAGGACTTCCCTTTGCGCGGTCCTTCAGGACCTCCCTGGGGTATGGCTGCACTGCTTCAGACACCTACTTTTGAATCAACTGAGCATATTATACAAAACCATCTGTGAATCATGACCCAATTTTTTATTCACCAATAAATTCATCTTAGGGAATTATTCATGAGGCAATTGCTGATTTTTGAGAAACAGAGAAAAAAAGCAATTGTATTAGGGTTCTCTAGAGGGACAGAACTAATGAGATAGATGTATATATAAAGGGGAGTTTATTAAGGAGTATCGACTCCCATGATCACAAAGCGAGGTCCCACAATTGCAGCTTGTCTGCAAGCTGAGGAACAAGGAAGCCAGTTCAATTCTCAAAGCTGAAGAACCTGTAGTCCCATGTTCGAGGGCAGGAACCATCCAGCATGGGAGAAAGACATAAGCCACAAGACTACACCAGTCTAGTCTGTTCACATTCTTCTGCCTGCTTTTATTCTGGCTGCACTTGCAGCTGGTTAGTTGTCCCCACCCAGATTGAGGATGGGTCTGCCCTTCCCAATCCACTGAGTCAAATGTGAATCTCCTTTGGCAACACCCTCACAGACACACCCAGGAACAGCAGTTGGCAGCCTTTAATCTAATCAAGCTGAGACTCAATATTAACCATCACAGCAATGTAGCAAGATTAAGAGCCATAGGAATCTGTTACTTTCTCATGCAACTTACTTATGCCTTCAGTGACTGTTCAAGCCCAATCTTAAATATACCACTTCGGCTTTCTAACAGAACTCTGGTATGCACACACAGCTTTATGGCTTGGTGAATCACACAATGCTCACTTAGGAATCCAAGGGCAAATGTTCAGTCTACTAGTCTAAATGTTGCTTCTCAAAAGTAGAGTAATTATCTACAGAAGATGGCATGCTTGGTTCTACATTATTAAGCCCATGCACTGCTTCAGCTACAGGGGCTTTGCAAAAGTTCTATACGCATAACCTACCTGCCACAGACATTTCAAGAATAATTGAGCCAGCTGGGTCGCACAATCCAAGTATGAGAGCAGCTTACACAGCAACTTGGACCTGTGACAAAGCCTTCTCTTGCTGAAGTTCCACTTGAAATCCACACTTTCCTAGTACTCCAAAAACCACGGTATGTGGCTTTCCAATTTCAAAGAGGTTCACTAGGTGTTATGTTCATCTCTTTTTTTGTACTTAGTGTAGTCAGATGTAGCAACTTCTCCTTCACCTTGGAAAGGATATTATAGCACAGCCCTAGATCTATCACCAAGCTGGCAAGCTCTCGAATGTTAGATTTATTTCCCAGCCTCTGGCACACATGCTTCTTTCCAAAACACCTAGGATAGTTGCTGTTTCCTGCTCTTGACTCCTATCACCCTGGTATCAGTGCAGTGGTCTGATATGAAGTCTCAGTGCTCCTGTGGATAAGATTATGATGGAGAGCTGGAGTACTGACGTAGCCCCACAAAAGAAGAGCAAAGGGCTATTGCTGGCCCTGCAAACTGAAAGCAATGCACCTCTTACGGCTTTTTACTGCCATATATAAAGAAAAAAAAATCCAACACATCAATAACCAGATATCAGGGGGTGTGTTTGTTTGTTCCAATAAATAAACCACATCTGGAACAACAGCTGGGACTGGAGTTACAGACTGATTAAGTTCAAACAGTTCACCATAATTATTCAAGGTCTGCCTGTATTTTGCTCAAGATAAATAGGCAAGGTTGGATGGGAATGTGGTAGGAATACAAATCTCTGCCTTCACTGAGTCTTCAATGGTGGCATCTTTGGAAAAAAAAAACCTCTAAGTCCTCATTTGTAAACTAAATTTTTAGCTGCCTTCACACGTTCCTTTTCCGCCTCTCCTATACATGTGCGTTCTAACACAGCTCTTCCATTCTAAATACACCCCTGATTTCCCTGGTATTTACCCAGCTGCCAGAGCATGGCCCCTGCATTCCTCTTCTGCTGAGTCTGCTGTCTCTTTTAATAGGGAACAGAGGATGTATATTACCTTCCTCGTTTACCACCATCTACTGAGTGTGGAAAAAATCTCTCAACTTTGGTTTCATTTGTTTATTTGAAAAGAAAAATGTTAGTTCTATACTTTCAAGTCTCTTAAGCATTATACCTGCAACATAATAGATGCTCAAGAAATAATTTGTTAATTTAAAGATTGGTGAAGGGGAAGGATTAAGTGTGCCTATACTATTTTAATTATAGAAGCTTTACTGTATGTTACTGAGGCGAACTGAGGAGCAGGTCAATCCACACTGACAGTTGCTCGAACTAAGGTCAATGTCAAAGGAGCTAAGAAACAGATTTCTGGTGTTATGGACACAAGTCCCTGTCTTACCAGGGCCATTCCTTCACGAAGGCTCATAGGACAGCAAAAACATGTGAAACATGATGAAATCTAACAGTAAGATCAAATGAAATTTTAGAGAATATTGTACAAAAGAGCTATTCTTCCTTTGACACATAGATACACACACTAAATAAAAGCAATGTGGCTCACCAGACTAACTATGTAAAATATTAAGAAGACATTTTTAAGAATGACAGGGTATGTGATTAATGATTATGTTGGGACAGCACGCATAAACACAGGCTGCCCCAGGTAGCCCAGACATATGGCCATGGAGTGACAATCACCTGTGATACACCTAGATTATTAGTTAATATTTGCAAGATGGGCCCTGAGGGGTCACAGTCAGGAAACAACCTATTCTGTGTGACTCGTATCTTTTAACATATAATTACCTGTATTGTATTTGGAGACACCAATCCTTTTTTTCTTACTTTTTTTCATTACTTTCATATGCATCTCACTCAATTTGTCTTATTAAATTCCCTTTATTTTCTATTTTTCCATTTTGTTTCTCTCTTATACTTCCACAAATACAACTTAGTAATAATATTTCACCCTTCCAACCAGGTATTCTTTAGAGCTAGAACCAAGACTCTTAGAGTAGAATTGCTTATCACATGACATAAAAATTTGCATTTTCCAAAGCAGATATAAATTCAGGATCTCTTATTTCCCAAATACACAACTATGGAGACCTAGTGTAAATTCTCAAATTATACAAAAAAAGAAATATTAACACAACCAGACTTCCTGATATCTTGAGAAAGCTGGACTTCCTAAGGAAAAATAATTTTGGAGCTAAAACCAACCTTAGTAATCACCTGGTGCAGCTTATCTGTTAAAATTTTCACTCACTTCCTGGGATCTTAGAAAAGTCATTGAAAAAGAAACCCCGGTTTAAAAGAGCAGCTTTTAACTGATGCAGCACACTTGGAGGGATTGCTGAGTTCTGTGATGTGAACTGCTTGCTTAGGAATTGCCTTGTTGTTTCACTACCAGAGGACTTAGATTCAGATCAGAATTGGAACACAGAAAATACCAGAATTGCAGCATTACAGGGAGTCAAACCATCACTGAAGGGGATCTGCAAAGCTAAACTTTAGTTTTTGGAGTTTCTGTATATAGATCAGTTTCAGCTGTCACACCGCTAGTTAGCACGGGCTGTCTGATCTTCAAATTGCAAGCTAGCAGTGACATGGCAGTGGCAGGGCTAAAAGGCAAAATGTAGAAAAATGTATCATTTTGTCTTCTCTATTACTGAAACTTTCTCTTGAAGAGAGAATTTTTAACAACCCTATGATATGTGGCCATCAAGGTCTGAAATTTATCTTTTTAATTACATTCATCAACAAGGAATCAATCTCCAGTTAGTAAAGTTTCTCTTTAAAGAATGGTATCACTGTTTTGTTTTTCTCAAGTCATTGTGGATGCTTTATTGGTACTTTTTGATCAATTGCTTTACCTACTATGGTTTAGGGACTTATGTGAACACACATATTTGACATCTAACTTGCCTTGCCTAATCACTCTTATAGGTGCAATTATATATGGTGATTACCTATACATTTAACATTTAGAAATCTCAAGTTTTTCATGACATATTAGACGTTTCCACACCAATGAGAATGAAACGTAGTTTCTGTGAAACTTCAGAGTGTATGAATGTGTTCTGAGTCTCTTAGAGATCAATGGATCTCTTTCCGTCACTTATACATACAACTTCACTGAAAACTCTGGTAGTTTCATTAGTATATCCTATTGTTTCCTGCCTAAAAATCATAGATAATGCAGCCTGTGCTAATCTCTGTTACTGAAAAATCAACTAATGATACATGTTCTTCTAATATTATGTTACTGGTATTTTATTCTATAAAGAACCACATAATTACTGATAGATGCATGCATTCTTCCATGCCTTAAGAAAATCCCCTAGAATCTTCAGCATAACCAATTACTGTATACATGACACCAAAAAGTTATGATTTTTATAGTATAGCTCATCTATTGTCCTCTATCTTTGTCTCAAAATGTTTGCCCCCAAAACGCCAACCCTTCATTTGAAAAGCTGTATTTAAAAATAAAATCATAATTTTACAGCTAAGCCAGATGAACCATCTAGACGGTTAACCATTTCTCTAAGACCATACTTTCTAAACAAGGCATATAATTGGAAATTCCAAAAACAGATCAAAATAAATGGAATAACTTAAAGAACTTTCTAGCATACACACTATTTTATACTCATGTAACATTCTTGCACCAGCCATGGAATAAGCTTTTTCTCCAAAGAGCACTAGTTCTTTTTATTGTAGAATATCGTTTAAAAACCATGGAACTGCATTTTGTATGCAAATATTGGTTGGTTTTGCATTCCACTCAAAGGGCTCCTGCAATCCTGCATCATCGCAAAACTATTTTAATTACAGAGGCTTTACTGTATGTTTTAATTTCTGGTCTAAATGCTCTTCTTCACCTACCAATAGCTCCTGCTTTTTTTTTTTTTTTTTTTTTTAAAGACAGAGTTCCACTCTCGTTGCCCAGGCTGGAGTGCAATGGTGCAATCTTGGCTCACGGCAACCTCTGCCTCCCAGGTTCAAGCAATTCTCCTGCCTCAGCCTCCCGAGCAGCTGGCCTAACAGTCACCCACCACCATACCCAGCTAATTTTTTGTATTTAGTAAAGACTAAAGACAGGGTTTTACCATGTTGTGCAGGCTTGTCTAGAACTCCTGACCTCAGATGATCCACCTACCTTGGCCTCCCAAAGTGCTGTAATTACAGGTGTGAGACACCGCACCCAGCCAGCTTTCATATTTTAAGAGCTTCCCCAGATATTCTTGCTTCCCTGCTTTCCAGGTAACCTTTACAATTAACTTGTCTGTCTCCCAGAAATAAGGGTGGCATGTTGTTGGGATTACATTAATTAACTTATTTAGACAAACAGACAGGTTTCTTTATAATGTTGTATCTTCATATATTCCATATATTCCTGTGGAATATATTTCATTATTTCTGTATTTTGCCATGTGGTATCCGTAGCATTCTATTTTGACCATAAATTGGATAATTTTTTAAAAATTACCTTCTTATTTATAAGTGTTACTCAACCCCAAGAAATAAAGTCTCACTAGCTTGTTGGCAATTTAATCTCACTAAACCCATCTTAATCTTTTCAAGGATATATTTTATTTATATTATTAGAAATTAAGAGAGTCTTTCCATATTTTAAAATATTGGAACAAAGTGCTGACGTTGCTTATATTTCTATTGCATTATTGAGCCATCATTCCTTAGTTTCTTTTTTGGCAGTCTAGACATTTCATCTCTTAAAAATTGTGCAGCTACTTTATGCTTGACAAAAAATGCATTTTGTAACCAAAAAAAATTGATTTTGATAGAATGGCAAGTTACAACAAAAGGAAAACAAAACTGAAAATGAACATATTTACTTTCATTAAGCGTATTAAAATCTAAGAATGCATCAACCTTCATCATTCTTTTCCATTTTCTAGTAAATAATGCCAAAATAACTTTGAATCTGATGCACGGACTGTACCTGTTTCAACAAAATTACCAGGTCCTTCTTCATGCCAGTGAGCCACACATAGTTTGTGACAAGTGAAATCAATCAGGTCACTACGTAATTTTTTAAAATTTATGATTTGTGCTTACCTGTATTTGGAAAGAATCAAAGTGGCCTACACTATGTTTACTGTAAAAATGTGCCAATACATAATCATATTAATTTTCTATTGGGTTATTTTTACATAAAAACTTTATAGAGTTCAAACTAATAGAGAGAGAGTTTTATAAAATATACAAAAGGGAAATACGAAGTTATTTGGAAAACAAGGGAGGTTTGTTCTAGGAATCAGAGCTAAGTTAATTACTGAAATACAGTACGTAGTTTGGTTCTGAACTTTCATCAGGCTAAAAATAGAATGAGAAAAAATTAATAAACCATCTCATAAAAAAAAAATTTCCCCCAAGCCAAACACCTCATCATGAGAACTCTGAACTATATATCTTCAGATATGCTTGCTGCACTCATCAGCAGAGAAAGTGTTCATTAATCAGAATATTCAGTGAGATTACTTATCCTCCCTAACTCCATTCTTAACAGAGGGGTGAAAGAGGTAAAAACAGTATTAGTTATTGTTGAAAATATGTTTAAACTATTTTGGTTCTTTGACCTAACATAAATTAATACTTCAAAAATGTCAATCTTTTACAAATTACTAATGGCTCCATGTAAATTCTATTTCTCTTAGTGGAATAATGATTCATGAAAAGACTTATAACACTTTTTCATCTTTATTATGGAAAGGTATAATTTATGTTTATAGACCAACAATGCATTTGAAAATTACACTTTGAACTGCAGTTTTGAAACTATTATTACAGAATGAACCAAAATATTATCTGGGTCTAGAACACGAGTATCAGCATAGCTATCTGGGTTAGAGGAGTTCACAGAATGTAGGCTGCAGGTAGAGCACCCTCTTCCGAGACAGCTCACATTGCTGGTTCTATTTCCATTTGCTTCCATGTCTCAACATATCAAATTGAGAAATCTGATGAATTTATTTTGGTCATTTGATGTCTCAGAAGATATTTTTTCAAAATATGGTAACAGATTGTCTTCTTCTAAATGATTCTGCAACCAACCTTGAAAAAAACCTTAACAGAACATCTCTGTTCATTCCACCATACATAATATACTCAGGTTATCTTTTATGTCAAATACGTTTTCCTTTTATGTAATATGTTGCACAATGTGGAGAGAATGATGAGAAGGCTAACAAACTTACTATAAAAGAACTTCTTGTCTAGTGGAAGAAACACTAATGTAAATATTTAGTCACAATACGAGGTGCTTGGTATTTTATTAAATACAGCAATAACAGCCTTGCCTCTGGGGGTGAATAATACTTCCTAGAGTAGGGGATATTCGAGATGTTCTTAAATAATTATTAAAAATGTGTTAGGTAAAAAAACATGGAGAAGGACATGTGAATCCTAAGTCATGAAAAATGCACATCAATGTTCATTGCAACACTGTTTACAATAGCAAACACTTGGAATCAACCCAAATGCCCATCGACAATAGACTGGACAGGGAAAATGTGGCACATATACATCATGAAATACTATACAGCAATAAAAAATGATGAGTTTGTGTCCTTTGTAGGGACATGGATAAATCTGAAAGCCATCATTCTCAGCAAACTGACACAAGAACAGAAAATCAAACACCACATGTTCTCACTCATAGGCGGGTGTTGAACAATCAGAACACATGGACACAGGGAGGGGAGCATCACACACTGGGGTCTGTGGGGGGGAACTAGAGGAGGGACAGTGGGGGGTGGGGAGTTGGGGAGGGATAACGTGGGGAGAAATGCCAGATGTAGGTGAAGGGAAGGAAGGCAGCAAACCATATTACCATGTATGTACCTATGCAACAATCTTGCATGTTCTTCACATGTGCCCCAAAACCTAAAATACAATATCTATCTATCTATGTATATATATATATATATATATATATATATATACACACACATATATATATAAAATAAATGGTTGTACAAAAGAGAATGAATTGAACTACAAACAGGATGTTAATTTCTCAGATTTGAAGTGTAAGGCCAAGTGGAAAATGAGTCTATACATATTATTGCTACCTGCTGGTTTTGTACTGTGTCAACTGAACTAGGCTGGAATAGCATTTGCTAGAATTCTTGTCTCTGATGGATGTGGGTTGAGGTTGACCACAAGAGAAAGGTGCATGAGAATTGGAATGTAGAAGTAACTGAGGAGGAGGTCAGTAGGCTCCGAAGCTGGATTGGGAACCAGCTGCACTGCAGCTCTTCCACAAGGTTGCTGATTTGTTTGACCATCTAATTGCCATGGGGCAGCATTCAAGTCTGCAGCTCTCACAGCTCCCCCAAGATCCCCTCCTTTCAGTCCTCAGGCTAGCCTAAATCAAGTACATGTGCTAAAGTCATCCAGCTCCTTCTGGAAGTCACCTTAGCTAACAGGATTGGATACAGTGAGAAACAGACGCAGGTAGCACTTTTTCCTCATGGAGAGCAGTTTCACCTTTCTCCACCCCAGCTTTCATTGTCTGCTGCTGCCTCCACTGAGCCATAGCAACTTCAGCCCACCACCAGATGTAGAGGCAACAGCTTTCCAAAAACTTCTTTACCAGCTCCCAATACTAGGTAAGAGCCAATCTCTACAATAAATCCCTTATTTCACATAACTCAGTGATTTTTTTCTTCCCTGGCTGAATTTTAAATGATACACATGCTTTCTACTATTTAAAATTTACAAATAAGGTACAATGAATACTACTTTTTTTTCTGAAGAATTAACATAAATCAGAGTGGTTTTGTTCTATATATTCATCATTCTGTAGGGGAAGCAGCAAAGAAAGACCAAAGCTCATTCTAGTTAGAGAATTAAAGTGTTCACCCATAGCTACAAGAACATGTCCATGAAAAATCCATTCTTCTTGGCAAATAAAGCAAAGGGAAACAGCTTGGAAATGCAATCTTCATCCTGGGGTTTGTATGAAACAGATTTTTCAGGTGAGAACTGATGGTGTTTTCATGAGTATAACTCTTCACATGGGTAAGATAATAAATAATACTATGAACAATGCTGGTAGAAGTCCTCTTGGTCTCATTTACTGTGAGGTTCAACAATATTCTGCCATGTTTGTTACCTCTATCCAAGAGTAGCTAGCAAATCATTGTGCAAATGCTTAATACATTTGATAAGTACATTTATTTAATGCAGCAGTCGCATATTAACAATTGGCCCAAACTCTGCCCTCTGGCAGGTAAGCTTTGCCAGCCGCTAACTTGAAGCTCTATAATTCTACTTCTTTGGTTTATTGAGCCAAAGAGTAACACGACAAATATAACTTGAAGAGATGTTTCAGATCTAGAACTACATTTACTCACAGTTTTTTCTGTATATCCTGAATAAATAGTTATTTGGACAATGAAAAAGTAGAAGATTGGCTAACCATTCCTGATAAGGCCTATGATCGTGTGTGTGTGTGTGTGTGTGTGTGTGTGTGTGTGTGTGTGTGTGTGTGTGTGATGGGATAATGGATGACAATCTCAGGAGGTTCAGCTGTTTTTTCCTGGCCTGAAAATTGAAAAGGGAGAAATTGCTTGTATCGACAATAAACACACAGAAAACCTAGCTGTAATGATTTCAATCAAATTTGCTGCCCTATTTTGTTACATAAGAATCAAGAGTGCCAATTAAGAAATCAATGATTATTATATAGCAAAACACAGTGTATGAAAGAAAAATAAGTCCAAGAAAATAACTTAATTTAGAAATGACTATAACTCCCCTAGAGCTAAATAACTTAACAAAACAAATTGTAAGGCTTCTCTTAAAAATAACTAGACAATTTCACTCATTCCCAGAATAATGACTGCTGTGGAGTTAACACTGTCCAGCTTCCTTTAAGATAAACATTTCCAAGCAGAATATAGGAAACTTTAAAATTAAATGACATGCTCAAGACTTTCTTCATTAGTAGTGTGGACATTATTTTCCAAATGAATGAGATGCATGAAAGATAAGTTACTGACTCCCCACTATGAGTATAACATTGAACTAATCATGAAACCGTGGAAACAGAGAGAAATGTATAAGGTAAATACATTAATACATTCTAGCATAAGCACATAAAAGCATCCTCCTATTTGTACCCTAAGTACATAACAGTTTAGATTAAAAATTGATGAAGTTGTGTTAGGACCAAAAGGCTTTAAGAATAGCTTTGTTCATTCAAAGCAGTCCTCATGAAGAACCTGAGGCTGGGTGTTTTTCAAAACAGGTATGCATGAAGTAGGAATAATTTCCTAGATTACAACAAATATTAAAACATTTTGAATGGTGCATTATTTACTGCTCAAAAATTCCGTTACTAGTTACTTGCCATAATAATGGGGGATGTAGCAATGAAGATTTCCACTGCAATGCCAATTAGAATAGCTAAATAATTTTGACAGCCAAAGAGATCAACTAGAGGAAACTGCCCCAGCATCTCTTGAAGTTGCAAAATGGACACAGTGGCTATACCCTTTTCCAAGACGTATAGATAGTATCCCAAGTTGAGAGGTGTAAAAGCCTGGAGAGTGTGGAAGCTGCCCTGGCTGTGGAGAAGAACCAGAACCCGGTCCTTCTGCATCTGCTTGCTCTCAGTTCTGCCTACACAGACCCTATCTTGGTGACTTCTAGAGAGCCATTTCCTAGACAAAGAGGAAAAACATTCATCAAGAAGACTGGTGACCACCTGTCCACTCTCCACAGGCTGGCTGGGCCAGTCTCTCTTCCAAAACCTCCCTGAAGTGGCAGGGAAGGCTCTGGAGCCCGTGTCCTTTGAGAAGCCTCTCTGCATTGCCTGGCACCAGGGCTTCTGGTACCTCCATCCAAGATGCAGAGTTTTAAGTACCTCCAGGGTGTTTAAAAAGCTCCAGGCCCTGTCTCAAGCTGTGAACCAGTTGGAAACAATAAAGTCTTTTACAGCAAAACAAATAAATGTATATCCATATAAAATTCTAGCCAGGTATTAAAGTAATATTTGTTACTATTATATTCATAACGTATTGTTAAAGACAAATACTTTGTTTACAAAATAAACTGTGGTCTGTGTATGGGTGTGTTTGTGTGTGTGTGTGTGTGTGAGAGAGAGAGAGAGAGAGAGAGAGAGAGAGAAAGAGAGAAGATGGAGGAAGAGACATCTTGAACAATATATTTCCAAATTGTGGGAGTTTTCAGGTTTTTTTGTATTTTTTTGGTTTTGTATTTTTTGCAATAAGCATATTGCTTTCACAGTTGGAAATAAGTTATTCTAGTTTTCATTAAAATAAACAAGAGAGTACAAGATGAGCTGTGAACAACTTTAGATTCGGGAGGGATGTTATATCAAGGGCTTATGGAAAAGCCACCTTACTCTACTCTCTTTTAAGAGAAGGTCTCTCAGTAATGCCTCCTCAATTTATTTTCCCTTTTCTCCTCTCCAAAGCGTTCTTGAACTTGCTCATGGCCAGGCATTTTGTTTCCTATTGATTACTTGCTTTTTAGTGCACCATGCAATGGCGTGCCCCCAGGATGGGTATCTAACAGAATCGAGGCTGGTTCAGACTAGTGGCATCTTTGTCGAAATAATGCAGCCTGATCGGGTGGAAAAAGCAGCTGCTTTGGGTAAGGAGAGCTGGGAGGAGTGAACACTTCAGGGCTTGGGGAGAAGAAAAACAAGCATAAAGATAAACGTACAGTTTTTAGAGAATGAGGATAAAGGGAATCTGATTTAAAGCTATCTATCTCCTCCGTCAGCTCAGCCTAATGGATTCTGGCATTCTGGGTGGCACTCTCATGCATCCACGAGGGGACTGAGGTTCAAGGAGCAATCAGATTTAAGACAATTGGCATTCAGCCTCCGCGAGGAGCAGGGACAGAGGGCTCTTTGTTGAATCAGGCAGCCAGAGAGTACCTTGTGCTGAGCAAGATCTGGATTCAGGGCGGGCATGCTCGCCTGTCACAAATGTTTTATTGTGCGTCTGGGCAAGTCATTCTCACTTGTTAAGGAACAGCTAGGGTTTTGTTCTGCATGGGCTTAAAATAAACCAGAAAAATCAGAGGGGCTTAGGGTGGGAGGGAGCAGCAGGAGTGAGACTTCAGGTTTACGGTCTATTTTTGTTTGGTTAGCTCTTTAGCTTTCTGAATAAACAACTTCCCGGGGATTTAAGGCTTAAAGTCTTCATTACCTCTAATTTTGAAGTGTCATTTATGCTTACAATTCTTCAAACTCAACTGGAATAAGACATTTACTCGTTATCTCAACATAAATGTCGTCGTGGTGAAGTGCATTACATAAAATCAGAGCGTCTTAACCCTGACACACCAGATGAGCTGAGTTAAGACAATGGCAACCAGGGAAGGGGCGTATTTTAAGTGTAGTTTTTCTTCATCTTTTTTCATCCATGCCCCTTTTTGAAAAGTATAGAAGTCTCACAGACACATGTATTTGAAATACCACTAATGCAATGAAAAACAAAGCAAATACTGGGAAAGTCTGCCATTTTTTCCCATGCTACACAATCTCCTTTCCCCCTCTGACATTTTCCCCACGTCCACCACCTCCCGGGACAGCGTGATCCCCACTGACAACCAGCAACTGTTTCCACAGAATCGGAAAACCTGATCCCTAGCCCAAGCCCTGTTTCAACTTAGTTGCCTCCTGTGCTTGCATAACTTACTTCTTTCCTATTTTTTTATTTTTATGTTTTTTAAAGTTGTTTTTTTTTTCTTAAGTCACTTATTTTCTCTCGCTCTCAATTTTCCCATCTATCAACTGTGGATGTTATAATCTGTCTTTTTATCTAATAGGGTTGCTGAGATTCAAGAATGATAAATTTTAAGACACTTTGTGAGTAGAGAATGAGTAATAGGAGCTACGATGGAAGGCCTTCAACTTGGTTACTGAAGTGTAGCTAACACACGAAGTCCACATCCTACCCCAAGAAGGAACCCTAGAGCTTACCTCATTGTCTCCTTTGCCTCTGGGCATCTCCAAAGGACAACTTGAAAAAACGTCAATGTGTTCAATGCTTTTAAGAAAGTCAAAAAGTTTGGGACTTGGCTTAAGCCTAAAAAAATTAGGCAGGCTGTGGAAGAGGATAGAGACAATTGCACTGGATGTAGCAAAAGACGGTAAAGTGTTTGCCAGCGGACAGATGTAGATCTTGAAAGAGAGGAAGACACTGTGGGCTGCTGCTGCTTCCTATGTACCGGGATCACTGAAAGGGATGGTGTGCAGGAGGTCTGGACGTAGATGCTAAGTTGCTAACAAACGCTGTAAGAACCAAAGGAACCAATGGAATAGAAATGGAGCCTCCCAGGCAAGACTCTCCTTGACATGCAGGGTCCTCAGCAATGACAGTCACCAACAACATATGAAAGCACCCCAAGAGGTAAGACATGAGTTCTGGCCATCTACAAGACCTAGAGAAAAGAAAACAGATAGCCACATAAGATTGCCCTATTCCTTTCCCCGTTCTCTCTTCTCACCTGTGCCATTGGTGGATCTGAAACGTCCGCTTGCTAAACCTGGAGGGGGTGAGAAGGAGAGCGAGAAGCAGGCAGAAGCCTACCTCGGAGCCTTTTCCCAGGCCAGGCAAACACCATCCTAAAGTTGGCAGAGAGGAAGAAATCCTTTTGAATAGAAACAGAAGCATTTATTAACGTTTTGGCCTGGACACATTCTACTTACTGAAGCAACACTATACTTAGTGTCTTAAAGAGACTACGGATCTTTCTAGGGAAGAGTGAGTGGAGAAGTCACTTGGTTTACCCACATTTCCATTGTGAGACAGAAGACAATTATGCACCTGCTCATTTCACCTCGAATAATTTTTAAAGGGATAAGAAAGCTAAAATAAAATTTTATCTTTATTATGTTTCTCATTGCCCTTATTCAATGTATCTGTTGTACATATTAGCTACAATGTTATCTTCTGGTACACTCACTACTGATGGCACAGTAGTTGTTTGAAGAAACAATTTGGGTGAGGTATCAATCTCCCAAACTCAAACTTTTTAATAAGCAGTCAATGAGCACTTACATTTTACCAATAATTCTATTAAAGACTCAGGAGACAAGAAAAGAGAAGACAAATCGTCTGCTCTTGCAGTAGTTTACAACACAATTGTAGAGTTAAAACATGTAATGATGTTGTAAGTTGTAAATAATCACACAGTGACCTATTAGCTTCCCCAAAATAAAAGAGTGCAGTAAATCTGTGTGCGAACGATAAGGGAGAGGATTGTGGGCTTCCTTGAAATGCCTGTTTATGCCTGCGTTTGACTTCTCTCCGCTCTCCAGATCAGAGTACAGGGATTCTGAAGCAGTATCTCACTCACTTTTTATTTGACCCTTTATTTCAAGCCCACTGAAGTGCACATCCTGAAACTCATGACGCCCAAAAGTGAGGAATTATCTCATCAATCCCTCTTAGTTGCTCTGGGAGTCACTGAAGGTGGACAGGTGGGAGAAGGGAAATTAAAAATGCAGACCCACAGATCTTTTCTAGAATGGGCATTCCAAGTCTTTTTGTAAAGAATGCTAGGTAGGCATCTCATACAAAAAGATGGCATGAATGCTGGCCTGCTTAGGACAACAGGGAGTGAATTCACAGGGGAACTCTCCAGAGAATAAAAGATCATTTTGTTTATGGGTTGAATTGTGTCCCCTCACAAAATTCGTATGTTGACATCCTAACCCCAGCATCTCAGAATGTGAACTCATTTGGGAATAAGAGTTCAAATAAGGTCACTGAAGATGTACTTAATTAAAATAAGGTCATAGTAAAGTTACTGAGTCCTTCATCAAGCAGGACTGGTGTTTTTATTTAAAAAATGACTGCTGGTGTTAGATGAAAATTTCCCAAGTCTAGCGAGAGATCTTCCCGATCCTGGAAGCCCAGAGAGCCCCACACAGACACTACGCAGAAAGGGTCTTCTCCATGGCACATTACATCAAACTGTCTAAACTTGAAGACAGAGAGAGACTTCTAAAAACACCAAGAGAAAAGCTAGAAATCTGGACACAGACATACGAAAACAATAAGACTGCCACGTGAGGACTGGAGTGATCCTGCCACAAGCCAAGAAACTACCAAAAGCTCGGCAAGAAGCCAGGAACAGATCCGTCCCAAGGGCCTCAGAGGCACCATGGCCCTATGGACACCTCGACCTCAGGCTTCTCACCTCCAGAACGGTGACACAAGAAATGTCTGTTCTTCAAGCCACTGGGTGGCACTTTGTCACAGCAAGCATAGCAAACTAATACTACCTATCCTTCCCTAAGAACCAGTTTACAAAAAATAATGAAAGCATTTCAACACATAATTTATAAAAGCAGAAAAAATAAAACTTTAAAATAATGCAATGATAGAATCTACGCACGAAGAAAAAGGTAGACACATTTAACATGTACGAGTACTTCAAACTCAAGTATCAAGAGAAACTAAAATACAAAGAAGTTTTCAGCCCTGAAGTCTTTATTTATATCTGCATGACAGCACATTTAAATGTTCTGTTTACATTTCAGTCTTCCTCACTAGTCTGAAACTGCCTTAATAGGAACTCTACCTTATTTACCTTCATAATCCATGTATGTTGTATGGAAGCCCAACAGTTTCATGAGAGATTCATAAAATAGTAATAAACATTAGTCTTTCAAGAGTAAGTGACCATTACGAAGAACCTCACCAGCAATAAGGAAGCATGATTTCAACTAATCGGTGACCCTGAACCACGCCTGTGTGCATTTCCTTGCTGTCATTTAAATTCTAGACATGGGGATATGGGGATGAATTTTCATCTAGCACATACAGCAGCAAACAAAATCACAATACTTTATTTTCTATAATAGAGGAACTTATTTTCTACTCTAAAGCCTTGTCTCAATGATGGGGAGAAATTCAGCTGCATTTCAGTGCTAAGAATGCTTCCTCTTGCCCTGGTATCTAACCAAAAATGGGACTGGATATTCCCCTGCAATGAGCAAGAGGCCGCTGGCATCTGTCCGTCATGGCTGCTCATTACTCAACACCTTAGGTTTCCTTAGCAGAGGACAACTCTGCCTGTATGTCGGTGTTGACTTTTCCAAGACCAAGAGCCCAGGCCTGGAGGTCCATTCCCTGAGTGCACCTTATAAACATTCACAACCCCAAGCACCTGGGCACAAGGGAGCTGGGACTCCTTCTATGCCCTAGTTAGAAAATCATTTTTAGTCTTCAAGCCTCTCTGTCTCCTGAGCAAGAGCTGCTTCTGTTCTCACCCAGCAAGCACGTTCCTATCCTTACCCTAAAGGGACAAGCCTGCAGAATGCCTCTCTCAGGCCCTAATATAACAGAAACTTAACCAACGTTGGTCTTTTTCTCTGAAAGAGAAGTCAGAAGGAAAGACTGGTTCTCACAAACTGTTTCCTTAGTAATTCTCCGTTACAGACTTTGTATCTGTTTGCAGCTCTCACTTCCAAACAAAGCAACATTTTCACAGATATAAAACTGGTTATCCGTTAGTGAGATTCTCACACATACCCTTATTTAATACACTTTCTTTTCCCCTTTCAAAAGGAAAAAAAAGTCAAATTTCCTTGAGTATTCCATGATGGCTAAGAGAACGACAGTGACTGGACTATTGCGCTAGGCTGCAAGATGGATCTACCCCGAGAAGCAGCAGAGAGTTACTGTCCCCTCCTCAGCCATCCTGGTGTTCGGTATCATCATATCACAGGGCAGCGGAGGGTCAGCGCATAAGGGCTGGGACTTACAATGGGAGCATCTTTCACAGCCCAAAGCAAAAGCTGCTCACCAGATGTGTGCAGCTCTGCTGTGCCACAGCCAGGAACACACTCCATATAAATTGCAGCTGCCTTGAGTTCACATTAAGAAGGAAAATCAATTAGAGGAAAGCTGAAACAGAAATTGGGGGAAACCCCTCCAGTCTCTGTTTAATATTTCTCTACTTTTCCTTTTCCTTTAATCAGACTTAGAGGAATCCAGCTCACTTTTCCATACCACTCACTGTCCCTGCTCATTTGCTCAATGTTGGGAAGAGGGGGAGGAATAAAATTCCGTAGTTCTTTCATTTCTCAGTAAGTCCAGCATTGTTAACTATGCCTTGACAAACTGACCCTAATATATATCTGAAACCTATTGGAAATGAAGAGTTTCAAGAATTACCTCTGGACTCTGCTTAAAATATGCAGCATTGCCTGTGTGTGTGTGTGTGTGTCTCTGTATACACATGTATTTGTACCTGTATGCACATGCACACAGAGTCTGTTTTAGGACTGGCATGCAAAGAATCGGCCCCATCGCCCATTTTATTGCTGTTTGCACATCTGGTGCAGAGCAGCCGTGAAGGCCTCAGTGTCTGCAGCAGCTCCGGCAATTAGCTCTGAATGAAACAGTCATAAATAGTAATTAGCCATTCCCTCAGTCATGTCCCAAAGCCTTTAAAAAAATCCTCAGAGAAATCAACGCATTCTTTTCTAAAGACCTATTATAAGCACACCACCCACTCCACCATCATTTCAGAGAAGCTAAGAGCAAGAGCAACATTCCAGCTGCTCCACAGATAGCCAGAGTGCCAATTCTGATGGGGGATCAGTGAGGGAAGACAAGGAGAAAGGGGGTGGAGAGAGAAGGTGCTGCAAAATCAAAGGTCAGTAAAACATTTACCAAGGTAGGGAGCCGTGGGTTGGAGGAACAGAGAATATTCAGCACAGGAGGATGCTGGGACAGCATCCTAATCAACAGAGAATGCCTCCTACCCTACCTCACCTCTGCTTCAACTGTGAATTGAGATGCTGCAGGAGAACCTCATTAATTCCTTCTTCACCCATGGGTGAGCTCCCTCAGCCTTAAAAGGATGTCGGTGGATTTCACATCACTCCTTCAATGGGGATGTAACAGCAGAGAACCTAGCATGAAGGCTCATATTAATTAAGCCCTGTCTCCCTACTTAAAGATGCGGATTCTGCCGCCCTGACAGGCATATGTATGTGTTGCTCAGGAGTCTGCGATAGTGACAATTAAGCCTTGTCATCCAACACACAGACACAGTCCATTCTGTGATGTGCTGAGTAGCCCTGATGTGATCACTTTAATTCACACAGTCCGAGGTCTGGAATGGGCCTTGAAAGCTTATCTGGCTTATTCCCTTCGCTTCAGTTATGTCTCTTTATTCCATTTCAAACAGATTTATGTCCAAGGAAACCCTGAGTTCAGCCTTTTCGTATCAACCATCTCCCCCGGTCTAATCATTCTTGGGGCGCTTAATAAGACCATTCTCAGAAACAGGGATCAGGCATTACCAGTGACCTGTACGACGGGCAGCATTTCTACAGTTTCGGAGGTGCTTTCCTGGTGCCTAGCGTAACGCATCCGAAATGTAAACCTAAGCATCTTTGCCAAACCTGCCTCCCACTCTCTCCAGTCAGCCTGACTGTAATCCTTATCATCCCCTGAACATGTATTTTCTCTGTGTGGCTCCACACAACCACACACATGCACACACGCACGCACACATCAGCTTGTTAACAGGGCTCTCCGCTGTTGGCCTTCTCCATTATTCTAGAGGCAGCCTGATGTAACGAAAAGAGGTTGAAGTCAGACACCTGACCTTGCTATACATGAGGTGTATTAACTTGGAACTGGCTCCTTGGTCCCTCCAAGCCAGGAGTGCTCAGCCCTGGCTGCACATTAATATCACCCGAGAGGTTTTCAGCAACAATACCCCTAACTGTAACAACTAACACTACTGTTTTCACACCAGACAGCATCTCGTATTTACAAAATAGGATATGCCTCCTTCTGTAAATAAATTAAGCCCCTACATTAAAAACACAACTGCAAAATATCTTCATTTGTATAAAAAGAAGTCAAAGAAATATGCGGACACCCTTCTGCAGATGCCTGAAATCTGAAGCTCTGGGAGTGGGGTCCTGGGTGGGCATGTTTTAACAGTGCTTCCTATGATCCTCTTCTAATGTGCACGTAAGGTCCAGACCAGAGTTTGAGGCTTCAGTTTTGCTCACCTGTAAACCGTGATAATGGTGACCTACTTCCAAGGGTTATTGTGAATTTTTAGTTCTACAACATGGGTAAAATGTCTGAAACATATTAAATATATAATCAATTAGCTGTGATTTTGTTATTACTATTCATTTTGCTTTCCATGTGACTCAGCGCTTTCTGGAAGCTCTATTACAGTACAATATATGTTATCACTGTGCTTGATTTGATTCTGAACTCCTTAGTGTATCTGTCTGCCTAGCACTTGGCCAGTATCTGGCACCGAAGACCATCAGCGTTGTCAATGAACCATTCTTCCACCGGAATATTCCCTACCTTTCCTCTGAATATCCAGATCAATCCATCTTTCAAGGTCTATGCTAAATTTCTCCCTTCTTCCCTTAGCAAACTCCTGTCCATCATTCCTTCCCATCAGAACTCAGTCTCTTACGGTATAGATCACTCAGCTGGCAAGTAGTTATACCTAATCTTATAATAGCCATTCCTTCATGATCTTGTATTATTTTAACTCATTTGACTTTTTGTTGTTTATCTCTTGTCTCTCCAATTAGACATTATATTTTAAATCTATTTCATATCCCTTAAAGGGCCTAACATGACATATAATATGGGAAAAATAAATAAATCTTCTCATAAGGGAAGAAAACAAATTTTTCTTCAATTTGGGTGCAAAAGGATAGAACTGGGTAGAAATGATGTTTAACAGCCTTGAGCGTGCATTTTAATTTCATGGTAATAGTTGTACTTTCTTTGTTGGTAAACACATGCTGACTGTTAGCTGCCAAAAAGACAGTAAAATGCTGCAGCAAAAGTCACCGAGTTTGGAGACATAGGTTCTGGTTCTAGTGCGACTAATACCTAACTTGAGACCTTGAGCGAGTCAAAGCACCTTTATGGCTTTCAGGTGCTGTTAAAAGGGGAGGGTTCTACACTCATGTGTTAGACAGCTTTCAGCCTTTACATTCTGTATTTGTGACTAAGATTTTTAAATGCAAGAGTACAAAGTTCTAGACAGGAAGGACTTCCCAGTAGGTACCATTATTCCCCCCTGAGAATGGATGATACAATTATGCAAACATGAGAATTAAAGGAAAGACGGAAAATCTGTGGCTAAGAAAAGGGATACAAGGAGTTTGGGCTGAAGCGTGATTTGTGGGTCTCTACTGCCCTCCTCAGAGAAAAGGATGGCAGTGGGTGGCTGCCACAGCACTGGGGTGGGGAAAGGCCCTTTTCTGCACTAGAGATTTCCAGAGCATGCCTTTTCTGGAAAACAGGTTTCAGTGTGCGTTAAGCACTTCTCAGATAACAATATGCCCCCAAGAGTCACATGTACTAAGTTAAAATCTAATCAAATTATCTTGATAATGACTGAAACCAACGCTGATGAAGCCATTGCTATGCCTCAGACAAACGTACAAGGAATTCTATTTAGGGACATTAGAAAAGCTGATTTCTCACCCTCAAAAAAGCCATCACACTTGCCTACTTGATGACTGGTCTAATAAGTGCTTCTAGTTTTTTATAAGGCCACCAGTGGCTCCTCACATTTTTTGGGTGATTAAAGACCCTTCCCCGTGGAAGGATGCCTGTAGAGGCGTCTTCCTCTCCCTGAGGCTCCCCTTCTCCTCCACACACGAGGGAAGGCCGAGCAGTTCCTGCAACCTGCCTGTACTCCTATCCCCCCAAGCAGATTTCCTCCCCAGGTCACCTCTCCACACAGACCTAAGTCATTTACAAAGGCCCTCAGTCAACATCCTCTCACCTTTCCTGTCAAAATCCATCTTTGGAGATATTCAGTTAAATCATTTAATACAGATAATTAAATATAGATATTCACCTTCCTTCCACTACCATCCCCAAACCACACTAAAATGAGAATAAAGGAATAAAAAGTCAAAACACTAAAGAAGAAAAACATGACGGAACACAGCATCATAGGAGAAAATGTATCTCCAATAAAAAGCTCTCTCGGTTTAGTGAAGCTGATTGTGATAAAAAGTGCATCTACAACAAATATATACATATACATATATATATATGAATAAATAAAATGTAATCAGATAATACATTAAGTAGTGATCGAATGTGAGATTAAAAAAAAAAAAACAAAACTCTAACATGGCCTGGCTCAGTGGCTCACACCTGTAATCCCAGTACTTTGGAAGGATAAGGCGAGCGAGGCTGACAGAATAGAAAGTAGTGATGACCTTATTCTTGGTTTGCCTTTTAAAAAGTAACTTTTTTATTTTGTAATTAGAAACTGGAGGCAGTTAGTTCCAAACAGTCTCCATAAAGACATGTAAGGAAAGCAACAACATCAGCATTTGGCTGAGACTACAGGCTCCTGCCACTACCCCCAGCTAATTTTCCTATTTTAGTAGAGACGAGGTTTCACCATGTTGGCCAGGCTGGTCTCAAAACTCCTGACCTTAAGTGATCCACCTGCCTTGGCCTCCCAAAGTGCTGGGATTACAGGCATGAGCCGCCGCATGTAGCTGCAATACATACATACTTCTGTCAGAACTCAGAGTAACTGAAAAATAACGAAAGTAAGATGTAGTAAATTTGTTTCACCCTAAAAAGATCCTGATTCAGCAGTTCTGAGCTACTGCCATGAAATCTACACTTGCTTAAAGCTCATCAGAGTATTTTAATCCTGCAGTCAGGGGTGGAAATGACAGGTTTACAATTCACTTCCAAAGGAGAGTGAGAACAGGAAATAGGATGAAGAAGGGAATTAGACTTCCTAAAACAAAAACTTCCATTGTACCCCATGTGTTGAGAAGTGATATTCACTGTCATTTGAATTTGCCAGAAGGGTTATTCAGCATTTGAGTTTTGCTCCAACTGAAAACTGCTGTCTCTCATGTAGGGCCCATAGCTGGCTCCATAGTCTAACTTAGCTAGAGCCGTATCTCCTTTCAGCAGACCTAAACTATCAAGGCAATACAGTTACTTGAAATTGCTAAGAAAACAGCGTTTCCCCTAGTCTACAGATTTTACAGACATTTTGGGACATAGACACTGCAATTTCTTTCTTAATCCATGAATAATTATGTCTCTCTTTTAAACAAGCTGTTCCTAAGAGTTCTATAATAAAATCTGTAACTGCTAGCCCTAAAACATTGGCTCATAGCTGATACTTAAATACAGCTTAAAATGAACTCCAGCCTCAGATATAAGGATTTATGTGGTATTATGAAATATTATACTGTCTAGTCACCATGTAATGACTGCATGGCCAAATAAACATTTGAGTAGCTGCTCAGTTGCTCTATTAATCAAACTAATGAAAGTTAAAGCAGCAATAAAGTATTCTGTCTAACAAAATGGCAAATATTATTACACTTATAACACCTAGTATCAATTACATGCACAGAAATTTACACAAGTTTTTTCTTTGTTAATAGCAAAATCTAGAAACAATCTAAACGTCTCACAATAGGAAGATGATTAAATAAATGGACAATTATTCAGGCATTAAAATGAAGAAACAGTTGTACAATTTTTTAAGGCAAAGTATGAAAGTCAATATATAATATGCAGCAGTTTAATATAAACATCTGTATATATGAACACCATATCTATCTCTCTGTATAACAACATAGCAATAGAACTATATTTCTAGATGGTAATAACACTGGCAATTTTTACTTTTTATACCTTCTTGTGGCTTTCCAAATATTGCACTAAAAATTGCATTAAAATGTGTTACATATTTTTAAAAATATTACTTGTTCAGTAATACAACCTCATGGACAACACTGACCAAGTAAGAAAAAGCAAATGCTAAAGACAATTGCCTTAATTCCAGAGAGACTTTAAGATCTGATTCAATCAAGGAGAGAAAAAATCATTACATTTCTCCCTCTGAGATGTTTTCTATATTTGTCAGAATTGGGGGTAGAATGAAATATACCATGTGGAATACTAAATAAGAAAAAAGATCCATTTTAAGAGGGGATATTTTGAACGTATCATGCCAAGTGAACTTACTCACAGCACATTAGGCTTTAGTAATAAAACAGCAACTTCCGCTCTCCATGCCTCAAGGTTTTCCTGCTCTGTCCTCACACTTCTGAACAGGAAAATAAATCAAATTATGCCCACAAAAAGCATAGTATTCTCCAAAGAGAGGCCCTGTGTCCCTCCCTTTATTCTATATTGTGTTTGAAAAACGAGTTCTCATTGAATCCGTCTACATATAAACCCTTTGGAAATATCAGCCTCCCACTTCCCCAAATCACATACAGTTCCCATTAATGTTGGTAAGAACGACGTGGAGGGATGAGGAAGAACCATTTCCCATTAAGTTTTATTATATTTTTATTTTATGAACTGGTCTCTTGGATGACAAATCAGCACTACTGCAAAACCATAATTATTTAGGGGAAAACCTCCAAGAAATTTCCCTTCTCTGTGCTATTCTAATACTGTCAAAAAGAAAATTGTAAAAGACAAAACACAAGCCTACTGTTTTTGACATGTAGCAACTACTGTACAGTGCATTACACACCCCATAAAGGGCCAACTTTATTGTTCATAATCAGGAGCAACTGCAGTTTTACTAAAAAGAAAAAAAAAAAAAAAAAACTGCCTGAGGTTATCATCATTGTATTTTACAAATATCCACCCAGCAGCTGGCAATTAGGTAACCCAGAATCAAATCATGCCCACCATTAGGTATGCCTCAGAGTCACCAGTTGGCAGAAGTCTGGACATGGCTATCTGGCCCCGCCTTGCGGCTGGCCACACTAGAATGGCCTTAATTGTGTTTTCTCTAAGAGAAGTACAAGGATTCATACCTTATTCTCCTGATCTTTATTATTTCCATATTGTTCATCTAATACTGCAAATGTATACTTTTCTGTATGTTTCTTTGCATATCATGCCCACCCTTTGTGCCATACCTCTGTTAAAGTAATGTTCTAAACTGAAAATATCCTGTTTTCGTTCTGACCATGACTTTTTTATCCATGAACTCTTTTATCCAAATATTCTGGCCCACACTGTTCTTTTCCCCTTGCCTTCACATTTTATCATTATTAAATAAGCTTTATTTTAGAGCAGTTTTAGGTTCAAAGCAAAATTGGTCAGTTTCCCATGTACTTTCTGCTCCCACACATAATACAAATTCCCCGGCCACTGACATCCCACAGCTCAATGACATACCTGTACACTCAAAGAACCTACAATTACACATCATTATCACATGAAGTTCATAGTTTACATGAACTCTCACCCATGCTGTTGTGCATACTATGGGTTTTATGAAGTGTACAATGATGTGTATTCACACAGTACAGTATCACACAGACTAGTTTCACTGCCCTAAAAGTCGTCTGTGCTCTACCTGTTCCAGAAAGTCAGGCACTTGGAATTATGTAGTCTTTCCAAATTGGCTTCTTTCATAAGGTAAAATAAAATTTTTTCCATGTCTTTTCATGGCTTGATAGCTCATTTCATTTTAGTGATGAATAATATTCTATTGTCTGTATGTATCACAGTTTATTTATTCAGCCACTGGGAAGCATCTTGATAGCTTTCAAGTTTCATCAGTGATGAATAAACATCCATATGACGGTTTTTGTGTGGACATAAGATTTCAGTTTATTTGGGTAGGTACCCAGGAGCACAATTGCTGGATACCTGGCAAGAGTAAGTTTAGTTTTGTAATAAATTACAAAACTGTCTTCCAAAGTGACTGTACCATTTTGCATTCTCACCAGCAATGAATGAGCATTCCTGTTGCTTCATATCCTCACCAACATTGCCTGTTGTCAGAGTTCTGGAATTTGTCTTATCTAATAGATGTACAGTGGTTGCTTATTTTAATCTGCAACTCCCTAATGATATATAATGTTGTACTCCTTTTCATATGCTTACTTGCTATCTGACACAGTTTGGCTGTGTTCCTACCCAAATCTCAACTTGAATTCTATCTCCCAGGATCCTCAACTCTTATGGGAGGGACAGAGGGGGAGATAATTGAATCATGGGGGGTAGTCTTTCCCATGCTATTGTCTTGATAATGAGTAAGTCTCGCGAGATCTGGTAGGTTTAGCAGGGTTTTCTGCTTTTGCTTCTTCCTCATTTTCTTTTGCTGCTGCCAGGTAAGAACTGTTTTTCACCTTCCGCCATGATTCTGCGGCCTCTGCAGCCACATGGAACTTTAAGTCCAATTATCTTTTTCTTCCCACTCTTGGATATGTCTTTATCAGCAGCATGAAAATGGATGAATACACCATCTGTGTAACTTCTTTGGTGAGATGTTAAGGTTTTTGCTCAGTTTTTAATCAGGCTGTTCATTCTCTTATTGTTGAGTTTTAAGAGTTCTTTGAACATTTTGAGTCACAGTCCTTTTTCAGATATGCCTTTTGGAAATATTCTCTCCCCATCTGTGGAGGATTCTACATACAGTACACTCACATTGTTTTTAGCAGAGTGAAAATTTTCTATTCTAAGAAAATCCAGTTTATCAATTATTTTTTTTCATGGATCATGCCTTTGGTGCTGTTTCTAAAAAGCTACCCCATACCCAAAGTCATGGATGCTTTCTTTTATGTTATCTTTTAGGAGTTTTACAGTTTTTTGTGTTACATTCAGGTCTATAACCCATTTTGAGAGAATTTTTGTGAAGGGTATAAGGTCTGTGTCTACATTCATTTTGTTTGTGGTTGCCCAGTTGCTCCCACATCTACTGTTGAAAAGACTACCTATTCTCCACTGAATTGCCTTTGCCCCTTTGTCAATTGTCTATATCTCATTGTGGGTCTATTTCTGAGCTCTCTATTCGGTTCCTTTGATACATTTGTCTTTTTCTCTTTGTTTTTGATTTTTTTTCCAAACACCATGCTGTCGTGATTACTGTAGCTTCAAAATCTTGAAGTTAGGTAGTGTCAGTCCTCCTTTGTTCCTCTTCAATATTTGCTCGCTATTTTCTGAGTTTTCGGACTCTCCATATAAATTTTTGAATCAATTTGTCAATATCTATAAACTAATTTGTGGGCATTAACTAAGACTGTGTTGAATTTATAGATCAAACTGGGGAAAAGACAGTATTGAATCTCTTCGTAAGAATGAATGTGGAATATTTCCTTATTTACTTCTTTAATATCTTCATTAGAGTTTTATAGTTCATCTCATTTAGACTTGATATATGTTTTCTTAGCTTTATAATTAAGTGTTTTGTTTTGTAGGGAATTTTATATTCTACTTGTTCATTACTGGTAGACCGAAAGGTGCTTTACCTTTGCACATTAACTTTATATTCTGCAACACTGCTAAAATTATTAGTTCCAGGAGATTGTTTTAAAACTTTTTCCTTTCAAATTTCACTGTAGATGATCAAATTATCAGTGAACAAATCAAGTTTTATATTTTCTTTCCCAAATAACACACAATTTTATTTTCTGCTTTATTGTATAAGTTAGGATATCTAGTATCAAACAACACGCACTTTACATTTTTTCTGTCTTATTGCATTAGCTAAGATTTCCAGTATCATGGTTAAAGCAGTGTTGCTTTCCTCATTGAATCAGGGAATCCAGTTTCTCACCCTTAAGTATAACGTTAGCTGCAGGTTTTTTGTAGATGATGTGTATTAATTTGATAAAGTTGCCCTCTATTCCTAGTTTACTGAAAGTTTTTATTATGAAAATGTGTTGGATTAATGCTTTATCTGCATTTGACAAAATCCAACACTTTCATGATCTGTGATTTTTCTTATTTAGCTTCTTGATGTTATGGATTTGATTTTTCACAAATTGGACCAGCTTTGTACACCTGGAATAAACCACACATTCTTTGTATACATTGATTTGGTAATATTTGTTAAGGTTTTCTTTTTTCCATTTATGTTCATAAAAGATAGTCTGTAACTTTATTTTCTTGTAATGACTTTATCTGGGTTCAGCATTAGGCCAACACTAGCCTCATAAAATAAACCAGAAAGTATTTCTTCTGTCCTCTAAAAGAGATTGTAAAGAATTGGTATACCGTCAGTCCTCACTAACGGTCATCAACAGGTTCTTGGAAAATGTGACTTTAAGCAAAACGATGTATAATAAGACCATTTTTTCCTCATCAACATTATAACAATGTTGAAAAAAATGCTATTACTTGAAGACCTGCGGTAGGTCATTTTGCTTAACTTTCTGTAATTTCTTCCACAAATGGTAGAATTAAACAATCTGCCCAGGACCTTTCTGTTTTGGAAGGTTATTAAATGTTGATTTCATTTATTTAATAGAAATAGGCCTAAACATATTGCCTATTTCTTCTTGTGTGAATTTTGGCAGGTTGTATACATCTAAAAAATAATTCATCTAGTTTACCAAATTTGTAGGCACTGAGTTGTGCATAGTATTCTTTTATTAACCTTTTCATGTCCATCGCATCTATAATGATGTACCTCTTTCATTTCTGATGTTAATAACTTGTGTCATCTCTTTCTTAGTTAGCATGTCTACAGCCTTACAAACCTCATTGATCTTTTCAAAGAGCCAGTTATTGATTTTGATTATCTCTAATTTCTTATTTCCAACTTCATTTATTTTTGTTCTAATTTTTATCAGTTTTCTTGCTTTGAATTTAATTTGTCCTTCTTTTTGTAGTTTTCTTAGACTATTGACTTTCTTTCTTTTCTAACATGTCATTCAGTGCTATACATTTCCCTCAAAGCCCTGCTTTTGCTGTATCTCACAATTCTGTTAAGTTGTATTTTTATTTTCACATACTTCAAAATATTTTCAAATTTCTCTTGGTATTTCTTCTTTGACCCATGAGTTATTTAGAAGTATGCTATTGCTTAGTTTCCAAGTATTTGGGGATTTTCCAGGTATGTGTCTGTTATCAGTTTAGTTTACTACTAATAGCACTCCTCCATTTTAATCTGTATGTGTCTTTATGTTAAAAGTGGGTTCCTTGTAGAAAACGCACTAATGTTTTTTGATCTGCTCTGGCAATCTCTGTCTTTTAATTGGTGAATTTAAACTTAAGACATTTAAAGAGATATTCATATTCTTAGATTCATACCTTTTCTATTTGTTACTATTTTATATTCCTTGCCTTTGGTCTTTGTTTTTATTTTTGTCTTCCATAATTTTTCAGTCTTTTCTGAGTTTATTTGGAGATTGTATACAATTTCATTTTCTATCCTTTCTTAGCGGGTCACTTATACTTCCTCTTTTTACTTTTTAGAGTTTTCAGAGAAAACTCATCAGTGGTTGCTCTAGAGTTTGCAATATTTGCAGACTATTCCAAGTTCACTCTAAAATGGTACTGCAACACTTCACAGGCAGTACACATATTTAAAATAACAAAATATTCATAATTCCCCTAATTCTTTATGTCATTGCTGTCATTCTTTCACTTGTACATAAGAATGCATGAGCATATATGTTAGGCTGTTTTTAATACCTCAGACTGCGTAATTTATAAATAAAAGAGATTTATATGACCCATGGTTCTGCAGCCTCTACAAGCATAACATCAATATCTGTTCAACTCCTGGGGAGGGCCTCAGAAAGCTTACAATCATGACAGAAAGTAAAGTGGGAGCTGGCACATCACACAGGGAGAGTAGGAACAAGAGAGAGACTGGGGTGGTGTCACAAACTTTTAAACAACCAGATCTCCTTTGAACTGAGCAAGAACTCACTTACCACTAAGGGGATGGCGCTAATTCCTCCATGAGGGATCCACCCTCATGATTCAATCTCCTCCCACCAGGCCCAAACTCAAACATTGAGAATCACATTTCAATATGAGATTTGGAGGGGGCAAACATACCAACTATATTATTCCTTCCTTTGTACCCTAAATCGCATGTACTTCTCGCACTGCAAAACATAATCATCCCTTCTCAATAGTTCCCCAAAGTCTTAGCTTGTTCCAGCATCGACTCAATCAAAAGTCCTAAATCCGAACTTCAAATTCTCATCTGGAGATGAGGTTCTTCTGTCTGTGAGCCTGTGAAATCATAGACAAGTTATTTACTTCTAAGATACAATGATGGTACAGGCCTTGGGTTATCATTTCTGCTGCAAGGGGATAAACAGGTCAAACAGAGGGGCAACAGGCCCCATACAAGTCTTAAATCCATCTGAGCAATCATTACGTCTTAAAGTTCTAAAATAATCACATTGACTCCATGTCCCACATCCAGGTCACACTGGTGCACAGATGGACTTCAAAGGTTTTGGGCACCTTTGCCCCTGTGGCTTTGCAGGCCACAGCCCCCATGACTGCTCTCACAGGTTGAAGTTGAGTGACTGTGGCTTTTTCACGCTAAGATTGCAAGCTGCTAGTGGTTTTGCCATTCTCAGGTCTGGAGGGCAGTGGCCCCCTTCTCACAGCTGCACTAAACAGTATTCCCGTGTGGACTCTGTATAGGGGCTCCAACCCCACGTTTCTTCCCAACACTGCCCTAGTAGAGTATTTCTGTGTGGGCTACCCCCAGACCCCTGTGGCAGCCTACTTGCCTTGGCACCCAGGCTTTTCCATAAATCCTCTGAAAACTAGGTGGAAGCTGCCATGCTTCCTTCACTTTCCCACTCTTAGTACCTGCAGGCTTAACATCACATGGAAGCCACCAAAGCTTATAGCTTGCTTCCTCTGGAGTGGTGACTCAAGCTACACCTGGAGCCCTTTGAGCTGTCGGTGCAGCTAGAACGTAGGAATCTACGTCCTGAGGTTGCACATGGCAGCAGGGCCTTGGGCCTGACCCGAAAGACCATTCTTTCCTCCTAGGCCTCTGGGACCATGATGGGATGCGGGGGATACCACCTCCAAGGTCTCTGAAATACATTCTAGGCTTTTTTCCCATTGTTCTAGATATTAGTACTTGGCTTCCTTTTCGTCACGCAAATCTCTCCCACAAGTGCTTGCCCTGCAGACCACTCGTATTCCTCTCCTGAAAACACTTTTTCTTTCTCTGCCACCAGTCAGCCTGCAAATGTCTCAATCTTGTACTCTTTGCTTCCCGTTAAAACATAAGCTCAAACTTTAAGACATTTCTTCGCTGTCATATCTGACCATAGGAAGTTAGAAACAGCTATGCCACATCTTGAACACTTTCCTGTTTAAAAATTTTTTCTGCCAGATACCCTAACACATCACTGTTACGTTTAAACTTCCACAGATATCTAGGACGTGGACGCAATGCAGCCATATTCTTTGCTAAGGCATTACAAGGAAGACTTTTGTTCCAGTCCCAATTATTTCCTAATTTCTGAGACCCTGTAAGCCTGAACTTCACTGTCCATATTTCTGTCAGCAGTTTGATCATAACCATTTAACCAGTTGCATGCATTCCAAAATTCCCCTCATCTTCTTGTTTTCTTCTGAGACATCCAAACTCTTCCAACCTCTGCCTGTTATTCAGTTCCAAAACCACTTCCATATCTTCAGATATCTTTA